>NW_028317939.1:1991250-2314375 GCF_062004578.1 Staurois parvus | reverse complement strand
GACGATATATGCCAACATCTGGCGGCGCTTACCCAAGCGGTTCAAACGCTACAGGTAGGTTACGCGCACCTGGAAGGTCGTATTCAGACACTAGCCTCGCCAGCACCCACATCTCAGAACCCGGTTACTCCATCTCCGGCCGGGAACCCCTCGGAACATTCTGTCGGAGCAGTGGTCTCAATACCTCCACCTGAACCCCGCGTGCCGACGCCGGAATGTTTCAATGGGGATCGAGGAAAATTTAGGGCATTTCGCAATTCATGCCAATTATACTTTGATCTGCAGCCGCGGACATTCTCTGCAGAATCCGTGAAGGTGGGGTTCATTATATCCCTACTGCAAGGTGAACCCCAGGGCTGGGCCCACTGACTACTAGAGGCCCGCCATCAGCATCTGAGTTTGGTAGCGGCATTTTTTAAGGCAATGGCATTGTTATACTATGATCCGCAGCGGGCAGCTTTGGCTGAAACGGCTCTGCATACACTCAGACAAGGTTGCCGAGCAGCGGAAGAATACGCTTCTGATTTCAGACGCTGGAGTGGGGATACCCGATGGAATGATGCGGCCCTGCATCACCAGTTCCGTATCGGTTTATCCGAGCCACTCAAGGACGAGCTAGCCAGAGTGGGCATACCCGATACCTTAGAAGATCTAATAACTCTGGCCATCCAGATCGACCGCAGATTGTGGGAACGTAGGCTAGAAAGGTCCAGCCAAGGTCAGGGACTAACATGGGTACTTCCTCTTTGTCAGGGATCGCCACAGCGGATAGGTCTGCGCATGCGCGGAGTGCCTAAATGAACTAACACGCGGGCGCTAGGACCGGGGCGCCCGCGGCGGCAGTTGCGGTTGCGCATGCGCACTCGCACACATGGGTGCACGCATGTCACCAATGACAGCGCAGGGCGCTCTATTTAAAGCTGGCTCCTGCGGTGCTCAAGTGCCGTATGGTCTTATTCCTGTTCCTAGTGCTGAGATTGCTTGTTGCCGAACCTGCCTGACCTGGATTATCGTGACCTTCTCCTGCCCTGATCCCTGGCTTGTCTGACCATTCTTTTGCCTTCTCCTGTTTGTCTGACCTCCTGCTGCTGAACCTGGCCTGTGACCTGTTTATCCTTTAGCCTGCCGCTCTTTACCGTCTGCCTCCGCTGTTATCCGACCCGGCCTGTCTGACAACGCTACTACCTCTTCACATCTGGCTCTCACCTGCCACCTGCCATTGGCGGCTGCCTCTACCACAGCTGGTTGTACTCGGGGGTCGCGACCTGGTCTCAGGCTGCTTCAAGTCCATCCCCACCATCAGGGGCTCTGGTGAATCAGCAGACTGAGGCTTAGACTCCATGCCCTGAGGAATTGCGGCCTGTGGTTCGCTAGAGGCTACCGCCAGTCAGCTCCTAACACTCGTGTTCCGGTCCAGTCTACTCCTCTTGTTGGAAATCGGAACTCAGAAACTACCGACATGCCCGAACCCATGCAATTGGGATTAACGCGACCTTCATTAACGTTTGAAGAACGCCAGAGACGTCGGTTAAATAACTTCTGTCTTTACTGCGGGGAAGCAGATCATATGGTATGCTCCTGCCCAGCAAAACTAAGTAAGTATGCCTCTGTTTCTTCTGCTGTATCTCCCACCTGTCTCAGTAACTCAAATTACCTAGCCTTGCCTATTTCTTTCCAGCTTCCCGGAAGGACCGTGTCCACAACGCCAATTATTGATTTAGGAGCTTGCAGTTGTTTTATAGACCTAGACTTTGCAGCTCAGCAGCAGATCCCCCTACAGACAAGGGAATGTGGGTTAAATATCTTCCTGGCCGATGGGTCTCGCATTAAATCAGGGTTGGTAGACCGGGAGACCCCATCCCTCTGCACTACGGTGGCTGGCCATCATCGGGAATTCCTTCGCCTGGATGCCATTGCATCCCCTCTATTTCCAATTATCCTGGGGCTTCCCTGGTTATGAGCGCATGATCCCCAGATTAATTGGAAGACAGGGTTGATTCAGTTCCGATCCCCCTACTGCGAAGAGCATTGCTGTCCCAAGGCTTCCTCAGCTCCACAGTCCCTATTATGTGTGGACGCGGACGCAGAACTGACCAAAGTCATCCCCCCGGATTACCACAGCTGCCTCGATGTGTTTAGTAAGCGAGGGACAGACATTCTCCCTCCACATCGAACCTATGACTGCCCAAATCGACCTTCTCCCGGGATCTGAGATACCTTTCGGGCGAATATTTCCTTTATCTGAGCTGGAGCTGGGGGTATTAAAGGAATAGGGGGTATTCTCCCGGGATCTGAGATACCTTTCGGGCGAATATTTCCTTTATCTGAGCTGGAGCTGGGGGTATTAAAGCAATGCATATTCACCCCTTCACGTAACCATCCGGAGCTGGAATCTTTTTTGTGGAAAAAAAAGACAAGTCCCTAAGGCCCTGCGTGGACTATCGAGAACTAAACAAGATAGCGATGAAAAATCGCTACCCGCTTCCTTTAGTTCCTGAGCTATTCCAAAGGATGAAGTCGCCATCTGTTTTTACTAAGTTGAATTTGAGAGGGTCTTATAATTTAGTCCGCATAAGGGAAGGAGATGAATGGAAGACAGCATTCCGTACCAGGTTCGGGCACTTCGAGTACCTGGTCATGCCCTTCGGGCTGTGCAATGCACCTGCCACATTTCAACATTTCATAAATGATGTGTTCAGAGATTATTTAGATGTCTTTGTTGTCATCCAGTTGGACAATATCTTGATTTTCTCCTCATCCCTGGAGGTACATAGAGGTCATGTCAGGAGCGTGTTGGAGTGACTTCGCCAACACGGGCTGTATGCCAAGGCAGACAAATGTAGCTTTGAACAACACAGCATTTCTTTCTTGAGACTAATCATCTCCACCACAGGAGTTTCCATGTACCCCCAGAAGATCTCTGTAATCTTGGAGTGCCCAGTACCCACCGATAAAAAGGGTATTCAACGGTTCATTGACTTCTCCAACTTCTATAGGAAGTTCATCAAGAACTTTTCAGGTCTTGTGTCCCCCATTACCCAACTCACGAAGCAGGGGGTTCGCTTCCGGTGGACACCTGAGGCACAGGTGGCATTCAAGTTCCTGAAGAGATTATTTACCGCAGCTCCTATCTTAAGCCACCCGGATTCCTCCTTATCCTATATACTGGAGGTGGATGCATCCGAGAACGCAGTGGGGCAGTCCTGTACCAAAGAAAGGGCGTCAAGGAACTCATGCACCCAATAGCCTTCTTCTCTAGGAAACTCACATCAGCAGAGAGGAACTATGATATTGGAGATCGGGAACTCTTGGCAATCAAGACGGCACTGGAGGAGTGGAGGTACCTGCTGGAGGGGGCTATGCACCCGATCTTAATTTTCACGGACCACAAGAATTTAGAATATTTGAGGACGGCTAAGCGCCTGAGACCACGTCAGGCCAGATGGGCACTGTTCTTTTTGAGGTTCGTGTTCCATATAACCTATAGACCTGGATCTAAAAACACAAAACCTGATGCACTCCTGCGCATGTTTGAGGACCCTGAAGGGGTTCCTAAACCAGACACCATTCTGTCTACAGGGAATTCTCTTGCTCTCCAATCCAAACTGCGGTCCCAGTTACAAACTGCATCCATAGGAATGCCAAGTCCACCCGGGGTGTCCTTGCAGAACAAGGAAGGACTTTTGTGGAAGGAGCGACAGATCGTGGTACCCGAGGAAGCCCATACCTTCGTCCTGGGCTACTGCCATGATCATCTATTGGCAGGCCATTTTCAAGTATGTAAAACTTTAGAGCTTTTACAGCGCTCGTTCTGGTGGCCGACTATGGTCAAAGATTACAAATTATACGTGAAGACCTGTGCCATTTGTCAGAGAAGCAAGTCCACCAGAAACAAGGCCTGGGGTCTACTACGACCCTTACCAATACCCGACAGGTCATGGAGAATGATTTCCATAGCCTTTATAGTGGAGCTCCCGCCTTCTCAAGATCACACTGCAATCTTTGTTATTGTAGATCACCTGTCAAAAATGGCCCATTTCTTACCATTAAAGAACACGCCTTCGGCTCCTGAGACGGCACAAATCTTTATTAAGGAAGTTATAAGACTCCATGGGATTCCTAAAGATATTGTCTCGGACCAGGGGGTTCAGTTGACCTCGAAGTTCTGGAAAGCCCTATGTGAAATCCTAGGAATCAAACTTTCCTTTTCATCTGCATACCATCCACAGACAAATGGGCAGACCGAATGGACAAACCAGACATTGGAACAGTATCTCAGGTGCTACACCTCTTTCCTCCAGGATGATTGGCTGACGCTCCTGTCTTTAGCCGAATTGGCCTACAACAATGCGAGTCATTCCACCAACAAGCAATCCCCGTTTTTTGCTAATTACGGGTTCCATCCCACGTTTCTGCCTGATCTGATTCCAGAAAGTCTGGTTCCCGCTACACAAGTTACGCTAAACTTTTTTCTTCTAACAACAAGGTGTTACAAGAAGCAATTGCAAAAGCCCAGGAGGATAATAAAAGGGCTTTTGACAGAAGAAGACGAGACAAACTAATTCTGCACCCTGGGGACCAGGTCTGGTTAGCTACGACCAACCTGAAAATGTTGTGCCCATCAAGGAAACTGGCACCTAAGTTCATGGGTCCATTCCGGGTGAAACGGAAGATTAATGAAGTGGCTTATGAGCTCACACTTCCCAAATCCCGAAGATACATCCGGTTCTTCATGTGTCTTTATTAAAACCTGCAATACCGGATCCCTTCCCGGACCGTAGGTCCAGACCCCCGGATGCCATAAACGTTGATGGAGAAGTAGAATTTGAAGTTGAGGCGATCTTGGACTGGAGGCCAGACGCAATTTCTCATTAAGTGGAAGGGTTATGGCCCAGAGGAAAATTTGTGGGAACCAGCCCAAAACGTCCATGCTCCTAGGTTGATTCAAGAATTTTTCCGCAACCACCACAGAGGAGAAATCAGTTGGGCATCCGGGGGCTGCCCGTGGGGGGGCAATGTCAGAAATCCCCGGGCTCGCGGCAGCGCATGGGTCGGCGCATGCGCAGAATGCCAATGCGCATTAGCCGACGGGCACTAGGATATAGGCATCTGCGGCAACAGCGGCATCATCGCATGCGCACTCGCGATCGTGGACACGCGTCTGGCACCAATGACAGCGCAGGGCACGCTATTTAAACCAGCCCTGTGCATACTCAAGTTGCCGTATGGTCTTTGTTCCTTGTTCCCTGCTTGTCTATTCCTGAGAGATATACCTTGTTGCTAACCCTGCTTGATCCTGATCCCTGTTGACCATCTCCTGCTCTGACCTCTGGCTCGTTTGACTACTCTTCTGCCTACTCCTGATTACTTGACCTCCTGTTGCTGAACCTGGCTTGTGACCCGACTACTCTCTGTCTGCTGTTCTGTACCATTCTGCCTCCGCTGTTACCGACCTGGCCTGTCTGATTACGCTATACTTGCACTGTCATCCGTCCATCCATCCTGCACGGATCCAGTCACTACTGCCCGGGCCTGCCAGCCTCTTCACATCAGGCTCTCTTCCATTACATACCTCGGTTCCATCTACCACAGTTGGGTGTACTGAGGGGCCGCGACCTGGTTTCAGTCTGCTCCAAGTCCATCCCCACCATCAGGGGCTCTGGTGAATAAGCAGATTGAGGCTTAGACCCCGGGCCCTGGGGAATCCCGTTCTGTGGGACGCTAGAGGTACCGCCGGGCGGTACTTGATACAATCCCTGCACTGGCCTCCATTCAGTGTCCTCCACCCCTCTCTGCCAATCCCTCTACTGGCCTCCATTCAGTGTCCTCCACCCCTCTCTGCCAATCCCTACACTGACCACCATTCAGTGTCCTCCACCCCTTTCTGCCAATTCCTCCACTGACCACCATTCAGTGTCCTCCACCCCTTTCTGCCAATCCCTCCACTGGCCTCCATTCAGTGTCCTCCAACCCTCTCTGCCAATCCCTCCACTGACCACCATTCAGTGTCCTCCACCCCTCTCTGCCAATCCCTCCACTGGCCTCCATTCAGTGTCCTCCACTCCTTTCTGCTAATCCTTCCACTGGCCTCCACTCAGTGTCCTCCACCCCTTTCTGCCAATCCCTCCACTGGCCTCCATTCAGTGTCCTCCACCCCTCTCTGCCAATCCCTCCACTGGCTTCCCATTGCCTAATGGATAAAATTCCAAACATTAACAATAACATATAAAGCCATTTATAACTCCGCCCCAAATTACATCACCAATTTTGTCTCCAAATATCACCAAAACCATCCTCTCTGCTCCACCCACGACCTCCTGCTCTCTAGCTCCCTTGTCTCCTCCTCCCATGCTCATCTCCAAGACTTCACCAGAGCTTCCCCCATCCTCTGGAACTCTCTACCCCAATTTATCAGACTATCGCCTACTCTGCTCACTTTTAGGCGATCTCTGAAAACCTCTCTCTTCAGGGAAGCCTCTACTGCCCTCAGCTAATACCGGAATCTTCTATTCCTCCTACCAGTCCATTCCACACAGTTACTACCTTTTGTACCACTAGCCCCTCCCTCCTAGATTGTAAGCTCCCAGGATCAGGGCCCTCCTATCCCTCTTGTATTGATCTGTATTGTTGCTGTATTGTCTCCCGTTATATTGTAAAGCGCTGAGTAAACTATTGGTGCCATAAATCCTGTATAATAATAATATCTTGGATCTAACCACTTTGTATTTTGTAATTAGACTTTGATTTCAGAACCTTTATACCTGTATATAGTAATGTGAGTATTTCTGTCTTCCATGAAAAGCTGCACAAATATGTGAGAAATGTACATTACACCGACCCAGACGGAGGCGAGATCTACTTCAATGAGAGAAGAGAAATCCCAACCGATCTTATTGTACAGAGCTGCCTTTATATAAACAATATATCTTTTCCTCAAAGCAAAATTTCCGTTTTTCAAGGCCCGGATTTTGTACCCAAAACGTTTGATATGAGTAACATCTTCTGGAAAAATGGCAACGTAAGAAATGACTTCAATGTTTTCTGTTCATATCATTTGCTGAGGAGGTTCATAATTAGGATTTCTAGGAATTTGTATCCTTGTTTTAAGATATACCAGCAGATACGTCTGTTCATGAAAGGGGTCATTCTTGGAGTCGGTGAAGGTTGTTAACTGCCATCATTTTGTGCAAAGTTTCCTATAAGTGATCTATATCCTACTTTGTGTATGTATGTGTTATGAAATAAAGTTGTCATAGAAGGTAATGAGGTCTGTAAATCTCTGACATACAGTATGACACGGGATATAATTATTACAGAAAACAGCAGCATTACAATCAGGACATTATTAGTAATACATCCAATTGGGCCCTCAAAGCAGTTCAGGATGTCCATGAAATGTATAAAAGAAATATAAATGGATAGAAAATAAATCTAACTGGGCAGCTCTTTGTGTTTTCCATGTTGCTGGTGAACATAAATTCCATAAGAACATTTAGAACCCCCTAGAGGTGTCTCCTGGATAAATGGTGACTGATCTAATGTGACCTAACAAGAATGTATCTTCAAGTTGGTGACAGATTATATACAGTGACATGAGTGGGTGTAACAGTTGTGATATACACTCACCGGCCACTTTATTAGGTCCACCTGTTCAATTGCTCGGTAACACAAATTGCTAATCAGCCAATCACATGGAAGCAACTCAATGCATTTAGGCATCTAGACGTGGTGAAGACATCTTGCTAAAGTTCAAACCGAACGTGGCATGCATGTTGATGCCAGACGGGTTGGTCTGAGTATTTCAAAAACTGCTGATCTATTGGGAGTTTCCTGCACAACCATCTCTGGGGTTTACAGACAATGGTCCAAAAAATAGAAAATATCCAGTGAGTGGCAGTTGTGTGGAGGAAAATGCCTTGTTGATGTCAGAGATCAGAGGATAATGGCCAGACTGGTTTAAGATGATGGAAGGTAACAGTAACTCAAATAACTGCTTGTTACAACCAAGGAATGCAGAATACCATCTCTGAACGCACAACATGTCCAACTGTCAGGAATGGACTTGCCAGTGGTGGTGGGACTCACCTGCCTTGTGGGCTGCAGTACCAGGGCTGGCCAGCGGGTGCTCTCAGCAACCAGAGGCTCACTCCTGCAATGAGCCATCACCTGAGGCTGATTACAGCAGGTGTATTTAAGGAATGGCCAGGCCTGTGATCAGGGCCTTGGTGTATGTTTCCCATGAGCCCCTGTACCTGCATCCTGTCTGCTTCCTGCCTGATCCTGATTCTGCTTTAATCCTGACTCTGCATGAACTCTGCCTGTCCTGACCTCGGCTATTCCTGACTACGCTTCCGCCTGCTCCTTGTACCTTGCCTGCCCGTTTGCTACCGACCCGGCCTGCCCGACTACGTTTAGTATTGTTCCTATTGTTATCTGTTGGAGGTTTGGTTGCACTGTGTTTATGCTTAGTCTTGCACTGCGTTTATGTATTTAGTCTTTAATAAATTGTATTCTTTATACTATACCTGGAGACTGTGTTTCCCTGTGTCAGTCCACACATTTCTGGTCATACCCAGATCCCTAACACCAACCTTGAAGAAAATGGGCTAGAGCAGTAGAATACCACACCAGGTGCCACTCCTGTCAGCTAAGAACAGGAAACAGAGGATACAATTCGCACAGGCTCACCAAAATTGGACAATAGAAGATTGGAAAAACGTTGCGTCTGATGAGTCCGGATTTCAATTGCGACATTCAGATGGTAGGGTCAGAATGTGACGTAAACAACATGAATACATGGATTCATCCAGCCTTGTATCAGCGGTTCAGGATGGTGGTGGTGGTGTCCTAGTGTGGCGGATCCATCCAGCCTTGTACCAACGGTTTAGGATGGTGGTGGTGGTGTCCTGGTGTGGGGGATCCATCCAGCCTTGTATCAATGGTTCAGGATGGTGGTGGTGGTGTCCTGGTGTGGGGGATCCATCCTGCCTTGTATCAATGGTTCAGGCTGGTGGTGTCATGGTGTGGGGGAGATTTTCTTGGCACACTTTGGGCCCCTTAGTACCAAATGAGCATGGCCTACCTGAGTATTGTTGCTGACCAAATCCATTCCTTTATGTTTCAATATTTTTATTGAGTTTTCAAGGTTAAACATGGATAAAACAGGGAAAAACAGGGAAAAGAAATAAGGTTCAATCATACAACATTACAGTAGACAAATATGGTTGATCAATTTGTTGTAGATCTGCCCTCTGGACAGATGGGGTATTGGTCTTGTTTAGCAATATCATCAGAGGTATTCGTGTGCCTTTGAAGTGCCTTGGTGAG
This sequence comes from Staurois parvus, assembly GCF_062004578.1. Lineage (NCBI taxonomy): Eukaryota > Metazoa > Chordata > Amphibia > Anura > Ranidae > Staurois > Staurois parvus. The sequence goes on along the minus strand of NW_028317939.1, from coordinate 2,305,048 downwards.
GAGTTAGGGGAATTAGGGGGGATGGTGGTGGAGAGGTGGGGGAGGGTAGGGTTGGGGAGGGAGGAATATAACTGGGGAGTTGAGTTGATACCAGTCTAAGTGCGGGGTGTGAGTTCATTTCCTGAGATGTCATCAAGGTTGTATAATACATTTAGGGTGGTTTAGTCATCAGGTCCACTGGAGATTGAATGTGTGATAGGAGGAAGTGTTGATTGTGGATAGTTTTTCCATTTGGCATTGAGTGTTAAGGTCTGTAATCAATGAGGTGATTGTGGGGGTATTATTTGTGTTTCACAGTCTAGTAATATTAATTTTTGCGGCAAAGAGTATATGGGTAATAATTGTTCGGGAGCGTGGAGGGAGTTTCTCGATTCCAGTGTGTAGGAGTGCTAGTGATGGGTTCGGGACTAATGGAAATTTGTGTATTTCAGAAATTAACTGGAATGTAGCATTCCAGAAGGAACAAAGTGATTTACATGACCACAAAATGTGGATTGTTGAGCCTGGCTCACCACAGAGTCTCCAGCATGTAGAGGATTGTTTTGGGTAGTAGGTGGAAAGTTTTACCCAAGTCAGGTACCATTGGTGGAGTATTTTTAAGTATGACTCCCAGTGGGAGCTACATCGGGTAGCTTTATAGGTGATGCTGAAGGTATTTTCCCAACACTTTAAAGTTATTTGGGTTGAAAGGATTTTCTCCCAATTGGTTAGGGAGGTTGTTTGCAGAGTGAATTGTGAGTTTGTGAGGTGCGTGTAGAAAGTGGATATACCTTTACCCGGGTACTGGGGTTTGGTGAGGAAGGTGTAGGCTGTAGCTGGTATTATAGTATTGTGGGGTAGGTTATTTGTTGGTATACAATGAGCGATTCTGAGGTATGTAAAATTTTCAGCAGTAGGAATATTGTATTTGGATTGAAGAGTTTGTAAGGGATACAAAGATTGATTGGTGTAGAGGTCCCTTATGTTGGTTATTCCTTGTTTTGTCCATTGCGATAGATCCAGTGAGGGGATGAGGAGGTGTAGTATGTTGGTTGGGGTGGGTATTTGTTTAGTGTCTTTGAATTTAGTGAGTAGAAGGTTCTGCCAAGCTTGTAGGGAGGCTACAATGCAGGGATGATTTAGTTGGGGTTCTATACGTTTGGACGGAGGGATCAAAAGAATGTTTTGGGGTTTAAGTGGTTGAAAGGGGAGGGTTTCCATTATGGACCAGATTTTTTCCTTCGAAGGATTCCACCAGAAGTATAATTGGTCTAAGAGGGTAGCTGTGTAATAAGATTTGAGGTGTGGGAGTCCTGCTCCTCCTTTGGTTGTAGGTCTGATGAGAAGATTGGTGGTACATCTCGGTTTTTTTGAGTTCCATAAGAATTTTGTAAGAATTGTTTGTAGTTTAGTGAAGAATGAATTAGGAACTGGTAGGGGAAGTGTACGGAATATGTACAAGATTTTGGGTAAAATATACATTTTTAGGGTCGCCACGCAGCCTAGTTTGGAGAGTTCTGAGGTGCGTAGAGTGTTTAGTTCTCGGGGTATAGTTTCAAGCAATATTTTGTGGTTTGCTGTGTATAGATGGTCTGTCACTGGTGTGAGTCTGATTCCTAAGTAAGGAATGCTGTTAGTTTCCCATGTAAACGGGAATTGTTTGGTCAGTTGGGTTTGGAGTTGGGTTGAGATGTGAAGGTTAAGTATGGAAGATTTGGGTTCATTAAGTTTATAGTATGACACTGTTGAGTAAGTAGATAGGTGTGAGCGAATCGTTTGGAGGGATTTTTTAGGGTTGGTTACCATAAGTATTATATCGTCCACAAATAGGCTGATTTTGTGTTCCATGTTAAGATGTGTAATTCCTGTGAATGTTCTATCCTCTCTCAGTTTAGAAGCTAGTGGTTCAATAAGGAGTGTAAATATTATCGGGGAGAGTGGGCAGCCTTGTCTTGTACCATTTGATATGTTGAAGGGATTGGATAATGTGCCATCTGTCAGAACTCTAGCGGACGGTTGAGAATATAATGACAAGATGGCTTTCATCATCCAACCTGTGATGCCAAATTTTTGAAGTGTCAGTTTCATGAATTGCCAATGTATTCAGTCGAACGCTTTTTCTGCATCCAATGATAGGAGGAAAGAGGGGGTCTTAGTACTTTCTAAATTATGCAGGAGGGAAATAATTCTCCTGGTAGCATCGGGTGCTTGTCGACCTGGGATGAAACCTACTTGATCCGGGTGTATTAGCAGGGGAAGGTAGGGAAGAATTCTTCTGGATATAATTTTTGCGTAGAGTTTTATGTCGGTATTGAGTAGTGAGATTGGCCTATAGTTCTGAACTAATCGGGGGTCTTTGCCAGGTTTGGTATAGTCCTTATGATGGATTACAACATGTCTTAGGGAAATGAGCCTGTGGTGGCAGCGTGGTTGAAGAGTTTGGTCAGATGTGGTGATAGTTCTGTGGCAAGGTGTTATAGTATTCGTTAGTGTAACCGTCATTTCCTGGTGATTTATTAATTGGTAGTGTTTTAATGGTCATTTCTATTTCTTTGGGTGATATCGGGGTAGAAATGGAGTCAAGTTTCTGTGGATAGCTGAGGAAGATTGGTTGTTTGGAGGAATTGCTGTATGGTCGCGGTCGTTGGTTGAATGGTGTTAGGGTCGTTTTTAACGTTGTAAAGATTTTGGTAATATACTGCAAAAGCGTTCTCTATATCTTGGGGGTTTGTGTTTAGGGTATTTGTAGATGGGTGTTTAATTGAGGCTATTTTGGATTTCAGACGTTTTTGTTTTACCGATTTGGCTAACAACGAGCTGGCTTTGTTACCTGGTGAGTAGAATTTCACTTTCATTTTCTGGAGATTTAGATCATATTTCTGGAGTAAAAGGGATCTTAATTTATTTCTATCTGCTGTCAGAGATGCAGAGATTGCTGGGTCTTGAGATTTTTTGTTTTTTTCTTCATTTGATTTGATTGATGTTAGGAGGTTATCTATTTGTTGGGTTCTGTTTTTGTTAATGCGAGCGTTTAGTTGTATCAGAATACCTCTCATGTATGCTTTATATGTTGACCGTAAAGTGGTTATGGATATATCAGGGGTATCGTTAAATTAAAAAAATGTTTTGTGCGCATCAATTATCTGTTGCTTGTAGACTTGGTTTTTCAGCAGGAACGAGTTCAGTCGGGGTATAGTCGAATATTGTTTGCTGTCAAGAGAGATTGTGATCGGAGCGTGGTCTGACCACGTGATAGTGCCAATCTTGGAGGAGGTGATGTGCTGTAGTGTCCATTTATCTGTGAGGAAGAAGTCTATTCTAGAGTAGGATGAGTGGGATGGAGAAAAGTAGGTATAGTCCTTTTCTGTACTGTGTTGACATCTCCAGACATCGTGCAGATCGTTGGAATGGAGAAATTGGTTGAAGGTCCGTCTTGAAGATCTTGTATTGGATGAGGAGTCCAGAAGAGGATTACCGATGATGTTAAAGTCCCCGCCAATGAGTAGTCTGCCTTTTCTATGTCGGTTTATGGTGGAGTTAAGTTTGTTAAAGAATTGAATTTGATTGGTGTTAGGGCCATAAACGTTCACCAATGTATATGTAGTTTTGTTGATATTGCATATCAATATATGGTAGCGACCTTGTGGGTCCGCTGTTTCTGAAATAAATTAGAATTTCAGGCAGTCTCTTATAGTTGTAATGACGCCGTTCTTTTTTTAGGATTCGTTGCCATATACATTGTGGAGAACTGAGGAATGTTGAATTTAGGGATTTTGGAAGAGGCGAAGTGGGTCTCTTGTAGGAATACGATGTCAGGTTGGATGGTGTGGAGTTCTCTCGAAAGCAGGGATCTTTTGAAGGGAGAGTTGAGACCTTTTAGCGAAGATATATTTATCATTTTGTTGATTGTAGATGGTTTGAATGTCGTAGCTTTGGTAATTCAGGTGCTATGAAGAGGAGTGGACTTTTCTGTGGTGGAGACGATGGACTATCAGATGTGCGATTTTGTGAACATGGGACTGCTGCTTTTGTGGACTGGGTGTTCAGCTGTGCAGAGAGCGATGTTGAGAGGGACAATTCTCGCTGTCGAAGACTGGTAGCTTGGGGTAAAAACAGGGGTAAAAATGAGGGTAAGAAAGACTTGCAGACAACGCAAGTAACATGTGTAGCAGTATCTGCTACTGTGTAAAATGGAGGCGTGAGGAAGCATGACTCTTCCGAGAGCTCATGCTGGGGACGAACTTGGATGAACAGTTTGTTCGATTGATCAAGGCCGATTGCCAGCTTGTGTGTTAGTAATTGGTGCCCAGGGAATTGAGCGTGGAGATAATAATGCAACTGAGTGGAGGCTATATCCGCTCAGTTTCCATGGTTTGTAGTCAGTTGGATGCCGGTTGATGGGAGTCGGGTGGTATAATGCTCCATGACTTTAATAATTCAATGCCTGCTTCTAGGGAATTAATTGTGAAAAATCTGCCTTGGTATTTGACATTGAGTTTTGTAGGGAAGCCCCATTGATATGCGATGTTGTGGTTCCGTAATGCTTTGGTTATGTTGACAAGCTTTTTACGGTTGTTTAGTGTGGCTTTAGACAGGTCTGCGAACAATTTAATGTTTGCTTGGGCTGAAGATTCCTGGCTGCAATCATCATTTTTTCCTTCACATGGTAAAAATGTATGTGCGCCAATATGTCTCTGGGAATCGTCGTAGGTAAAAATGTTGGTTTGGGGATTTAATGTGCTTGATCTATAGCCAATTCCACGTCAGTGAGGGTGGGAATAAGATTTTTCATATAATTTTGTATGAAAGGGACAATGGCATCTGTAGCTATGGATTCCGCCTGGAGCGACCTTCTAGATCTGCCAGTTTGAGGTTGATTTGTTCGATGTCTGTCGTATGGTCTGTATGTGCATCTATAAGATTGTTATGTGTGGTGCACATTTCTCCTAATTTTTTCTCGATATGGCGGATGCGTTTTTCCTGGTTTTGAACCGTATTGGAACTTTGGGATAGTGAAGCCGTCAGATCATTTTGTAGTGTTTGTCGCAGGGAAAGGAGCATGTTCTTCATAGAAATCTCCATGATAGGTTGGTCAGAAGCAGGATAGGATTCAATTAGAGATGGAGCAGCATCAGAAAGTAGGGTAGGAGAGAAAGAATGCAGCTGTCTGTCAGGGGGAGATCCCATATCCAGCCTAGGTCTGGATTTTGCCGGGCTGCTAGTTGTAGGAGACAGGGGGGGAGAGGACTCACCGGGGTCTCCTGGGTAGAGGGGTCCCTTTAGCCCGGGGTCCGGATAATGTGCAGCCTCGTGGTCTGTGGTCTCCCCTTGATGCTGTTGCTGGGCAGATGAGCCATTTTGCAGGGGACCGGCGCCATCTTGGTTGCAGGGAGTGAGCGCCGGGTAAAAACTTATCATTTTTGCAGGGTGACCCGGCGGTTTCCTCCTGCGGGTCACAGCCCTGTCGGATGGCGAGGGTTTGATGGCTCTATGGAGCTAATTATAATTCCCTGGGGTCGTAGTGTGCCGGCGTTAGGCTGGCGGGCGGAGCTCTCTTCAGTGAGCATCCGTCCTCAGAGCCAGCCGCGCATGCACCCCAATCCATTCCTTTATGACTCCAGTGTCCCCATCTTCTGATGGTTCCTTCCAGCAGGATAATGCACCATGTCACAAAGCTCAAACCATCTCCAACTGGTTCATTGGCCATGACAATGAGGTCACTGCACTCCAATGGCCTCCACAGTCACCAGATGTCCATCCAATAGAGCACCTTTGGGATGTGGTGGAACGGGAGATTTGCTTCATGGATGTGCAGCCGACAAATCTGCAGCAACTGCGTGATGCTATCATGTCAATATGGACCAAAATCTCTAAAGAATGTTCCCAACACCATCTTGAATCTATGCCACGAAGAATGAAGGCAGTTCTGAAGGCAAAAGGGGGTCCAACCCTCTACTAGTATGGTGTACTTAATAAAGTGGCCAGGGAGTGCATATTATTCGGTGGGCAGTGACATCAGTCAGTATTACGGTTGATGGGAGATTCTGAATAGAGATGAGCGAAGAAATGAAAAATTTGATTCGGCTGATTCGGCGAATTCCAGTGTGAAATTCGATTCGATGCGAATTTCTCCGCTACGAAGATGACTTATTTAAAGGGTTTCTAGGCTTCAGAGAGCCTTTAAATTAGTGCAGAACACTGTACCTTTAATTTAAATGCCCTTGGAGATGAGGAAGGAGAAGGAGAAGGATGAGAAGAAGGAGAAGGAGAAGGATGAGAAGAAGGATGAGAAGAAGGAGAAGGAGAAGGATGAGAAGAAGGAGAAGGATGAGAAGAAGGAGAAGGAGAAGGAGAAGGATGAGAAGAAGGAGAAGGATGAAAAGAAGGAGAAGGAGAAGGATGAGAAGAAGGAGAAGGAGAAGGATGAGAAGAAGGAGAAGGATGAGAAGAAGAAGGATGAGAAGAAGGAGAAGGATGAGAAGAAGAAGGATGAGAAGAAGGAGAAGGATGAGAAGAAGGATGAGAAGAAGGAGAAGGAGAAGGATGAGAAGAAGGAGAAGGATGAGAAGAAGGAGAAGGAGAAGGAGAAGGATGAGAAGAAGGAGAAGGATGAGAAGAAGGAGAAGGATGAGAAGAAGGAGAAGGAGAAGGATGAGAAGAAGGAGAAGGATGAGAAGAAGGAGAAGGATGAGAAGAAGGAGAAGAAGGAGAAGGATGAGAAGAAGGAGAAGGAGAAGGATGAGAAGATGGAGAAGGAGAAGGATGAGAAGAAGGAGAAGGAGAAGGAAGAGAAGAAGGAGAAGGATGAGAAGAAGGAGAAGGATGAGAAGAAGGAGAAGGAGAAGGATGAGAAGAAGGAGAAGGATGAGAAGAAGGAGAAGGATGAGAAGAAGGAGAAGGATGAGAAGAAGAAGGATGAGAAGAAGGAGAAGGAGAAGGATGAGAAGAAGAAGGATGAGAAGAAGGAGAAGGAGAAGGATGAGAAGAAGGAGAAGGATGAGAAGAAGGAGAAGGAGAAGGATGAGAAGAAGGAGGAGGAGAAGGATGAGAAGAAGGAGAAGGATGAGAAGAAGGAGAAGGATGAGGAGAAGGATGAGAAGAAGGAGAAGGAGAAGGATGAGAAGAAGGAGAAGGATGAGAAGAAGGAGAAGGAGAAGGATGAGAATAAGGAGAAGGAGAAGGATGAGAAGAAGGAGAAGGATGAGAAGAAGGAGAAGGATGAGAAGAAGGAGAAGGATGAGAAGAAGGAGAAGGAGAAGGATGAGAAGAAGGAGAAGGATGAGAAGAAGGAGAAGGATGAGAAGAAGGAGAAGGAGAAGGATGAGAAGAAGGAGAAGGAGAAGGATGAGAAGAAGGAGAAGGAGAAGGATGAGAAGAAGGAGAAGGATGAGAAGAAGGAGAAGGAGAAGGATGAGAAGAAGAAGGATGAGAAGAAGGAGAAGGAGAAGGATGAGAAGAAGAAGGATGAGAAGAAGGAGAAGGAGAAGGATGAGAAGAAGGAGAAGGATGAGAAGAAGGAGAAGGAGAAGGATGAGAAGAAGGAGAAGGAGAAGGATGAGAAGAAGGAGAAGGATGAGAAGAAGGAGAAGGATGAGAAGAAGGAGAAGGAGAAGCAGAAGAAGAAGGATGAGAAGAAGGAGAAGGAGAAGGATGAGAAGAAGGAGAAGGAGAAGGATGAGAAGAAGGAGAAGGATGAGAAGAAGGATGAGAAGAAGGAGAAGGATGAGAAGAAGGAGAAGGATGAGAAGAAGGAGAAGGATGAGAAGAAGGATGAGAAGAAGGATGAGAAGAAGGAGAAGGATGAGAAGAAGGACAGTTCTGTGACAGTTTCTGTCTATTTCTGACAGTTCTGGGACATTCACTCCATACAGCGGTTTCAACCGCTGTATGGAGGGAATGTCATAGAACTGTCAGAAATAGACTATTTTTGACAGTTCTGGGACTGTCCTTCCATACAGCGGTTGAAACATTGTATGTATTTGTTTCCATAAATGGATCCATTTATGGAAACAAATACATACAATGTTTCAACCGCTGCATGGAAGGACAGTCCCAGAACTGTCATTAATAGTCTATTTCTGACAGTTCCATGACATTCCCTCCATACAGCGGTTGAAACACCTGTATGGAGTGAATGTCCCAGAACTGTCAGAAATAGTCTATTTTTGACAGTTCTGGGACATTCCCTCCATACAGCGGTTTCCGGCAAAAAGTGTATGTGCAGAGTTCCTCTATTCTGCAGATACACTTAGAGGAGCTCTGCAGATACACTTAGAGGAGCTCTGCACATACACTTTTTTCCGGCTTGGAATTATTCTTATTTTCATCCTACTTCTTTTTCTTCTTCTTCATCCTCATCCTCTTCTTCTTCTGAGGATGAGGATGAGGATGAAGAAGAAGAAGAAGAAGAAGAAGAAGTAGGATGAAAATAAGATTAATTCCAAGCCGGCAAAAAGTGTATGTGCAGAGCTCCTCTAAGTGTATCTGCAGAGCTCCTCTAAGTGTATCTGCAGAATAGAGGAACTCTGCACATACACTTTTTGCCGGCTTGGAATTATTCTTATTTTCATCCTACTTCTTCTTCTTCTTCTTCTTCTTCATCCTCTTCTTCTTCTTCTGAGGATGAGGATAAAGAAGAAGAAGAAGATGAAGTAGGATGAAAATAAGATTAATTCCAAACAGGCAAAAAGTGTATGTGCAGAGCTCCTCTAAGTGTATCTGCAGAGCTCCTCTAAGTGTATCTGCAGAATAGAGGAACTCTGCACATACACTTTTTGCCGGCTTGGAATTATTCTTATTTTCATCCTACTTCTTCTTCTTCTTCTTCATCCTCATCCTCATCCTCAGAAGAAGAGGATGAGGATGAAGAAGAAGAAGAAGAAGAAGAAGAAGAAGAAGTAGGATGAAAAGAAGAATAATTCCATGCCGGCAAAAAGTGTATGTGCAGAGTTCCTCTATTTCTGACAGTTCTCTCACAGCTTCTTCACATGTACAGCGGTTGAAACATCTGTATCCTAAATGGAAACTAATAGATACAATGTTTCAACCGCTGTACATGTGTTCCTTCTGTCAGAGAACTGTCAGAAATAGCGGAGCTCACTGCAGGGACACTTTTGCCGGCTGATCGGGAAATGTTCGATTCGCGCACCCGAAGTAGGCAAAATTTCGGTTTCGACGCGAATCGAATATTTCCTGAAATTCGACTCGAATTCCGGTTCGCCTAGTTCGATTCGCTCATCTCTAATTCTGAACAATGACTTATTTTATTATGGGATAGATTTAGATACAGTAAAATGGTGAGAGCCAACCTGTCATGACCCTAGTGCTACGAGCAGTCGGGGACCTCAATATAGTCATGTACAGAATATGGAGCTATAGGAAGATCAGTGACAGAACAGCTTCATAGAAGCTCAGGTTGGGCAAGGCCAGAAAGGGAGGACTGCCCATTTCCTGGTGACCCAGGCTGAATGCAGGGATAAGGGTTTACTATGATTTTTTGGTGGGATCCCATGCCATTTTGCTTACACAGAACTGTGTACTGTCCAATTTAAGAAAAAATGGCATGGGCCCCCATAACATTTATACCACCCCTTATCTTGGCACGTGTGTGGGTGCAGCAGTAAAAACAACGGTTGCAGTCCAGTTGCAGATAAATTAGAACTTGTGTTGTAGAAAAATGTAAACTACAAACAACCCAACAGGAGAGCGCCGCTAAGGGTAACTCTCAGATTTCAGTTCTTGGCAGAGGGGCGATGTGTAAAGATGCACCAACTGTATCTGTCTTTAGAAGGCAGAATGCAGTCCGGTCCCAAAAGGAAGCTGCAGCACAGGTTTGCGAATCCCTAGTGCAGCATTACCCCCTTCACTAGTCACTAGAGATTTGGGTCCCCCTATAGTCCTGCACACCCAGTCAACATGCATTTCCTTCCAGACTTGCACTCCAGAGACAGTAACCAGTCCTTGATCTTGGGTTTTTTTGTTTTATTAGGGGATTTTGAACTTGGATGGGGTAAGGGGTATATGGGATGCCCAAAGGAACTGCAATTGAGGACAATCTTCATGGAACTTTGTACAAGTCTCGTTAAAACAAAGAATCATCTGATTGGAGAGCTATCCAACCTCTCCTGGTGGACCACCCCAGACCCTAGATACTTCTTTATCCAGCTGTCTGAAGGAATCCCTGAACAGGGGATCCAGTGCCTGTCACTTTAAATGTAAGGCAGTCCCAGGTAGAAAGCTAACCCAGTTTCTCACTAGAGTGCTCCTTCTCCTCTCTGGCCCAGGGGGTGCATGTCCACTCACTCAGTCCTCCTATGAGCTGGTGGTTTGGTTGATGCTCTCAGGCCTTCTGCTGGGCTGCTCCTTCTCTACTGCATAGGTGATCCTCGCTCTGGGGGCTGGTGAAGTCCTGGGCTTTCCTCCTTTCCAGTACTACTGCCTATAGGTAAGCCCCTTCCCACTCGAACCCCCTCCCAGGCTCCTGCTCTTCAGCCTCTCACACATCTTCCACCCAAACTCTCCCTGCTGCTGAGCAGGATTGGTCACTCTTAAGGGCTATCCTGGCCCCATGCCAAGCCTTCTGTTCAGGATTCACCAGGATCCCTCAAGAGTGCAGACTAGCTCCACCTCACCCCCACCCACTGAGTTCTAGAGACTCCCCCAAGTCTCTAGATCAGGTGAGGTGGCAGGGAACTGCTCTACAGAGCATCTCAGCCCTGACTTAATTTCACCCTGCTAACTATTACACCTGGACTGCTGCTCAGCCCTCCTACCTACCAATTGACTCCATCTCCCTCTAGCTATCTAGGAGGGTGCTAGCCTGTTCCTACTCGTCAGGAACCTTTCCCTTCCACTATCACTTTCCCTAATAGATGGGATGTGTCAAAACATGGTGGTCACCAAAGATGGCCACCAAAGGTCACCTGGACACATAGTAGCGAACCGGAACGTTGCCTCCAGAAACCATAGAAAAAAATGATTTTCCTTTGACTTATTTTCCAGGATGTGTCGGGTGCCACCTACAGTGAAGAAAGCAGACTGCACCTGCCTACAGGCATACAGCCTTGGTGGCTTGTAGGGTTGGTCTATATGTTCGAGTGTTCACTGAAAACATGGACATCTGGGGCGTTCAGCGGGCCATTCGCCGTATACCCCACAGTGCAATGTGCTCTGGTGACGCATTGTAATTAGCCAAAGCATTGCACCTGACCACAGGTCAGGTTCAATGCTTTGGCCAATCACAGCTGAGTTCACAATAAGAGCCATGATTGGCCAAAGTCTCAGTGACTTTGGCCAATCATGGCTCATGGCAATTGAGTGGAGCTAGTGGTGATGTCACTGCTAGCTCCGCCCAATTGTGGATGACAGCACTGACAGGTACATAATTGGCTGGAGCTAGCGGTGACGTTTGTTTACGTCTGACTTGCAAATGTTGGTATGGCGAGTACTCCGCAGGTGCAGACGGGTCGGCGGGTGTCGGGATTTTTTTAATTTGTCAGGACAACACGGGACGCTGTGATTGATAATGGATTACAACACTGAAACCATTTTTTTTAAATAAAAGACTTGTCAAAAACAGATTTTTTAATTTTTTGTTCAATAAAGGATATTTGCAAAAGTCTGGTATATTTATTTTTTATAAGTACCCCTTATTCACACACAAGGGGAGCAGCATCAGGGTGTCCCCTTATTTAAAGGGGTACCCTGATACTAATGAGCTCCCCCCTCCCACAGACCCCCACAACCACTGGACCAGGGTTGTGGGGAAGAGGCCCTTGTTTTCCTTGGCATGAGGACATTTGCCCCACCCCCTCTCCTGGCTTGCCAGGCCTGTGCTCAGATCAAGGGTCTGGTAGGAATTTAGGGGGGATCCCATGCGCTCCTCCCCAATTTTGGGAGGTGCGGTTCCCCTAAAAGTCCTACCAAGGCTAAAGGGTCTGGTATGGCTAGGGGGAATCCCACACAATTTTTTAAAATACATTTTTACTGTGGGGTCCCTTCTAACCTTCCTACCAGACCTAAGGGGTCTGGTATAGATTTTTTTACATGTCAGTCTTGCTGCAGCAGGGTTAATACACAGATGTGCAACTTTGCAGGTTGTTTAGGGAGACCCCCCCCCCCAGGCATGATATTTAAAGGAATTTTTCATTTTTTTTTAACTTTAAGCAACAAAAATGACTACGCCTTTAAAAACAATACTTTTTGAAATGTTTTCTTTCACTGATTCATGTCCCTCAGGGCAGTGCCCGAGTCCCCATACCACATTTATGGCAAATAACTTGCATATAAGCCGTCCAAATGGGCATTTTCTTAATTTACAAGTTCAAGTCCCATAGACCTGCATTATGTTCGATGTTCGCAGTATAACTTTCTACCGCGAACCGAACACACAGGGGGTGTGCAGACCATCACTAGTGGCTGAGAAATGGGAAGTAATGATCATACAGCCTCTTCCTTAATGTACCATACGCCTCCCGCTTGCAAGGCACCCCGTGCCCACGTTCAGGGGGCAGTGGCCTCATCTACACATTCTGTGCCCAAATAGGGTGGCTGCCTCATCCCTTTACACCCGAATACATATTAATGACGCAGGTTCTGTGGCTGAGTAAGGTGGTAATTAACCACTTCCCGTCCACCATATAGCAGAAATACTGTTACAGGGCGGCACCATTCATGGAAGTGGCTGTAAATCACTGGATCCTGGCCGGTGATCACTCGCCCGGAGATTGCTGAGCATCCCCCCCCCCTCTTTCCTGACCTGCCGGGCTGCAGGCTCAGATAAGGGTCTGGTACGGATTTGGGGGAGATCTCAAGTCATTTATTTTTTTAATTATCTGTACTGTCCTGACATTTGGGGGATATCTGTACTGTCCTGACATTTGGGGGATATCTGTACCGTCCTGACATTTGGGGGATATCTGTATTGTTCTGACATTTGGGGGATATCTGTACTGTTCTGACATTTGGGGGATATCTGTACTGTTCTGACATTTGTAGGATATCTGTACTGTCCTGACATTTGGGGGATATCTGTACTGTTCTGACATTTGGGGGATATCTGTACTGTCCTGACATTTGGGGGATATCTGTACTGTCCTGACATTTGGGGGATATCTGTCCTGTCCTCACATTTGGGGGGTATCTGTACTGTCCTGACATTTGGGGGATATCTGTACCGTCCTGACATTTGGGGGGATCTCTGTACTGTCCTGACATTTGGGGGATATCTGTACTGTTCTGACATTTGGGGGATATCTGTACTGTTCTGACATTTGTAGGATATCTGTACTGTCCTGACATTTGGGGGATATCTGTACTGTTCTGACATTTGGGGGATATCTGTACTGTCCTGACATTTGGGGGATATCTGTACTGTCCTGACATTTGGGGGATATCTGTCCTGTCCTCACATTTGGGGGGTATCTGTACTGTCCTGACATTTGGGGGATATCTGTACCGTCCTGACATTTGGGGGGATCTCTGTACTGTCCTGACATTTGGGGGATATCTGTACCGTCCTGACATTTGGGGGATATCTGTACTGTCCTGACATTTGGGGGATATCTGTCCTGTCCTGACATTTGGGGGATATCTGTACTGTTCTGACATTTGGGGGATATCTGTACTGTCCTGACATTTGGGGGATATCTGTACTGTTCCGACATTTGGGGGATATCTGTACTGTTCTGACATTTGGAGGATATCTGTACCGTCCTGACATTTGGGGGATATCTGTCCTGTCCTGACATTTGGGGGGTATCTGTACTGTCCTGACATTTGGGGGATATCTGTACCGTCCTGACATTTGGGGGGATCTCTGTACTGTCCTGACATTTGGGGGATATCTGTACCATCCTGACATTTGGGGGATATCTGTACTGTCCTGACATTTGGGGGATATCTGTCCTGTCCTGCCATTCTTGGACCTCAAGAAATTAGATTGGCTGTCAGTACTTCAGGATTGATCTTTTTCAGATCTATCCCATAGTTTGTGAATTCTATAACTTTCCTACAGATAAATAATACATCCTAATTTGGGTTATTTTCACCAAAGACATGTAGCAGAATACATCTCGGCCTAAATTTATGAAGAACAATTATTTATTTGCAAACTTTTATAACAGAAACAAAGAAAAACGTGAGGGTTTTTTTCAAAATTTTGGGCTTTTATTGGTAATTTAGCAAAAAATAAAACCCCCAGCAGTGATTAAATACCACCAAAAGAAAGCTCTAGTTGTGTGAAGAAAATGATAAAATTTAAGTTTGAGTACAATGTTGTATGACCGCGCAATTGTCATTCAAAATGTGAGAGCGCTGAATCCTGAAAATTGGCCTGGGCAGGAAGGGGGTAAAAGTGCCCGGTATGGAAGAGGTTAATAATAATAATAATGATAATAATAATAATTTCTGATTTCAGGTTCTGATATCTCGATGCTCAGATCCCTGTTTACCCGGCAGCAGAAAAAAGTTTGGCTCTTCCATACATATATGCTGCTATGAGTGTTCCCCGTGTCCAGAAGGAGAGATATCCAACATTTCCGGTTTGTATTTGTTAGTAAGTGATTGTTGGACTCGGCAGACTTTACCAATGTAGTTAACCGGTTCCGTGCCGCCCTATAGCAGAAATACTGCTACAGCTCGGAATGGGTGCGCACAATCATGTATATATATGTGATTTCACAGTTCCGGGTAGCACCACCATTCACAGCCTCGGCTGTCAATCACCGTGTCCCGGCTAGTGATTACTTGCTGGCACCCGGTGATCACCGAGTATCTCCGACAGGGGAGAGACCTGTGTATAGACAACACGGATCTCTCCTCTGTCAGCTCCTGCACACTCATTTGTATGGCTCTGCATAGCAGCATGCTTGCAGTGAAACACAAACACCGCACACAGGTAACCCTTTGATCACCCCTTATGGTAACCCCTTTCTGCCCGGTGTCATTAGTACAGTGTCGGTGCTTTTTATTAGCAATGATCACTGTATTGGTGTCATTGGGGATGTCAGTGACACCAAGTCAGTCCCCCCCCCTGTGTCAGAATGCCCGCCGCACTCCCACTATAAGTCACTGATCGCCTCCATTACTAGTAAAAAAAAAACAATTCCAGTATATATGCTGCCATTTGTAAACGCTATAACTTTCACATAAACCAATTAATTTACACGTATTGAGATTTTTTTTAGCAAAGACACGGAGCAGAATAAATTTTGGCCTATATTTATGAGGAAATTTGATTTTTTTTATTTTTTTACTGGACATGTTTTATAGCAAAATGTCCAAAATATAGTTTTTTTCCTGAAAATATTTTTTTTCTTTATAGCGCAAAAAATTAAAGACGCACAGACGATCAGATACACCCGGCACACCATCCCACCGATGGGTCCCAACACACCATCCCACCGATGGGTCCCAACACACCATCCCACCGATGGGTCCCAACACACCATCCCACCGATGGGTCCCAACACACCATCCCACCGATGGGTCCCAACACACCATCTCACCGATGGGTCCCAACACACCATCCCACCGATGGGTCCCAACACACCATCCCACCGATGGGTCCCAACACACCATCCCACCGATGGGTCCCAACACACCATCCCACCGATGGGTCCCAACACACCATCCCACCGATGGGTCCCAACACACCATCTCACCGATGGGTCCCAACACACCATCCCACCGATGGGTCCCAACCATTCGCTTTAGCTTAAAAGTATGTGCCTCCTCCAAAGACCAACAACCGCCTCCGGAGCCAGAACATACCGAGAATAAAAAAAAAAACCCCCACACACCCCCAGGGAGGGTGGGAGGAAAGCTCGCTCCACCGATGCCATATCCTGGACTGAATAGGATGACCCCCCCCCCCACAACCACACCCAAAGGTGCCGAAGACCCCACCCTGCACTCCCGTCACCAATCAGATAACCTGCCCATTTTCTAACTCCCACCTACTTTTCTCTTAACCCTTTCTTGTCTTTCCTACCCCCCTCTTAAGTCATGTCTACCCTGCGCTATTTTCTTTTTCTTGCTTTTTGCTACAGGCATCTCTTTCCAGTCAATGTTAACACCTCAGCCACTTCTCAACTACTCAACTTAACCTCCTCTTTTAACCGAATACAATGGACACAAGCCACCACTTACTCCAATGGCAACACCCTCAACCTCGCATTCTCCCACTTATGCACTCCCTGTAACCTCTCCAATATCCCTTTTCCTCTCTCTGACCACAACCTTCTCAGTTTCACACTTTCCCTGTCTCCTACCTCCCATGCCTCCAACCAGCAAACGGTTACCCGCAGGAAACTTGGCCACCTCAACCCTTCCCTTCTTCATCCTGCTACTGACTGCCTTTATGATAAAATCGCTCCCCTGTCCTTCCCAGACCTGGGCACTTCTGCCTACAACAACATTCTGTCATCTTTCCTGGACACCATGCTCCTCTCACTACACGCAGAACCAGGCCTCACCTGTCACAACCCTGGCAAACAGATGACACCAGAAGTCTCAAGAGATACAGCCGTGCTCTTGAGCGAGTATTTAGTAAAACTAAATCCCTGAAAGACTTCACCCTCTAATAATCCCTCCTTCTCAAATACAGCTCCTGCCTCCATACTGCTAAACTAACCTACTACACAAGTCTCATCAAAACCCTCTCATCCAAATCCTGTCAACTCTTTTCTACCTTTAATTCCTTACTTCACCCCCACACTGCCTCCAGCCACCAACTTGCTTACTGCCCAGGATATTGCCAATCATTTCAATAACAAAATCAACACAATTAGTGAGGTGAGATTAATGAGATAGCCAGCATCCAGCTTTCTCTACCAACCAACTCACCAACTCCAACACCACAATCAACACTTTCCTCTTTCAACCCCATTACCACTGAGGAAGTTGCCAAACTCCTTTCCTCTGTCCACCTCACCACCTTTCCCCTGGACCTGTCCTCTCTCAATTACTATGACCACCTTCCTGCTCCATCCTAAACTTTCAAACCCACATCTTCAACCTTTCCCTCTCTTCAAGCACGTCTCCTTCCACGCTCAAACATGTACAGGCCACCCCCATACTTAAAAAATCCTCACTGGACCCCACCTGTTTGAATAACCTAAGACCCATCTCCCTGCTGCCATTTGCCTCCAAGCTTCCTGAATGCCTTATCCACAGTGGTATGAGTTGCTACCTCATTGACAACAACCTTCTCAATCCTCTACAGTTCTGCTTCCTCCCGCAATGTTCCACTGAAAATGCTCTATTAAAACTCACCAATGACATACTAACTGCTAAAACCAACGGCCATACTCCATACTCATACTCTTAGACCTTTCTGCTGCCTTTGACACAGTTGACCACCCACTCGTCCTCAAAAACTCCACTCCCTTGGCCTCCATGACTCTGCTCTTTCTTGGGTATTCTGGTACCTATCTCTGTGCACTTTTAGTGTCACATACAATACCATCTACTCTGCTCCTCTTCCTCTTTCTGTTGGGGTCCCCCAAGGCTCCATCCTTGGGCTCCTCCTCTTCTCTCTCTATATCTCTTGTATAGGCCAGTTGATAACCTCCCATGGCTTCCAATGCCACCTCTATGCTGATGACACCCAGATCTATCTCTCAACTCCTCAATTCACCCCCTCAATCCCCTTACAGATCACAAATTTACTAAGTGACATATCAGTATGGATGTCACACCACTACCTCAAACTCAATCTTTCTAAAACTGAGCTTGTAATAGTTCCTCCTTCTGTATCCCCTCCCCATGACTTTACCATTGAGATCAACGGCACAACCAATGGTCCCTCCACACATGCCAGGTGTAATCTTAATGGTGGAAGGTGTAATCCTAGACTCTGACCTCTCCTTCATCCCCCACATCCAATATCTGGCTAAATTTTGCCACCTAAAACACAGGAACATTTCCAGAATTCGCCCCTTCCTGACTAAAGACACCACACAACAGCTTATTCACTCCTTGATTATTTCCCAACCTGACTACAACTCCCTTCTCACTGGCCTACCCTTACACTGGCTATCCCCCCTTCAGTCTGTTATGAACCCTGCTGCCAGACTAATGCACCTTACTAACCAATCCATGACTACTGCCCCTCTGCCTATCTCTTCACTGGCTTCTACTAGTCCAACATATAATTTCAAAATACTAACCACAACATGTAAGGCCATCCACAACATCGCCCTCAGCTACATCACCAACCTCATCTGCAAATATTGTCCTCTCCTCCCAAGACCTCCTGCTCTCCATTTACCTCCTCCCACACTCACCTCCAGAACTTCTCTAGAGCCTCTCCCATCCTCTGGAAGATGGCCACCTAAAAGCAAAGGATTTGAGTCCCTGTAGTAGGACCTCCGACAGGTTCAAGCTGAGTGCCTCAGACTTCTGATAATTTATTTGAAAATTAGATAATTCACCATAACGTCAAAATTCAGCCATCAAGTTGGGAATGGTGACATCCAGTTAACTGCTAAAAAAGAGCAGATCATCTGGAAAAGTAGAGACCTTATGGCATTTATGCCCAGTCATGATATTATGAATGTTCTGCTTACTGCTAACATAGTGTAGAAATGGTTCACACATTAAAAGGAAAATGGGAGGTGAAAAGGCACAACCGTGTCTTGTACCATTTGTAACAGGGAAAGGAGACAAGAGCAATCCATTAGCACCTGTGCTGTGACTCAGTCCACGTTCTCATAGTCGGACTAAGGCCTATGTCTTCCAGTGTGGCCCTGATGAAGGACAAATTCACCCTGTCAAAGGCCTTTTCACATCAGTAGAACGAAGGAGAGTTGGAGTAGTCCCTGGCAGGACAGAATGTATAACATTAAGTCTTCGGATCATACCATCACATGCCTCTCTGTCTGGCATAAAGCCCACCCGGTCATAATGGATAATGTTATTAAGATAAGGAATCAGATGGGTAGCTAAGATTTTAGTGAATAGTTTTGGATCAAGCTTGAGCAGAGAAATAGGCCTTTAGTTGGCGCATCGAGTGGGATCTTTCCTTTCTTTGGTGATCACTGAGATATGGGCTGTTAATGTTTCTGGGTGTACAGTGTGTTCATGAGAAAGGGAATTGAGCAGGCTTTTCCTGAAAGCACTTTTACTAGGCCAGGAAGAAGCCATCTGAGTCTGGTGCTTTGCCAGTTTTCATTTGCTTGATGACCTGGGAAAAATCCAGAGAATTTATTGGTTGAGCAAGGCTATAGATGGCATTCTGGAGCTCCGTTCATAATCCAGAATCCTCTCTCTGAGTATATCACCAAGCACATTTATTTATTCTGGGCTGGAGTGACAACGTATAAGGAAGCAAAATACTCCCTAAATACTTACGCTATCTCAGAGGGCATGAACAGGTGGGTTACTCTAGTGGCGTACTACCAGTAGATATGTTTGGATTTCCGCTGTCTAAGCACTCTAGCAAGAGATTGACCACATTGGTTTCCATATTTGTAGAAATTATGTCTGCATTTAACAAGAGTGGCTTTAGCGTTATCTAGAACTCAAATATACTCAAAGGATAAGTTCACCTTTTGTAGCAAGTTACATGTCACAGCTATATTCAGGGTGCAACATGTAGCATGTAATGAACAGACCGCCCCCCTCCATTAGCTGTAACAATTAAAAAAAATGCGGGCTCTGTCCGCCCGGCCATGTCACTCATTCACAGTATTCTGTGCATATGAAAAAACTACAAGTTCTGACAGCCTTTGTGACCATCGGCTTGTAGTTTTGAAAGCTTGAAAGCTTTTGGCCCAGGGGGCAAGTACAACCCAGAAACCCATGGTGCAGTGACTTGGCCCCCTCCCACTTTCCCTCTTCCCTGCCTCCTCCTGCCCCCCATCCCAGGCTGAAGTTCTCCTTCAGTTATCTCTGCTCACAAGGTGGGATGGGTTGGACAGCACTTGGTTCAACTGGCATCAACTCCAGGTTCCCAAACTGGCCAGAAGGGGCTGCAGGAGGAACTCAGGGCAGCTTGGTTGGGACTTGCCAGGGAAGGAGAGCCTCCGGTGAAGCACAGAGCTGGCCAGAAACAGCATGCACCATCCATGTCAGGGGGTGGCCTGCGTCTGAGCTCACTCGGCCATGTTCTGGACATGCCCAGAGAATGTTAAATTTGTTGTCAAAATTGACAAACTGAATTCTTGAAGTGTATATCATAGCAAAAAACATGTGCAGGACATGAACATTTCTCAGCATTTTGTCCTTTTTAAAGGCCCAATAGTAAATTACCTGTTGACCTGCTAGAAATGCTCTGACTTCTTAAGTCCTATTGTGGGCTGACAATACCCAGCACTTTTGTGGACTTAATGGTGTCAGCTCTGTCCAGTTCTCTTTTGCTAATCTACTGAAAGAATCCCCTATCCTGTTCTGTACAAAATAAAGACTAATCAGTTTTTAGTCTTCAGATAAGAACTAGGAGGGCTAATTAGACTGTGCTGAGATAACTAAAGGCTTCTCCTGCTGCCCTCTCCTATGGTGGTCTCCACTGGACTCACTCACCCAGACCTAGTGGATGGAAAGGAGGTGGAGTTGCATTCCTTCTATCCCCACAGAGCACCTTGGACTTGGCTACCCTACTTTCTCTCCTCTGAAATACACATTATCATTCTTGGTGACTTTACCATCCCTGTTAGTGTTAACAGCCTGGCTACAGCTCAACTTCTCAGCTTAACCTCATCTTGTGACCTAACACAATGGACATTCACTCTGATGGTAATACGCTTGGCCTTGTATAACCCCATCTCTGCACTCCTGGCAACCTCACCAACACCCCCTGTCCTTTCTCTGATCACAACCTCATCAGTTTCACAGTATACTTGTTTTCAACCACCTATCCCCCCAAGCAGCAAATGATTACATGTAGAAACCTTCACCCTTCTCTTTTCTATTCTGCTACTGACCACCTCTATGACAAAATCTCTCCTATTTCCTGTCCTGACCTGGCCTCCTCTGTCTACAACAGTTCACTCTCATCCTCAGTGGATGCACTTGATCCTCTAACTAATGAACTGACTAATGAAACCACCAAGCTACTCATTCACTCCCTTATTATATCTGCCTTGACTTCTCATATACCGATCTCTCCATAGGCTATTCCCTCTCCAGTCTATCATGAATGCTGCTGCCAGGATCAACTACCTTACCAACTGCTCACTGTTTGCCACCTCTCTCTGCTAATCCCTCCACTGGCTTCCGATTGCCCAGTGAAATAAATTCAAAATGCTTACAACAACAACATACAAAGCTATTCACAACTCTACCCCCAGCTACATCACCAGTCTTGTATACAGATATCTCCCAAACCATCCTCTCCGCTCCTCTCATGATCTCCTGCTCTCAAGATCTCTTTCCTCCTCCTCTCCCATCCTCTGGAATTCTTGACCTCAATTTGTCTGGCTATCCCCTACTCTAGATGCCTTTAGGTGATCCCTGAAAACTCATCTGTTCAGGGAGGCAAAAAATTGCAGAACAAACCTCCAAAAAATTTTCAAATATATGAATAGTAGAAAGGTCCGGTCCGAGCATGTAGGCCCTTTACAGATTCATCTAGAAGGGGTGACTGGGGACAAAGAGAAGGCCAATGTATGAAATCCCTTCTTCAGCTCTGTGTATACAAAGGAGCATGGGGGGCTCTTGTCCACAATGGATGTGGTACTGACACAGCTCCAGATAATCCACATTGGCTCACAATTGATATGATCCAAAAATATTTAGACAGAATAAAGGTGAATAAAGCCCCTGGACCGGATGGCATACACCCACGGGGCCTTAAAGAATTGAGCTTCGTCATTTCACAGCCATTGTTTCTCATTTTTAGGGCCTCTTTAATGACTGGCATAGTACCACTGGATTGGTGTAAGGCCAATGTGGGGCCAATATTTAAAAAGGGGTCAAAATCTTTCCCAAGTAATTATAGACCTGTTAGTGTAACTTCTATAGTTGGGAAGATATTGGAGAGTTTAATAAAAGACACAGAGAGGAGTTCTTGCTGGAAAAAATATTTTAAGCAACAGACAGCATGGATTCATGAAAGACAGAAGTTGTCAAACAAATCTAATTTATTTTTATGAGGAGGTGAGCAAAACCTTGGACAGAGGGGTGGCTGTGGACGTGGTATACTTGGACAGAGGGGTGGCGGTGAACGTGGTATACTTGGACAGAGGAGTGGCTGTGGACATGGTATACTTGGACAGAGGGGTGGCGGTGTACGTGGTATACTTGGACAGAGGGGTGGCGGTGGACGTGGTATAGTTGGACAGAGGGGGGGCAGTGGATGTGGTATAGTTGGACAGAGGGGGGGCAGTGGATGTGGTATACTTGGACAGAGTGGGGTGGTGGATGTGGTATACATGGACAGAGGGGTGACAGTGGACATGGTATATTGGACAGATGGGTGACAGTGGACATAGTATACTTGGACAGAGGGGGGGCGGTGGACGTGGTATACTCGGACAGAGGGGTGGCGGTGGACGTGGTATACTTGGACAGAGGGGTGGGGGTGGACATGGTATACTTGGACAGAGGGGTGGCGGTGGACGTGGTATACTTGGATATTACAAAAACATTTCACACAGTTCCCCACACACGGCTAATGTGTAAGGTAAAGTCTACAGGCTGGAAAAATTTGAATGTAAATGGATAGTGGTTAATGATTCATACTCTGCATGGTCTAGGGGTTGTCAGTGGTGTACCCCAAGGTTCAGTGTGATTAGTGGGGTACCCCGAGGTTCAGTGTTATTAGTGGGGTACCCCAAGGTACAGTGTCATTAGTGGGGTACCCCAAGGTTCAGTGTCATTAGTTGGGTACCCCAAGGTTCAGTGTCATTAGTGGGGCACCCTAAGGTTCAGTGTCATTAGTAGGGTACCCCAAGGTTCAGTGTCATTAGTGGGGTACCCCAAGGTTCAGTGTCATTAGTTGGGTACCCCAAGGTTCAGTGTTGGGACCCTTACTTTTTAATAGATATATAAACAATATAGGATTTGGGATTATAAATCCCATTTCAGTCTTTGCAGATGACACCAAGCTGTGCCGGGAATAATGTCCTTACAGGATGTCTCCAACTTACAAGCCGACCTCAATGCTCTGTGTAATTGGGGGACTATGGGGCCAATGAGGGTTAATGTTGATAAATGTAAGGTTCTGCACTTGGGGGCTAAGAATATGCATGCATCATATATACTGGGGGGTACAACTGGGGGGTCAATGGTGGAGAAGGATCTGGGGGGATCAATGATGGAGAAGGATTTAGGGGTTCTGGTAGATCACAAGCTTAATAATGGCATGCAAGATGCGGGTTCTAAAGTGAGCAAAATCCTCTCTTGTATTATTATCATTATTAACACCTCAACTAGAATATGCAGTTCAGTTTTGGGCACCAATTCAGAAAAAAAACATTGGGGAACTAAAGGGAAAAAAAGTGAAGGGAAACCAAACTGATACAAGACATGGAGGAGCTCAGCTACGAGGAAAGATTAGAGGAATTGAATGTATCCTCTACTTAAAAGAGGAGATTAAGGGGGAATATGATCTCCATGTATAATACATAAGGGGGATATGATCTCCATGTATAATACATAAGGGGGGATATGATCTCCATGTATAATACATAAGGGGGGATATGATCTCCATGTATAATACATAAGGGGGGATATGATCTCCATGTATAATACATAAGGGGGGATATGATCTCCATGTATAATACATAAGGGGGATATGATCTCCATGTATAATACATAAGGGGGGGATATGATCTCCATGTATAACACATAAGGGGATATGATCTCCATGTATAATACATAAGGGGGATATGATCTCCATGTATAATACATAAGGGGGGATATGATCTCCGTGTATAATACATAAGGGGGGATATGATCTCCATGTCTAATACATAAGGGGAGGATATGATCTCCATGTATAATACATAAGGGGGGATATGATCTCCATGTATAATACATAAGGGGGGATATGATCTCCATGTATAATACATAAGGGGGGATATAATCTCCATGTATAATAAATAAGGGGGGATATGATCTCCATGTATAATACATAAGGGGGATATGATCTCTGTGTATAATACATAAGGGGGGATATGATCTCCATGTATAATACATAAGGGGGGATATGATCTCCATGTATAATACATAAGGGGGGATATGATCTCCATGTATAATACATAAGGGGGGGTATGATCTCCATGTATAATACATAAGGGGGGATATGATCTCCATGTATAATACATAAGGGGGGATATGATCTCCATGTATAATACATAAGGGGGGATATGATCTCCATGTATAATACATAAGGGGGGATATGATCTCCATGTATAATACATAAGGGGGGATATGATCTCCATTAGAGATGAGCAAATTATTCAAAAATTCGGTACGGCTGATTCGCCGAATTCGCCGAATAAATTCGATTCGAGCCGAATATATTCGCTGCGAATTTAACTTATAAAAAGGGTGTTTCTAGGCTTCAGAGAGCCTTTACATTAGTGCAGAACACTGTACCTTTAATTTAAATGCCCTTGGAGTCTGCTGGGGAAGAGAAATAATACTGTCAGTCAGTATGACATGCAGATGAGTGCCATCGATCTTAGAATCACCGCACACTTCACTCATTTGGGCAGTCACGGGGCCAAAACCAGAGTGTGGAGCCACAGTGTGGCGGTGGAGGCAGCAGCAATGGGAGGCCATACAGCACCCTATGACAAAATGGAACCCACCAGCAGTGTGAGGAGACCTGAAAGTGGCACATGGCAGAGTGTGGCGATGGAGACAGCAGCAATGGGAGGCCGTACAGGGACTCTTTGAACGTACAATAGTGGTTGTGAAGCAGAAAGTCAGTTTATTTAGCACAATCGGTCAATTGCAGCTTGCCGTTGGCTGGAAACTGTACGTTTCTGTCACTGGAATGCACTAATCACCCAAAAAATATTACCGCCACCCGGCGTGTAAATGGATTTAACTATTTGAACGTACAATAGTGGTTGTGAAGCAGAAAGTCAGTTTATTTTGCACAATCGGCAAACTGCAGCACCAACTGTGCACGACAGCCACCAAAAAAAAAAGGGTGTATGTCACTTTAAATTTTCGATTCTTTGATAGCTGTGGCCCTAAGTAACGATTCTGTGTCCCTGAGTAACGATTCTGTGTCCCTGAGTAACGATTCTGTGTCCCTGAGTAACGATTCTGTGGCCCTAAAGTCTCTGTGGCCCTAACTCTGTCCCTTAATACACACAGGTCTGTCTCTCTTGAATGACCGGAGGCTAATGGGGAATTCTAAGATGGCCGCGATTTATAGCTCCACCATTACACAGTGCTGGCTGGCTGCTGATTGGCTAATGCGATCACATGTCATGAATGCATTATGGGTCAGCGCGCCTTCCCTGCGCGCCTTCCCAGAGATCCACGCCCCATCTTCTCTGTCCATTTTCTCCGTCGCCACACATGTCGCCGCCATTTTTGGGAAAATTCGATTCGTGCATCCGAAGTTTGCTAATCTTCGGATTCGTCGCAAATCGAATTTTTCCAAATCTTCGGAACGAATTCCACTTCGTCATGTTCGATTCGCTCATCTCTAATCTCCATGTATAATACATAAGGGGAGGTTATGATCTCCATGTATAATACATAAGGGGGTATATGATCTCCATGTATAATACATAAGGGGGGATATGATCTCCATGTATAATACATAAGGGGGATATGATCTCCATGTATAATACATAAGGGGGGATATGATCTCCATGTATAATACATAAGGGGGGATATGATCTCCATTTATAATACATAAGGGGGATATGATCTCCATGTATAATACATAAGGGGGGATATGATCTCCATGTATAATACATAAGGGGGATATGATCTCCATGTATAATACATAAGGGGGGTTATGATCTCCATGTATAATACATAAGGGGGGATATGATCTCCATGTATAATACATAAGGGGGGATATGATCTCCATGTATAATACATAAGGGGGGATATGATCTCCATGTATAATACATAAGGGGGATATGATCCCCATGTATAATACATAAGGGGGGATATGATCACCATGTATAATACATAAGGGGGATATGATCTCCATGTATAATACATAAGGGGGGATATGATCTCCATGTATAATACATAAGGGGGGATATGATCTCCATGTATAATACATAAGGGGGATATGATCTCCATGTATAATACATACGGGGGGATATGATCTCCATGTATAATACATAAGGGGGGATATGATCTCCATGTATAATACATAAGGGGGGGATATGATCTCCATGTATAATGCATAAGGGGGGGATATGATCTCCATGTATAATACATAAGGTGGTTATGATCTCCATGTATAATGCATAAGGGGGGGATATGATCTCCATGTATAATACATAAGGTGGTTATGCTCTCCATGTATAATACATAAGGGGGGGGGGATATGATCTCCATGTATAATGCATAAGGGGGGCATATGATCACCATGTATAATACATAAGGGGGATATGATCTCCATGTATAATACATAAGGGGGGGATATGATCTCCATGTATAATACATAAGGGGGATATGATCTCCATGTATAATACATAAGGGGGGGGGGATATGATCTCCATGTATAATACATAAGGGGGATATGATCTCCATGTATAATACATAAGGGGGGGATATGATCTCCATGTATAATACATAAGGGGGATATGCTCTCCATGTATAATACATAAGGGGGGGATATGATCACCATGTATAATACATAAGGGGGGATATGATCTCCATGTATAATACATAAGGGGGGATATGATCTCCATGTATAATACATAAGGAGGATATGATCTCCATGTATAATACATAAGGGGGAAATGATCTCCATGTATAATACATAAGGGGGGATATGATCTCCATGTATAATACATAAGGGGGATATGATCTCCATGTATAATACATAAGGGGGGATATGATCTCCATGTATAATACATAAGGGGGGATATGATCTCCATGTATAATACATAAGGGGGGATATGATCTCCATGTATAATACATAAGGGGGGATATGATCTCCATGTATAATACATAAGGGGGATATGATCTCCATGTATAATACATAAGGGGGGATATGATCTCCATGTATAATACATAAGGGGGATATGATATCCATGTACAGTTGCAAGAAAAAGTATGTGAACCCCTTGGGATTACGTGGAGTTTTGCATGAATTGGGCATAAAACGTGCTCTGAACGTCATCTAAGTCACAACAATAGAAGAACACAGTCTGCTGAACATAATACTACACAAACATTAGATGTTGCCATGGTTTAATTGCACATAACATGTAAACATTCACAGTGCAGGGAGGAAAAAGTATGTGAGGCCCTAGCTTAATGACTTCTCCCAGAGCTAATTGGAGCCAGGAGTGAGCCAACCTTGACTCCAATCAGTGTGATGACATTGGATGTGTTGCTGACAGCTGTCCTGCCCTTAAAAAACACACACCTGTTTTGGGTTTACTGGTTTCAAGAAGCACTGTCTGATGTGAACCATGCCTCGCAGAAAAGAGCTCTCAGAAGACCTACGATCAAGAATTGTTGACTTGCATGAAGCTGGAAAGGGTTACAAAGGTATCTGAAAAGCCTTGATGTTCCTGTGTCCACGGTAAGACAGACTGTCTACAAATGGAGAAAGTTTAGCACTGTTGCTACTGTCCCTAGGCGTGGTCGTCCTGTAAAAATGACTGCAAGAGCACAGCGCAGAATGCTGCACGAGGTAAAGAAGAATCCCAGAGTGTCAGCTAAAGACCTACAGAAATCTCTGGCACATGCTAACTTTTTGTTGACACATCTACAATAAGGAAAACATTAAACAAGAATGGAGTACATGGGAGGACACCACGGAGGAAGCCATTGCTGTCCAAAAAGAATATTGCAGCACGTTTGAAGTTTGCAAAAGAGCACCTGGATGTTCCACAGCACTACTGGCAAAATATACTGTGGACAGATGAAACCAAAATTGAGTTGTTTGGGAAGAACACACAACACTATGTGTGGAGAAAAAAAGGCACAGTACAGCAACATCAAAACCTCATCCCCACTGTGAAACATGGCGGAGGGAACATCATGGTTTGGGGCTGCTTTGCTGCCTCAGGGCCTGGACGGATTGTTGTCATTGATGGGAAAATGAATTCCAGAGTTTATCAAGACATTTTGCAGGAAAACGTACGACCATCTGTCAGCCAACTGAAGCTCCGCAGAGGATGGGTGATGCAACAGGACAATGACCCAAAGCATACAAGTAATTCAACAAAACAATGGCTGCAACAGCACAGAATACGCCTTCTGGAGTGGCCCAGTCAGAGTCCTGACCTCAACCCCATTGAAATGCTGTGGCATGACCTTAAGAGAGCGATTCACACCAGACATCCCAAGAATATTGCTACACTGAAACAGTTTTGTGAAGAGGAGTGGTCCAAAATGACTCCAGATCGTTGTGCAGGTCTGATCTGCAACTACAGGAAACGTTTGGTTGAGGTTATTGCTGCCAAAGGAGGGTCAACCAGTTATTAAGTCCAAAGGTTCACATACTTTTTCCTCCCTGCACTGTGAATGTTTACATGTTATGTGCAATTAAACCATGGCAACATCTAATGTTTGTGTAGTATTATGTTCAGCAGACTGTGTTCTTCTATTGTTGTGACTTAGATGACGTTCAGAGCACATTTTATGCCCAATTCATGCAAAACTCCACGTAATCCCAAGGGGTTCACATACTTTTTCTTGCAACTGTATAATACATAAGGGGGGGGGATATGATCTCCATGTATAATACATAAGGGGGGGATATGATCTCCATGTATAATACATAAGGGGGGCATATGATCACCATGTATAATACATAAGGGGGGGATATGATCACCATGTATAATACATAAGGGGGGATATGATCTCCATGTATAATACATAAGGGGGATATGCTCTCCATGTATAATACATAAGGGGGGGGGGCATATGATCACCATGTATAATACATAAGGGGGGCATATGATCACCATGTATAATACATAAGAGGGATATGATCTCCATGTATAATACATAAGGGGGGGGGGGGGGATATGATCTCCATGTATAATACATAAGGGGGGGATATGATCTCCATGTATAATACATAAGGGGGGGGATATGATCTTCATGTATAATACATAAGGGGGATATGATCTCCATGTATAATACATAAGGGGGGATATGATCGCCATGTATAATACATAAGGGGGGATATGATCACCATGTATAATACATAAGGGGGGATATGATCGCCATGTATAATACATAAGGGGGAATATGATCTCCATGTATAATACATAAGGGGGATATGATCTCCATGTATAATACATAAGGGGGGGATATGATCTCCATGTATAATACATAAGGGGGGGATATGATCTCCATGTATAATACATAAGGGGGGGATATGATCTCCATGTATAATACATAAGGGGGGCATATGATCACCATGTATAATACATAAGGGGGGGATATGATCACCATGTATAATACATAAGGGGGGATATGATCTCCATGTATAATACATAAGGGGGATATGATCTCCATGTATAATACATAAGGGGGGGGATATGATCTCCATGTATAATACATAAGGGGGGGATATGATCTCCATGTATAATACATAAGGGGGGGGGGATATGATCTCCATGTATAATACATAAGGGGGGGGATATGATCTCCATGTATAATACATAAGGGGGATATGATCTCCATGTATAATACATAAGGGGGATATGATCTCCATGTATAATACATAAGGGGGGATATGATCTCCATGTATAATACATAAGGGAGGGATATGATCTCCATGTATAATACATAAGGGGGGATATGATCTCCATGTATAATACATAAGGGGGGATATGGTCTCCATGTATAATACATAAGGGGGGATATGGTCTCCATGTATAATACATAAGGGGGATATGATCTCCATGTATAATACATAAGGGGGGATATGGTCTCCATGTATAATACATAAGGGGCATATGATCACCATGTATAATACATAAGGGGGGGATATGATCACCATGTATAATACATAAGGGGGGATATGATCTCCATGTATAATATATAAGGGGGATATGATCTCCATGTATAATACATAAGGGGGATATGATCTCCATGTATAATACATAAGGGGGGATATGATCTCCATGTATAATACATAAGGGAGGGATATGATCTCCATGTATAATACATAAGGGGGGATATGATCTCCATGTATAATACATAAGGGGGGATATGGTCTCCATGTATAATACATAAGGGGGGATATGGTCTCCATGTATAATACATAAGGGGGATATGATCTCCATGTATAATACATAAGGGGGGATATGGTCTCCATGTATAATACATAAGGGGCATATGATCACCATGTATAATACATAAGGGGGGGATATGATCACCATGTATAATACATAAGGGGGGATATGATCTCCATGTATAATATATAAGGGGGATATGATCTCCATGTATAATACATAAGGGGGGGGGATATGATCTCCATGTATAATACATAAGGGGGATATGATCTCCATGTATAATACATAAGGGGGGATATGATCTCCATGTATAATATATAAGGGGGATATGACCTCCATGTATAATACATAAGGGGGGATATGATCTCCATGTATAATACATAAGGGGGATATGATCTCCATGTATAATACATAAGGGGGGATATGATCTCCATGTATAATACAAAAGGCGGGATATGACCTCCATGTATAATACATAAGGGGGGATATGATCTCCATGTATAATACATAAGGGGGATATGACCTCCATGTATAATACATAAGGGGGGATATGATCTCCATGTATAATACATAAGGGGGATATGATCTCCATGTATAATACATAAGGGGGGATATGATCTCCATGTATAATACATAAGGCGGGATATGATCTCCATGTATAATACATAAGGGGGGGGGATATGATCTCCATGTATAATACATAAGGGGGATATGATCTCCATGTATAATACATAAGGGGGATATGATCTCCATGTATAATACATAAGGGGGATATGATCACCATGTATAATACATAAGGGGGGATATGATCTCCATGTATAATACATAAGGGGGGATATGATCACCATGTATAATACATAAGGGGGGATATGATCTCCATGTATAATACATAAGGGGAGGATATGATCTCCATGTATAATACATAAGGGGGGATATGATCTCCATGTATAATACATAAGGCGGGATATGATCTCCATGTATAATACATAAGGGGGGATATGATCTCCATGTATAATACATAAGGGGGGGGGGGATATGATCTCCATGTATAATACATAAGGGGGGGGGATATGATCTCCATGTATAATACATAAGGGGGATATGATCTCCATGTATAATACATAAGGGGGATATGATCTCCATGTATAATACATAAGGGGGGGGATATGATCTCCATGTATAATACATAAGGGGGATATGATCTCCATGTATAATACATAAGGGGGATATGATCTCCATGTATAATACATAAGGGGGGGTATGATCTCCATGTATAATACATAAGGGGGGATATGATCTCCATGTATAATACATAAGGGGGGGGTTATGATCTCCATGTATAATACATAAGGGGGGATATGATCTCCATGTATAATACATAAGGGGGGGATATGATCTCCATGTATAATACATAAGGGGGGATATGATCTCCATGTATAATACATAAGGGGGATATGATCACCATGTATAATACATAAGGGGGGATATGGTCTCCATGTATAATACATAAGGGGGATATGGTCTCCATGTATAATACATAAGGGGGATATGGTCTCCATGTATAATACATAAGGGGGATATGATCTCCATGTATAATACATAAGGGGGGGATATGGTCTCCATGTATAATACATAAGGGGGGGATATGGTCTCCATGTATAATACATAAGGGGGGATATGGTCTCCATGTATAATACATAAGGGGGGATATGATCTCCATGTATAATACATAAGGGGGGATATGATCTCCATGTATAATACATAAGGGGGGATATGATCTCCATGTATAATACATAAGGGGGATATGGTCTCTTTGTATAATACATAAGGGGGATATGGTCTCCATGTATAATACATAAGGGGGGATATGATCTCCATGTATAATACATAAGGGGGATATGATCTCCATGTATAATACATAAGGGGGGATATGGTCTCCATGTATAATACATAAGGGGGATATGATCTCCATGTATAATACATAAGGGGGGATATGATCTCCATGTATAATACATAAGGGGGGATATGGTCTCCATGTATAATACATAAGGGGGATATGGTCTCCATGTATAATACATAAGGGGGATATGATCTCCATGTATAATACATAAGGGGGGGTATGATCTCCATGTATAATACATAAGGGGGGATATGATCTCCATGTATAATACATAAGGGGGGATATGATCTCCATGTATAATACATAAGGGGGATATGATCTCCATGTATAATACATAAGGGGGGATATGATCTCCATGTATAATACATAAGGGGGGATATGGTCTCCATGTATAATACATAAGGGGGATATGATCTCCATGTATAATACATAAGGGGGGGATATGATCTCCATGTATAATACATAAGGGGGGGATATGATCTCCATGTATAATACATAAGGGGGGGATATGATCTCCATGTATAAATACATCAGTGGTTCATATAGTGAACTCGGTGTAGTTATTCCCCCTGAGGTCATCACAGAGGACAAGGGGGGCGCTCTTTACGTCTGGAGGAAAAGAAATGTAATCTCCAAACACGGAAAGGTTTCTTCACCTTGAGAGCTGTGAGAATGTGGAATAGACTCCCTCAAGAGTTGGTTGTGGCCAGCTCAATGGATTGCTGTAGGAAAGTCCTGGATTCTTTCTTGGATACACAGAATATAACTGGATATAACATTTATAGGGAAAGTTGATCCAGGGAATATCCGATTGCCTCTCGGGGGATCAGGAAGGAATTTTTTCCCTGCAGGAGCAAATTGGATCGTGCTTTGCTGGGTTTTTTGCCTTCCTCTGGTTCAACTGTGGGTGTAGGATTATAACTTTTTCTTTTCTTTATTTCTTTTATGGTTGAACTGGATGGACTTTTGTCTTTTTTCATCCAGGCCCTCTTAATACTCTAGTTTGTATTGCATTGTAACTGTATTGTCTCCCTTTATAATGTAAAGATCTGTGCAATCTGTTGGCTCTATATAAATCCTGTATAATAATAACAGGACAGCTCTGAATTTCTGACATAATAAACAGTTATTTTTTTTAATTTTCATTCATTATTAAAACAAAATGTTTACAATGGTATATTTAACAGGCCAAACGGTAGGAAAAAAGAGATGTTCATTTTCAGTGTTTTCAGACAATTAAATTGAAATTCCCCATTATTATTATTATTATTATTATTATAATACAGGATTTATATAGCGCCGACAGTTTGCTCAGTGCTGTACATTATGGTGGGAGGCAATACATGAGACAATACAGTAACAATATGATTCAGTACATGAGGGGTTCGAGGGCCCTGCTCCTTGGAGCTTACAATCTAGGAGGGAGGGGATAGTGGTACAGGAAGAAATAGTTGTGGGGGATGGAGTGATAGGAAGAGTGGAGGAGTTCAGTATTAGCTGAGGGCAGGGTAGGCTTCCCTGAAGAGTTAGGTTTTTAGAGTACGCCTAAAGGTGAGCAGAGTAGGTGACAGTCTGATGGATTGGGGTAGGGAGTTCCAGAGGATGGGGGAAGCCCTGGAGAAGTCCTGGAGACATGCATTGGAGGAGGAGACAAGGGAGCTAGAGAGTAGGAGGTCTTGTGAGGAGCAAAGAGTACGGTTTGGGTGAAATTTGGAGACAAGTTCGGTGATGTAATTAGGGGCAGTGTTATGAACAGCTTTATATGTCAGTGTTAGCGTTTTAAATTTTATCCATTGGGCAATTGGAAGCCAGTGGAGGGATTGGCAGAGGGGGGTGGCAGATACAGAACGGTTAGTAAGGTGGATGCGTCTGGCCGCAGCGTTCATGATAGACTGAAGTGGGGATAGCCTGTGGTGAGGTTGGCCAATGAGGAGGGAGTTACAATAGTTAAGGTGAGATATAACAAGGGAGGGAATAAGTTGCTTAGTGGTTTCCGAGGTTAAGAACCGGCGTATCCTGGAGATGGTGCGGAGGTGAAGTCTACATGAGTTTGTCAGCAATTGGACCTGGGGCTGGAAGGACAGATTGGAGTCTGGGATGACACCTAGTACTCTTGCTTGAGGGGTGGGACTGATGGTGGTGTTGTTGGTCTTGATGGAGAAGTAAGGGGGGGCGCGGGCTGGGGGGAAAAATAAGAGCTCGGTTTTGGAAAGATTTAGTTTGACGAAGTGGAGTGACATCCAATCCAATATGTCGCTTAGTAGGCTTGTGATACGGGTGGAGACTGAAGGGGTGACGGTAGAGAGATAGATTTGTGTGTCCTCAGCATAGAGATGGTAATTGAAGAAGTGGGAATGTATCAATTGGCCAAGGGAGGAGGTGTAGATGGAGAAGAGAAGGGGCCCGAGGACAGAACCTTGAGGGACCCCAACAGAGAGGAGGAGTGAAGAGGAGGTGGCAGCATTATAGGTAACACTGAAGGAGCACTGGGATAGATAGGAGGAGAGCCAGGAGAGAGAGGAGTCTCTGAGGCCAAAAGAGTGTAGTTTTTTGAGGAGGAGGGGGTGGTCAACCGTGTCAAAAGCTGCAGAGAGGTCGAGGAGTAGGAGTACTGAATAGTGGCCATTAGTTTTGGCTGTTAGCAGGTTGTTGGTAAGTTTGAGTAAGGCAGTTTCGGTGGAGTGTAGGGGCAGAAGCCAGACTGTAGTGGATCGAGGAGGTTGTTGTCGGTGAGGTGGGAACTCAGGCGATTATACACTTTTTGCCTATTTATTTTACAGATCTTTTTTCTTTTCGCGTTTTTTTAAAGCACATGCTAATGTGCATAATGTGCAGCCTCTACACATAGGAGTTCAACTTTGTGATATCTATCTATCTGTCTATCTATCTGTCTATCTATCTATTATCTATCTATCTATCTATCTATCTATCTATCTATTATCTATCTATCTATCTATCTATCTATCTATCTATCTATTATCTATCTATCTATCTATCTATCTATCTATCTATCTATCTATTATCTATCTATCTATCTATCTATCTATTATCTATCTATTATCTATCTATCTATCTATCTATCTATCTATCTATTATCTATCTATTTATCTATTATCTATCTATCTATCTATCTATGTATCTATCTATCTATTATCTATCTATCTATCTATCTATCTATCTATCTATCTATCTATCTATCTATCTCCCACAATTAACTGATGGAAATCCCATTGCTAGCTGTGAGACAACACAAGACAGTTCATTTCCTCAGAAGCTCTGACCCTGATGCTCATTGTGTTTGTATTGTTCTTCCTGCAGACAGTGAAAACTGCATGAAATGTCCTGACGATGAATGGCCAAATGAGAAGAAGGATCGGTGTGTTCCAAGAGTGGTGGAATTTCTCTCCTACACTGGTGACACCATTGTTGCGGTATTTTCAGCCATCTCCATCCTCTGTTGCCTTCTGACTGGTTTAATATTGGGGATATTTATACATTACCAGGACACCCCCATTGTTAAAGCCAATAACCGGAACCTGAGCTATCTTCTCCTGGTCTCCATCATGCTGAGCTTCCTCTGTGTCTTCTTGTTCCTCGGCCATCCAATAGATGTGACCTGCATGCTCCGTGTCACCTCTTTTGGTGTCATCTTCTCAGTTGCCGTCTCTTCTCTACTTGCCAAAAGTATCATGGTGTGTATTGCCTTTAAGGCCACCAAACCTGGGAGTCCCTGGAGGAAATGGATGGGAACCAAACTGCCCAATTGTATCATTTGTGTCTTCTCACTGGTCCAAGTCATAATCTGTGTCACTTGGTTGTCTATTTCTCCCCCCTTCCAGGATCGAGACATTCACTCTTATCAGGGGAAGATCATCATTCAGTGTAATGAGGGTTCAGTTATCGGCTTCTACTCTGTCCTGGGATATATGGGGCTTCTGGCAGCTGTGAGCTTCATTATCGCTTTTATGGCCAGGACATTACCGGACAGTTTTAATGAGGCCAAGTACATCACCTTCAGCATGCTGGTGTTCTGCAGTGTCTGGATTGCCATGATCCCGGCCTATCTGAGCACCAGAGGGAAATACATGGTGGCTGTGGAGGTCTTTGCTATAATAGCATCAAGTTCTGGACTTCTTGGCTGTATATTCTTCCCAAAATGTTACATAATTCTGTTCAGACCTGACCTGAATACAAAGACAGTTATCCGCTGATATGTATGGAGCAACACTGGGCTACCTGTAGTTATGGCATTATCTCTATTATTATTTATTTTAGTATTGTACTCGTGTTTGGGAATTTAAATATTTAATACTTACCTCTTCGGTAGATGGTGAGTCTAATTGAGTCTCTCTTGAAGAGCTATGGATGCCACTAGTATCAGATACTTTGGGTGTGTTGGAAACCTTGTCCCCTGCTGGGTGTAGTGATTCCTCCCATCAGCCGTTACATCACTACAGAACAATGTAGTCACTTAGAGAGGAGGAACCACAGTGACCAGAGGGGGACAAAGTATCAAAAACATCCTAAAGCGTCAGATACCAGAGACACCCATCACTCAAGAGAGGGAAGATTTCTGTCATCACCTTCCATAAAGGTAAATATTAAACACGTTCTCTTAGAAGATGATTGTGATGTCATTTGTCAGTGTCACATTCATTATATTTATCATTGTATGTAGATGTATCCGACTATATCAATAAATTCATAAAGCAGTAAAGGTGTACAGAAGAATGAAGTCATACAAATTACAGGAGCATAAATGACACGAAGAAAAACAGTAATGCAAACAGCAGGTCACATAGAATTAGTAGACTGAACGGAAGTTTACAGCCATAGTAATGGTGGAGAACAAATGTCTTCATCTTGGGGATGTAAGAGGGAAGGAAAAGGGAGTATAGAGAGGGAAGTTAAAGTGGAGCTTGAAGCCTTTGTCCCCCGCTCCTCATTAAGGATTGGCACCTTTGGGGAGCGATTGCCCGAATTTGACAGGTACCCGCTCCCACTTCCCCTGCAATCGCCTGAGCAATCGGAAGTGGAAGTTGTCCTCCCCCCCTCCCTCCCCTCCCCATAGTCTTTTGTGTCATGTGACAGGTCCCAGAACACTATGGGGCCATTCAGGAAGCGCAACACTTCTCGCACATGCTCAGTGGGCACCCCAGCTGTGAAGCTGCAAGCTGTCACAGCTGGGTGCCCACAATGAAGATGCCGGCGCCAGGGAGAGAAGACGGCCGGTGAAATCAGCGGTGGTGGTGAGGACACCTCTGGACCCAGGGACAGGTAAGTGGCCGTATTTTAAAAGTCAGAAGCTACAGTTTTTGTGCTGCTGACTTTTATTTTTTCCAGGTGGAACTCTGCTTTCCGGTTAAGGCAGGGTAGAAGGAGGAGAAATATTGGAGGAGGGTAATCAAACACGGGAGTGGACTAACAATACAAGCAAATAGTTCCAGTCAGCAATACAAGGCAATGTAAGTACATGTCATCAATCTTATAAAGTACAATCTGCATTATTTAGCCATATGGACCAAATTAGAATGAATTTTTGTGCTAATAATTTTTATTTAATTCTGGTATTTTTTCCATTTCACATTGGTAGTTTAAATCTCTAAGAGTGTTGACCATACTGGGCTGTGAAAGGGAATTCCATATTCTAACAATGGTGCGTTCAGCTGCACAAAGTAGGTAGAGAACCACAAAATGTAACATTAGAGGGTATTTGTAAAGTACCTAAATTC
Organism: Staurois parvus; assembly: GCF_062004578.1. Lineage (NCBI taxonomy): Eukaryota > Metazoa > Chordata > Amphibia > Anura > Ranidae > Staurois > Staurois parvus. The sequence continues at coordinate 2,267,081 of NW_028317939.1, read as the reverse complement.
AGTAATGTAAGGACAGTGTCAGGTAAGATCTAAGTGCCCTATAATATTAGAGGCTAGGAAGTAGATAGCATTCCAGTAAGGGTGTCATAAAATATGGGGAAAATCCCGTTTCTCCACATAGTCACCAGCACCTAGGGGACCATGTCAGGTATAATTTAGGTAATATGAAGGGGGTAGGATACCAATGATGGAGTGTTTTTTGGCCAAGTTCCCGGTGACTGAAACAGTAGAGCTTATATATAGTGGAGAGTGCGGCTTTCCAGCTCTCCTTGGTGAGGACTTTATCTATGTTCCCCTCGCACACATTCTTGGAAGTACGGCTCATCAATGGTGGGTGCTGCAGCAACTACCAGCTGGGACTGGAAACATCCTAGACAAACGTACATATTCATACAAAAGAATAGAAAAATGCCACAATATCTATCTATCTATCTATCTATCTATCTATCTATCTATCTATCTATCTATCCATCTATCCATCCATCCATCCATCCATCCATCCATCTATCTATTAAAATTTATCTATTTTACTAAATGATTTGATGAGACATAACTTGTGTAAATCTGTTCCCTTGGTTAAGATACTTTTCTTGTGTCTCTCATGTGCTGTGTGTTGGGTGTCGGTGTCCCCCGGGAAGGTACAGATGATACTATAATAAAATCATTGTATTCTGCAGCTCAGTATAGCTATGAAAACCATCACATTGCCATCACTGTAATCAATAATCATCACTTAGCTGGTAGGGGCGTCTCGGCAGGGAGGGGTGTGAGGAGGTTCAGCAGCTGTGATCTGTCTTTCTATGAATGTGTCCCCCTCTGTAATTATGTCTCCAGGTGACAACGTCCTCTGTGTATGGATACAACTACTGTATACTGATAGACAGAGCCAGGTGAGGATGGAGGGAGGGGGAGGATGACGGGAGGGGGAGCGCAGTCTGGCAGATGCTAACACAATTCTTTTCCCAGAAGATACAGATGGCTTACAGTAGACATCTCTATAAAATTAAAAAAAAAAAAAAGTTTATAGAAAATGACATTTCTGATCAAATTTATAGGAATGCCATTACACAGATACAATTAAATTTTCACATTTCATTTACAGACCTAATAACTCGACGATACATTTTATTAGTTATGATACAAATCTGAGGCATTTATTTATTTAGTTATTGGGGGAGCAATGCTTTCATTTGTCTGGCAAGAGTGAACTAATTATCTGTATATTTAAAAGGCAAAAGAAGCAAAAAAATACTTAAGTTTGACCACTGATAATATTACAAAAAAAAATAATTGACCAGTGATAATTAAAAAAAGAAAAAAAAGTGTTATGAAAGGGAGTCTGTAAGAATTTCATGGCCAATGTATTTGATGTTGGCCCCAAATTTGCCCAATAATCTTTACCACCTTCCCGCCTGCCCTATAGCAGATTGACAGCCGGGCGGGACGGTCCTCCTGCTGAGCGAACGTCATATGATGTCCCATCAGAAGGTGCCGCCCATGTGGCCACGGAGCCGCACAGAGTAGTACAATCTTACAATGGTAACACTCTATTGCTCTGGTCACAGTGTGTTGAAAATATAAAATTGTAAAAAAAAAGAAAAGAAAAAAATTTAATAAAAAAAAGAAAAATGTGAAAAAACCATTTGGTTTTGGTCACAACGGTCACATGGTACAGACAGGGCTAATCACACCCATCTGTATCATGTGATGAGCTTTGTCCAATCACAGCTAATCACAACAAAAGACTGAATGAATCGGTTTCATTCAGTCACAATGGTTGCAAATATCAATTAAATACATCGATCTTAGCAATCATAATGTCTAAAAAAAAATCCTGATCACTCGCTCAGAGCAGTACAATGTTACTATGGTAACATTGATGGGGTATTTGTACTATCCTGGCTTTTCAGGCCTCACATGGTAAAAAAATTTAATACAAATTAAATAAAAGTAGAAAAATTTAAAAAAAAAAAAGTTTGGTTTTGGTCACAAAGGTTACATGGTACACGGTCATAGGGTACAGACAGGGCCAATCACAGCCCATCTGTATCATGTGATGACCTTTGTCCAATCACAGCTAATCACAACAAAAGACTGAATGAATCGGTTTCATTCAGTAACAATGGTCGCAAATATCAATTAAATACATCGATCTTAGCAATCATAATGTGTAAAAAAAAATCCTGATCACTCGCCCAGAGCAGTACAATGTTACTATGGTAACATTGTATTGCTCCAGTTACAGTGTATTGAAAAAAATTAGTAGAAAAATAATTTAATAAAAAAGATAAAAATAATAAAAAAATAAAAAAATTAAATTAAATTCTTCTTCATCTTTGTTTTTTTTTACACCCCAGTCAGTGCCCCTGATCACCACCACACCAGTGATATCATAACACTGTACTGGACTGGTGACAATATGTAAAAACAAAAATCGTTTGAATTGTCCACAAATGAGTCATGTGGGGGGTACTTGTACTATCCTGGCTTTTCAGGCCTCACATGGTAAAAAAATTTAATACAAATTAAATAAAAGTAGAAAACTTAAAAAAAAAAAAGTTTGGTTTTGGTCACAAAGGTTACATGGTACACGGTCATAGGGTACAGGCAGGGCCAATCACAGCCCATCTGTATCATGTGATGAGCTTTGCCCAATCACAGCTAATTACAACAAAAGACTGAATGAATCGGTTTCATTCAGTAACAATGATTGCTAATATCAATTAAATACATTGGTATTGGCAATTATAATGTGTAAAAAAAAATCCTGATCACTTGCCCAGAGTAGTACAATCTCACTATGGTAACACTGTATTGCTCTGGTCACAGTGTGTTGAAAAAAAAATAGTATAAAAAAAAGAAAAAAATGTAATAAAAATAAAAAATTTTGAAAAAAACATTTGGTTTTGGTCACATGCTACACGGTCACATGGTACAGACAGGGCCAATCACAGCCCATCTGTATCATGTGATGAGCTTTACCCTGTCACAGTTATTCACAACAAAAGACTAAATGAATCGGTTTCATTCAGTAACAATGGTTGTGTCACGTACCTGATGGGAGACTGAAATGACGAGGTCGGCCTCACTTGTGTCACCAGCCCTGACCCCACTGGAGTTGGAACAGAGGGAGTCCAGGGACCAGGGGGACAAGAGCGCCAGTAGTTGTTGTTTGCAGCTCTTGCAAATGATGACCCTGGAAGACCGATGATCCTTTGATTCAGGCACAGTAGTAACAAGCAGAGCGGGTCTTGTAGATTGCCAGGAGTGCACCAGAGCAAGGCAGGTAGTGAGGGTAAGAGACAGGAGCAGTGTCATGGGAATAGCCGGGGTCATCAACAGTCTTGAAGCGTGGTATAGAATCAGAAGGAAAGCCAAGGTCAGGAGCAGAGCCGAAGTCAGGAACCAGTATCAATCAGGAGAGCAATCAGAGTCAGGTGAGGAACAAGCCGGGTCAGCAACAAAGGAATCAGCAGGACATGGGGGAGCTGAAGACCAGTCAGCATCTAACATGGGCAGAGACTCTCTTTAAATAGGCCGTCTGGCGCCAATCTTCACGATCGCGCATTTCTGTGCGCATGTGCACAACCGACAACTCTTCTCCAGGAGTTCCTATGCGCATGCGCATTTCTAATCACAATTCGTCTTGCCGGAAATCCCTTACATGTTTTCTCTTCTGTGGAGAGCTATCCAGCCTCTCCTGGTGCATCTCCTCAGACCCCAGATGAAATGTCCTCTTCACCCAGCTGCCAGAGGGAATCCCTGGCCAAGAGGTCCCAGAAGCTCCTATCTTAAATGAAAGCAGTCCCATATGTGGGATAGTCAGGTTTCCCAAATTCCCTTTCCCCTTATGCCACCCAGGGGGTGTGGGGTTACACACTCAGTCTGTCCTGCAAGCTTGTGGGTTGGTGGCTACCTTCAAGGCCTTTTGCTGGGCTGGCTCCTTCCCTGCTTCCCAGGCTGTCCTCTCTCAGGGGATGGTGAGGCTGAGAGATCCTCCCTTTCAGCTCCTCTACCTGTAGGTAGCCCCTCTGCATTGACCCCCTCCCAGGCTCCACACTCCATCCTGCTCACTCCATCTTCCACCTAAACTCTTCTGCTGCTGTGTAGACTTGATCACTCTTAAGGGATGTCCTGACCCCATGCCAAGCCTCGTTCTTGCGAATTGGCCAGGATCCCTTGAGAGTGCAGACCAGCCACTCCTCACCCCGCACCCACTGACTTCTAGAGACTTCTCCAGATCAGGGGGAAGTTCCAGAGCGCTGGTCTGCAGAGCTTCTCAGCTCTGACCAAAATTTGACCGGGCTGTTCTAACTAAAAACAATCAGCCAGCTCCCCCTACATACCTAGGGGGGTGCTACAGAAGCAATAGACAGACATGTGCGTAATGATTCCTTACCTGATACTTTCGTATTTTCCTTTCTCCAGACTCTTATCTTGTTGTCTTCATCCTGCTTTGCAATTTGTTTAGGGTAGAAGACCTCCACTTTCACCAATGTGTACTTTTTATTAGCTCTTAATTTATTAATTATCCAAACCTCCCCCACCCCCATCAAATGATAAATTCAATAAAACTCTTTGGGGTGGCAGATGAGGGGTAAGCACGGCCATTTTTGTGTAAAGGGCCATTTTCTGCCTTAAGTGTTTGGAACATTTAATACAATACTTTGACAAAGGCGCATCAATAAACACAAGTAGAAGCATTCATGCTCCACTCCAAACAGTCTGCAAGTGTCCTTTCATCTCTTACAGTATCTCTCTTCCTCAGCCTGCTTTTCCCCTCTCTTTACCCTCTAACATGCTCTCACTGACCTTCTTTTTTGTAATAATGTCCACTCTCCTCAGACTCTCGTTTCTTTACCCCTCTCCTCCACCCCGCAACCTATACATATCACCCTCACTTCTGCACATTCAAAATGGATGCACTTGTCATCTCCTGCTCTTTCTGAGCCCAGATAATGTCATCTCTTCCAAATCACTGGGGAATTTGCCCTCATATTTTTCCCTCTCTCCTCTCGCCTCCTTCACTCCCTCCCCCAATGCTCCTAACTTCCAGGGATATCGCCCCAGACCCTGGTCCTCCACCATAAACGTCTCACTGCCCAGAACTGGCAGTCTCTCCTCTCTGGCAGCAGCCACAATCCTCACTCACAATTCCCTTGCTTTCAGTTGGTTGAACTTTTTTCAGCCAGACTAACTATGTAACTATATAAGCTAGTCCCTCCTTTATGAGTCCTTTGGAATGCTCTCTCAGTCTCTAACAAACCCTCCTCTGTCAGTGACCTTTTCCTCTCCAACTCCCTCAACTAATTTGCTGTTACTGAAACCTGGCTCCAGGAATGCCTCTCTAGTTGCCCTCTCCCATGGTGGCCTCCTCTGGACTCACTTACCCAGACCCAGAGGATGAAAAGAAGGCAGAGTTGGACTTCTTCTTTCCTCACAAAGCATCTTCCAGGTTCTTCCTACACCTCCCTCTCTGTCTCTCTGCTTTTTGGAAGTGCACCATATTTGTCTTTTCTCTACAGTTTGTCTGAGGATTGCAGTCATTTATCGCCTCCTGGACCAATGTCATGTTTTCTTGATGACTTCTCTGCATGGCTACCCTACTTATTTATTTATTTCAGGTACTTATATAGTGCTGTCAATTTATGCAGCACTTTACATATATATTGTACATTCACATCAGTCTCAAGGAGCATACAATCTAATGTCCCTAACTCACATCCATACATACACATACAGTATTAGGGCCAATTTAGACAGGAGCCAATTAACCTACCTGCATGTCTTTGGAGAGTGGGAGGAAACCCATGCAGACATAGGGAGAACATGAAAACTCCAGGCATATGGTGCCGTGGTTGGGATTTGAACCAGTGACCTTAGTACTAGCCAGGTGGAAGTGCTAACCATTTAGCCACTGTGCTGCCCTAACCTACTTTCTTTCTTCTGAAGTGCCCTCCATCATCCTTGGTGACTTTAACATTCCAGTCAATGCTAACACCTCAGCCTCCTCTCAGCTACTCAACTTAACCTCGACTTTTAACCTAACTAAATGGACACAAACCACCACTCACTCCAATGGCAACACCCTTGATCTTGTGTTCTTCCCCTGTGCACTTCCTGCAACCTCTCTAATACCCCTTTTCCTCTCTCTTATCACAATCTTATCTGCTTTACACTCTCCCTGTCTCCAACTGCCAATGTCACCAACCAGCAAACAGTTACCCATAAAAACCTTTACAGACTCAACCCTTCCCTTCTTCACTCTTCTACTGACTGCCTTTATGACTACAATCACACCCCTGTCTTACCCAGAGTTGACCAATTCTGTCTACAACAACATCTCCAAAATACGTCCATTCCTAACCCCGGAAACCACTAAGCAACTCATTCACTCTCTTATTATTTCACGACTTGACTACTGTAACTCCCTCCTCATCTGCCTACCTCACCGCAGGCTATCCCCGCTTCAGTCTATCTTGAATGCTGTGGCCAGACTCATCTACCTTACAAACCTTTCCTTATCCACCACCCCCCTCTGCAAATTCCTCCACTGGCATCCGATTGCCCAACGGATAAAATTCAAAATGTTAACATTGACGTACAAAGCTGTTCATAACACTGCCCCAAACTACATCACCGACCTGATATCCATCTACCACCCAAAACGTACTCTCCATTCCTCACAAGACCTCCTTCTCTCTAGTTCCCTGGTCTCCTCCTCCCATGCTCATCTCCAGGACTTCTCCAGGGCTTCCCCCATCCTCTGGAACTCCCTACCCCAATCCATCAGGCTATCACCTACTCTCCTCACCTTTAGGCACACCCTGAAAACCCATCTCTTCAGGGAAGCCTACCCCACCCTCAGCTAATTACTGAACTCCTCCACTCTTCCTACCACTCCATCCCCCACAGCCACTTCCTCCTGTACCACTATCCCCTCCCTCCTGGACTGTAAGCTCCAAGGAGCAGGGCCCTCGAACCCGTCGTATTTTGAATCGTATTGTTACTGTATTGTCTCGTGTACTGTCTCCCATTATAATGTACAGCGCTGAGCAAACTGTTGGCGCTATATAAATCCTGTATAATAATAATAATAATACACAATATAAAAATAAACGCAGAAAATATTATGATATAAGAATAATGTCCGTGTGACAATATATAAGGAATAGGTGATATATGTCCCAACGCCTATGCACTATATGCAGATAAACAAATATTTCAATCAACATTCAAATGAGTGCAGAGCGTGATGTTGGTATCAATATGCCTGCACAAGTCATGATCTAACAAAGAGCTATTACTTCAGAGCACAAACAGGAACCCAAGGTGACCATCCCCGGGCCCAGAGGAGAGATACCTTTAGCAGACCCTCACTGCAGCTCTAAAGGGGACCTCTAGAAGTGATACTTCATCGTCTTTATCCCTAAGAAGAGAATATCCACTCCAGGCTGCATCCTTCCCAGGACCTCAGGCTTATTTGATTCAAATGTGCATTCACATTGCGCCTCTGGTGAGTGTGCAATCTTACCATTTCTCTCGTGCATCACCGGATTACAGTTATCACTGGGATTAGAGAAGTCACCTATTGGAATATTGATACCAACATCACGCTCTGCACTCATTTGAATGTTGATTGAAATATTTGTTTATCTGCATATAGTGCATAGGCGTTGGGACATATATCACCTATTCCTTATATATTGTCACACGGACATTATTCTTATATCATAATATTTTCTGCGTTTATTAGTAGTTTCAGCGTTTATTTTTATATTGTGTATTTTAGCTTCAGGCATCTGCATCACAATTTATTGTTTTATTATTTATAGCACTGCAGTACATGTTTTATGTGATTTTTAGAAGGTTATATGGTTTTCCTTTTTAGTGTTCTAGCCGCTTCCCATCCCTAAGCGCTCGCTGAACCCTACCTTTTCCACAATAACAGAGATCAGGCTATGCCACTTGAGAGCTCTCAGACAAGGGGACTAGGGTTAGTCCTGAGGAGAAGAATTTAAAGTTAATCACAAGTCTGCCTTCATGATAAAGTTGTCTAACTATAGACACCTATATAACCTATATAACCACACCCCCTCCCACGGCTTCAATTACCATCTCTATGCTGATGACACGCAAATCTATCTGTCGACCCCTCACCTCACCCCTTCAGTCTCCACTCTCATCACTAACCTACTAAGTGACATATCGGCCTGGATGTCACTCCACTTCCTCAAACTCAACCTTTCCAAAACTGAGCTCCTAGTATTCCCCCCAGCCCGCCCCCCCGACTTCACCATAAATATCGATAACGCAATCATTAGTCCATCCCCTCAAGCGAGGGTACTAGGTGTAATCCTAGACTTCCATCTGTCCTTCCAGCCCCAGATCCAGTCACTCTCCAAATCTTGTAGACTTCACCTCCGCAACATCTCCAAGATACGACTGTTTCTAATCCCGAAAACCACTAAGCAACTTATTCCCTCCCTGGTTATATCTCGCCTCGACTATTGTAACTCCCTCCTCATTGGCCGACCTCATCGTAGGCTATCCCCTCTTCAGTCTATCATGAATGCTGCTGCCAGACTCATCCACCTTACTAACTGTTCTGTATCTGCCACCCCTCTCTGCCAATCCCTCCACTGGCCTCCATTCAGTGTCCTCCACCCCTCTCTGCCAATCCCTCCACTGACCTCCACTCAGTGTCCTCCACCCTTCTCTGCCAATCCCTCCACTGACCTCTACTCAGCGTCCTCCACCCCTCTCTGCCAATCCCTCCACTGGCCTCCATTCAGTGTCCTCCACCCCTCTCTGCCAATCCCTCCACTGACCTCCACTCAGTGTCCTCCACCCTTCTCTGCCAATCCTTCCACTGACCTCTACTCAGTGTCCTCCACCCTTCTCTGCCAATCCCTCCACTGACCTCCACTCAGTGTCCTCCACCCTTCTCTGCCAATCCCTCCACTGGCCTCCACTCAGTGTCCTCCACCCCTCTCTGCCAATCCCTCCACTGACCTCCACTCAGTGTCCTCTACCCTTCTCTGCCAATGCCTCCACTGGACTCCACTCAGTGTCCTCCACCCTTCTCTGCCAATCCCTCCACTGGCTCCCAGTTGCCCAACGGATAAAATTCAAAACACTAATTATGACATACAAAGCCACCCACAACACTGCCCCAATTTACATATCTGATCTTATCTCTAAATATCACCCAAACTGTAAACTCCGCTCCTTGCAAGACCTCTTACTCTCTAGCTCCCTTATCTCCTCCTCCTATGCTTGTCTCCAAAACTTCTCCAGGGCTTCACCCATCCTCTGGAACTCCCTACCCCAAGCTATCAGGCTATCACCTACTCTACTTACCTTTAGGTGATCATTGAAAACCTATCTCTTCAGGGAAGCCTATCCCACCCTCTGCTAATACTGGAATCCTCTATGCTTCCAACCACTCCATCCCCCACAGTTTTATCCATTGTACCACTCACCCCTCCCTCCTAGATTGTAAGCTCCAAGGAGCCCTTGTATTGAACTGTATTGTTACTGTATTGTCTCCCACTATAAAGTAAAGCGCTTAGCAAACAGTTGGTGCTATATAAATTCTGTATAATAATAATAATATAGTCCTTAAAGTGAATCTTCTACTGGCTAGGTTGGGGCCCTTGAAGACATTGGGAGAAGGACATGTCAACCTCTTGCAAGTGGACACTATCAAAGGCTCAGCCTAACTGTAGGTCTGTGACCCACTCACCACTCTCTCTGTCTGGAATCCTCCTGTATCAATTGGCTGAAGTGTTGGAGGGGCCCTCCTTTATTTGCTGACTCTTACTTGTGGCAGGAAAGATGACAACACTCTGGCAGTTCACCTTTGTGATTCCTTAAGTGGGTCTGAATAGCAGCAGCCTGGTTCACAGACTGGAGATGTCAGGCTCCGCCCAACGGGATCTCTAGTGGTCCACAGCATGGGGTTTCCCAGGACGCGGAGTCTAAGTCCCAGTCTGCCTTTTCACCAGGGCCCCTGATGGTGGGGATGGACTTGGTGCAAGACTGAAACCAGGTCGCGTTCCTGGGCACCCCCGGCGGTGGCAGAGGGGTCCCGCTGAGGGTATGTGCCCGGGTTGAGCCTGCTGTGAAGGGGATGACAGATCCCGATCCGAGCGGGATGGATGGGATGACAGATCTTGATCCGAGCGGGATGGATGGGATGACAGATCCTGATCCGAGCGGGATGGATGGGCGACTGTCAGGAGTAAGCGAGGTCAGACTAGCCGGGTCGGTATCGTGTGGGCAGCGTGGTACAGGGAGAGTAAGCGGAGAATGGTCGGGGTCACAAGCCAGGTTCAGCAGGTAGCGGGCAGCGTGGTACTGAGGGTCAGGCAGAGGGATGGTCAGGAACGAGCCGGGGTCAGAGCAGGAGAAGGTCAGCGTAAATCAGAACAGGCAGAGTTTGGCAACAAGGAAACGTACTTACAGGACAGGAACAAGACCTTGCGGCAACTTGGATATGCACAGGGCCGTTTAAATAGAGCGCCCTGTTCTTCCATTGGTGCGGCCGCGATCGCTAGTGCGCATGCGCGGCCGCCGCCGCGATTGGCGAGGACCCAGCGCTCTGCGCATGCGCGCACCGCCGCGAGCCCGGGATCCCTGACATTGCCCCCCCCCCTACGGGCAACCTTCGGATGCCCAACCGACCCCCTCTTAACGGCTGGTTCCGAAAAAATTCCCGCACAAGTCTTGGGGCGTGCACATTTTGGGCCGGCTCCCATGAATTTTCCTCTGCCCCATATCCCTTCCATTTAACCAGAAACTGAGTTTGGCCTCCTCTTTTCCTACAGTCTAAGATAGCTTCAACTTCAAATTCCTCCTCCCCATCCACGTTTACTGCCTCCGGAGGTTTAGACCTACGATCCGGGAAGGGTTCTGGAGTTGCTGGTTTCAACAGGGACACATGGAAGACCGGATGAACCTTCATAGACTCGGGCAGTGCAAGCTCGTATGCTACCTCGTTGATCTTACGTTTGACCCGAAAAGGCCCCAAGAATTTGGGAGCCAATTTCTTCGAAGGGCAGGACATTTTTAAATTTGCGGTGGACAACCAAACCTGGTCCTCTGGCCGCAAACTTAATTCCCCTCTTCTTTTCCTATCAAATGCCCTCTTATTGTCACCCTGGGCCTTTGCCATTGCTTCCTGCAATACCTTACTATTGGTTGACAAAAAGGTCAACATATCCTGCGTGGCCGGGACTGCGACCTCCGGGATCAGATCTGGCAGGAATACAGGGTGGAACCCATAGTTCGCGAAAAACGGGGACTGTCTAGTAGCAGAGTGACTCGCATTGTTATATGCGAATTCCGCAAGCGGCAGGAGAGTAAACCAGTCATCTTGGAGGAAGGTGGTATAGCACCTGAGATACTGCTCTAGGGTCTGGTTTGTACGCTCCGTCTGGCCATTGGTCTGTGGGTGATAAGCTGAGGAGAACGATAACTTAATTCCCAGGGTTTCACATAGACCTTTCCAGAACCTGGATGTAAACTGAACCCCTCTGTCAGATACAATATCCCTGGGAATTCCGTGGAGTCTTACCACTTCCTTAATAAACACACGTGCTGTCTCAAGGGCCGTAGGTGTGTCCTTTAGAGGTACAAAATGGGCCATCTTGGACAGGCGGCCTACAATCACGAAGATTGCTGTGTGGTCCTGAGAGGGTGGAAGTTCCACGATAAAGTCAATGGAAATCATAGTCCATGGCCTGTCGGGTATTGGTAATGGGCGCAAGAGACCCCAAGCTTTATTCCTAGTGGGTTTGTTTCTCTGACAAACGGGACAGGTCTTTATGTAGGTTTCGCACTCTCCGGCCATATTAGGCCACCAGAAAGTACGCTGTAGCAGCTCCAAGGTCTTACGTACCCCAAAGTGCCCAGCCAGCGGGTGATCGTGGCAGTATCCTAATACCAGCGTACGGGCTTCCCCAGGGACCACAATTTGATTCTCCTTCCAGAGAAGTCCCTCCCAATTTAGTAAGGGGACACCGGGTGGACCTTGCATTCCGACGGACGCGGTCTGCAGTTTAGAATGGAGCTCCGATTGGAGGACTAGGAAATTTCCTGGGGACAGGATAGTGTCTGGCTTGGGACTCTCTTCGGGATCCCGAAACATGCGGGAGAGCGCATCTGGTTTTGTGTTCTTAGACCCTGGACTATAGGTTATATGGAAAAGAACCGTGAAAAGAACAGTGCCCACCTGGCTTGACGTGGCCTCAGATGTTTAGCTGTCCTCAGATATTCTAGGTTCTTATGATCCGTGAAAATCAATATTGGGTGTACCGCCCCCTCTAACAAGTATCTCCATTCCTCTAGTGCCACCTTGATCACCAAGAGTTCCCGATCCCCGATATCATAATTCCTTTCAGCAGGAGTTAGTTTCCTGGAGAAGAAAGCCACCGGGTGCATAAGCTCTTTGATGCCCTTCCTCTGGGACAGGATCTCCCCGACCGCATTCTCGGATGCGTCCACCTCCAAGATATATGGCAAGGACAAATCAGGGTGGCTCAAAATAAGAGCTGCCATAAACAATTCCTTTAAGGCTTCGAAATCCCTCTGTGCCTCAGGTGTCCACTGGAAGCGAACCCCCTGCCTGATCAGCTGGGTGATAGGGGACACTAGGCCCGAAAAGTTGTTAATGAACTTTCTGTAAAAGTTTGCGAAGCCGATAAAGCATTGGACCGCTTTCTTATCGGTGGGTGCTGGCCAATCTAAGATGGCCGAAACCTTTTGAGGATCCATGGCTATTCCCGTGGGAGAGATGTTTAGACCCAGAAACAAGATACTACTCTGTTCAAAGCAACACTTGTCTGCCTTGGCATATAAGCTGTGTTGGCGGAGTCGTTCTAACACGCGCCTTACGTGACCTCTATGGTCCTCCAAGGTTGGGGAAAAGATAAGGATATTGTCTAGGTATACGATGATGAAGATATCCAGGCAGTCCCTGAACACATCGTTTATGAAATGCTGGAAGGTGGCAGGGGCGTTGCATAGGCCGAAGGGCATAACCAAATATTCAAAGTGTCCGAATCTGGTACGGAATGCTGTCTTCCACTCGTCCCCCTCTCTGATACGAACTAAATTATAGGCACCTCTCAAGTCTAGTTTAGTGAAGACGGATGCTGACTTTAGCCTCTGAAAAAGTTCGGGGACTAGTGGTAGCGGGTAACGGTTCTTTAGTTGTAGGGGGATTTGTTGCTGAACTGCAAAGTCCAAATCTATGAAGCAACTACACGCCCCAGAATCCACAATTGCCGTGGTCACCACTGTTCTCCCCGGCAGCTGAAGTGACACAGGTACCGCTAGATAACTAGTGTTGCCCACACTGTTAGAAGTGACCGTAGAGAAAACAGCGGAACACTTACCCCTCTTGGCTGGACAGGTACGTACCACATGGCCTGCTCCCCCACAGTAGAGGCAGAGATGGTTGTAAAGACGCCTCTGGCGTTCCTCAGGTGTAAGTGTCGGCCGTATCCTTCCCGATGGCCCGGTCTTGGGTGTATCCATAGCATCCTGATTCTGGCTTGCCGGCTGCAACTGGGTTGAAGCCTGAGGGGGTGTTCCAGTTGGTCCTTGTCCTTGGTTGCACCTTTCCTGCCTGCGCTCCCGCAACCGGTGGTCAATTCGAATAGTCAAAGCTATTAAGGCCTCCAAAGTGCTAGGTATGTCTATTCGGGCCAATTCGTCCTTCAGGGATTCAGCTAACCCTACGCGGAACTGGTGGTGCAGAGCCGCCTCGTTCCATTGGCTGTCACTATGCCAACGCCTGAATTCGGCGGCATAGTCCTCCACTGTCTGGTGACCCTGCCTGAGTGTATATAGGGCCCTCTCGGCCGTTGCGGTGCGCAGCGGGTCGTCATACAAGAGGGCCATAGCCTCAAAAAATACTGTCACTGACTTCAACAGTGGGTCTCGATTCTCTAGGAGCCGGTGGGCCCAGTCTTGGGGTCCCCCCTGTAGTAGGGAAATGATGAACCCTACCCTCACCGATTTGGAGAAAAAGGTCCGAGGCTGGAGGTTGAAGTATAGCTGACAGGAGCTACGAAAGGCCCTGAATTTACTTCGGTCTCCAGAAAAACGTTCTGGTGTGGGGACACGGGGTTCTGGCGCGGGTAACAACCCCGGTGTCTCCCTAGTGGGTTCCCCAGACCCCCTGGTAGATGTAGCTAAGGTCTGCATGCAACTATCCAATTCCGTATAACCCTCCTGTAGGCCCCTAACTCCTTGTGTAAGGGTCTCCATCTGTTGACAGATGTCATCCAGAGGGGAAGTTCCCCTTCCAGGCTCAGTCATGGCCGCAAGGTACTGTCAGGCTCCGCCCAATGGGATCTCTAGTGGTCCACGGCACGGGGTTTCCCAGGACGCGGAGTCTAAGTCCCAGCCTGCCTTTTCACCAGGGCCCCTGATGGTGGGGATGGACTTGGTGCAAGACTGAAACCAGGTCGCGTTCCTGGGCACCCCCGGCGGTGGCAGAAGGGTCCCGCTGAGGGTATGTGCCCAGGTTGAGCCTGCTGTGAAGGGGATGACAGATCCCGATCCGAGCGGGATGGATGGGATGACAGATCCCGATCCGAGCGGGGTGGATGGGATGACAGATCCCGATCCGAGCGGGATGGATGGGCGACTGTCAGGAGTAAGAGAGGTCAGACTAGCCGGGTCGGTATCGTGCGGGCAGCGTGGTACAGGATGAGTAAGCGGAGAATGGTCGGGGGTCACAAGCCAGGTTCAGCAGGTAGCGGGCAGCGTGGTACTGAGGGTCAGGCAGAGGGATGGTCAGGAACGAGCCGGGGTCAGAGCAGGAGAAGGTCAGCATAAGTCAGAACAGGCAGAGTTTGGCAACAAGGAAACGTACTTACAGGACAGGAACAAGACCTTGCGGCAACTTGGATATGCACAGGGCCGTTTAAATAGAGCGCCCTGTTCTTCCATTGGTGCGGCCGCGATCGCTAGTGCGCATGCGCGGCCGCCGCCGCGATCGGCGAGGATCCAGCGCTCTGCGCATGCGCGCACCGCCGCGAGCCCGAGATCCCTGACAGGAGATCCAGAAAGGGTACTGGAACAGCTGATGGTGCAACAGAGCCTACCTTACTCAAGCTTGCTGGGTCAGGGAACATCAGTGATCAGCATATTGCAGATCAGCAGCTCTTACCACTCCCAGCGAGGCACGGCACAGCACAGCACCTTTTCCTCTCAGTCACTGGTTGGTGTTCTCCACAACTGCCCAGCTCTTTCAAGGGCTTTTCTATTCTTAAAACATCTCCTGATCTCAGGCATCACTGGATACTGTAGTCAATGATTCTAATCCCCCTCCAAACTACATCTCCCAGAATGCCGCAGCCCAAAGACAATCACAAGCTAAAAAGCACACCTGCTGCTGCCATCTCGTGGATGAAAGGGAGTCCTGCAGCGCCAGTAACATTACTTTCTGTTACATCCCCATACATTTAACACATCCCCTTTTAGTCGCACTGTCATTTGCAATTGAGGGAGGAGTCGGGAAATATTTCCCCAGTTTAGTTGGTACCAGTTACCATTTAGAGAAAATGTTTTGCTTCCACCAGGGACTGTTTTAGGACATTCTAGCTCTCCACTTGGACCCGTCCTCTTGTTCCACAACGGTATTAAACTCCTGCTCTGATGCTAAAAGCTTGTGATAGCCTATTGGAAGAATTAACTTTCTTGGTATAAGATGCAAAAATGGTTCCCCCAGAGCCCAGGTAACACACTAGTTTTCAAAAGCTGTCATAGCACATAGACCTGTGGCCTTTCAATAAACCATTTACTGTAGATAGTGTGAGATTTGTTACCAGTGAAACAATTCTGCCTGAGCCATGTCTAATTTCTCTCTCCTCTCTCCTCAACCCCTTAATAAAATGATGTACCCTATGCAGGCACTTGTTTAACCACCACACAGAGGTACGTTGTTTCGTCAAGACCCTGTTCCAGCAGGGCAGCGTCTGTGCCCAGGGCAGCCACCCCTTCTTCCTACCCCTTGTAACGGCCCTGTCTGCTGTTGCTTGCTATGGGGGCACTTGTGTGGGCCTGCTCCCAAGCTACAGTTGCAAGAAAAAGTATGTGAACCCCTTGGGATTACGTGGAGTTTTGCATGAATTGGGCATAAAATGTGCTCTGAACGTCATCTAAGTCACAACAATAGAAGAACACAGTCTGCTGAACATAATACTACACAAACATTAGATGTTGCCATGGTTTAATTGCACATAACATGTAAACATTCACAGTGCAGGGAGGAAAAAGTATGTGAGTCCCTAGCTTAATGACTTCTCCCAGAGCTAATTAGAGCCAGGAGTGAGCCAACCTTGACTCCAATCAGTGTGATGATATTGGATGTGTTGCTGACAGCTGTCCTGCCCTTAAAAAACACACACCTGTTTTGGGTTTACTGGTTTCAAGAAGCACTGTCTGATGTGAACCATGCCTCGCAGAAAAGAGCTCTCAGAAGACCTACCATCAAGAATTGTTGACTTGCATGAAGCTGGAAAGGGTTACAAAAGTATCTCCAAAAGCCTTGATGTTCATGTGTCCACGGTAAGGCAGACGTCTACAAATGGAGAAAGTTTAGCACTGTTGCTACTCTCCCTAGGCGTGGTCGTCCTGTAAAAATGACTGCAAGAGCACAGCGCAGAATGCTGCATGAGGTAAAGAAGAATCCCAGAGTGTCAGCTAAAGACCTACAGAAATCTCTGGCACATGCTAACATTTTTGTTGACACATGTACAATAAGGAAAACATTAAACAAGAATGGAGTACATGGGAGGACACCACGGAGGAAGCCATTGCTGTCCAAAAAGAAGATTGCAGCACGTTTGAAGTTTGCAAAAGAGCACCTGGATGTTCCACAGCACTACTGGCAAAATATACTGTGGACAGATGAAACCAAGATTGAGTTGTTTGGGAAGAACACACAACACTATGTGTGGAGAAAAAAAGGCCCAGCACACCAACATCAAAACCTCATCCCCACTGTGAAACATGTTGGAGGGAGCATCATGGTTTGGGGCTGCTTTGCTGCCTCAGGGCCTGGACGGATTGTTGTCATTGATGGGAAAATGAATTCCAGAGTTTATCAAGACATTTGGCAGGAAAACGTACGACCATCTGTCCGCCAACTGAAGCTCCGCAGAGGATGGGTGATGCAACAGGACAATGACCCAAAGCATACAAGTCATTCAACAAAACAATGGCTGCAACAGCACAGAATACGTCTTCTGGAGTGGCCCAGTCAGAGTCCTGACCTCAACCCGATTGAAATGCTGTGGCATGACCTTAAGAGAGCGATTCACACCAGACATCCCAAGAATATTGCTACACTGAAACAGTTTTGTGAAGAGGAGTGGTCCAAAATGACTCCAGATCATTGTGCAGGTCTGATCTGCAACTACAGGAAACGTTTGGTTGAGGTTATTGCTGCGAAAAGAGGGTCAACCAGTTATTAAGTCCAAAGGTTCACATACTTTTTCCTCCCTGCACTGTGAATGTTTACATGTTATGTGCAATTAAACCATGGCAACATCTAATGTTTGTGTAGTATTATGTTCAGCAGACTGTGTTCTTCTATTGTTGTGACTTAGATGATGTTCAGAGCACATTTTATGCCCAATTCATGCAAAACTCCACATAATCCCAAGTGGTTCACATACTTTTTCTTGCAACTGTAGCCTTGTGTGTCAATAGACATCTCATGGCCTGTGATTGACATCAGCGGGAGCCAATGGTAGGTATAAGGAGGGGGCTGGGGGGCTGCATACAGAAAGTTTTTTTTACCTTCATGTATAGAATGCATTAAGTTAAGAAACCTTCACCCTTTAGAACCACTTTCACCATACAATGATCTGCTGGAAGCTCTGTCTGTAACACCACGGGTCCCTATGAAGTGTCTCTGCCAGGTTTTGTGGCTGGAATGTAGCAGAGATATGGAGTCACATGTCTGCCATGCTCCATCACATGTACCGTAGGTGTCCCCTTCTGTCAGGTTTTAATTCTGTCCAAGTCCTAGTTGGGGAATTTCCCTTTATTTCCTGCCTTTGTGAGAATGATGATTGGGAAATAAAGAGAACATGGACAGCAATGAAAACCCATTTTTTTATACAGTATAGACCAGGGTTCCTCAACCAGGGTTCCATGGAACCACAGGGTTCCTTCTGTCAGGGCTCCGGGGTGTGACCAGAGGTATGTGACTGACGCAGGGAAACGCAGGCTTCAGATAAGTTATAAACAATAAGACAATTTATTAAAGACTAACAATACAAACATAAATGCAGTGCAATACTAAAACATAACACAGTGCAAACGAACCAAACCACCCACAGATAACAGTACATACACTGCAAGCGTCATCAGGCAGGCCGGGTCAATAACAATCGGGCAGGTAGGAACAGGAGGTCAGGCAGAGAATGGTCGGGGTCACAAGCCAGGGATGAAACAGGAGAAGTCAGCAGAGGTCCGGAATCAGGCAGGGTCAGCAACGAATCAGTCAGACAGGGACAGGAACAGGAACAGGGATGCAGGTAGCAAGATACAGGGCCCAGGAAAACCACACACCAAGGCAGAGACTGCAGGTCTGGCCATCCCTTAAATACACCTGCATGATCAATTTCTACAGATAGAAATTGAAAAAAATGCCCATCACCCCGCCTGGGGGCCCGATGCCCGCTGCCCCGCCTGGTGATCCGGTGTCCAGCTCGATGTGCCTCTGCCCGGAGTCCAGCTCGATGTGCCTCTGCCCGGAGTCCAGCTCGATGTGCCTCTGCCCGGAGTCCAGCCCGATGTGCCTCTGCCCGGAGTCCTTGTAGATATAGTCATTTTTAGCCGGGGTTCCCTGAGACCGGAAAGTTACTTCAAGAGTTCTTCTATGTTGAAAAGGTTGAGAAAGGCTGGTGTAGACAATCGTGAAATGTTTTAGTGCTTTGCCCCTGTTGGGGAGTTTTCTGAATATTGTGTTCCGATAGGCATTGCTAATGAAATAGGGAATAAAGGTAAATTGGTGAGAACATTTTGAAACAGCTAGAAAGACTGCAGAAAGGATCTACCAATCCTGTACAACGGAGTGCTAAGGGGTTCAATAATTCTGTACCAATACAGATTCTAATCAGCATGTCCCTCCAACTCATTAAACACCATAGCTCATTCTACTGACCAATTTTTGTTGTGGATTTTCCCTAGAAGAGTGGGTCTTGTGTCCAAACACCCAACACATCAAATCATATATGACTCATTCGCCCCTATTGGACATCCCCACCCTGGGATGTAAAATATTTTACTAGAAAGAATATATATATTTAGGGAAATATATCTTATAATTGAATAATTGTAATTCTGAACTACTGAAGGTGTACTGAGTAAGAAATATAAGAATAAACCAACTTTGTTAGATCAGCTACACTGCTGGATATAGATTTCATATTTTCAGATTGATGTTACTATTACTGTTCTTTGTTCTGTAGTGTAAATCGGTCTCAGTTGATGTTTCTATTCTTCCCTTCTTTGTTCTGTAGTGTAAATCGGTCTCAGTCGATGTGTATAAAGTTCTGGTGATTGTGTCTCCTCCTGGGCAGATCTGCCGGTGACTGAGAGGATCTGCTGTGTGCCATGAGATGTTCTCTGCTCTTCTGTGTCTGTTACCTGCTCATCCTCATCCTTCACATCACATACTATGGCATCGTATTGACCTGGAGATCAGCACCTCGCTGTAAACTTAACATGCACAAGCCATTGTTTGAGTATGAATATTACCAGAAGGGAGACGTGATTATCGGAGGACTGATTTCTGCTCACTTTAGTAGTCACTTTCCGACAGATTTATATGGCAGTATGTCTAATTCATTTTTATGCTTCTCTTATTGTCACATGTAAGTATCTTTTCATCATCTTTGCTCTGTCTGTATGACTCAACAAAGAGAAAATATAATGGTTTGTCTTCATTTTCACTGTAATATTTTATGAAAATGTACAAATGTTTCTAATGATGTTTTATACATTTTCCTATTACTTGAGTCCAGTCTGTGTTTCACCAAAAAATACATTTAATAACTATGACTTGCATAATACTTTGTCTTCAGGCCGTGCTGGGATTTCTGATAGATAGTCATGTCCAGGGACGGACTGACCATTTGAGCACTCGGGCAGTGCCCGAGGGCCCGGGGTCAGTAGGGGGCCCCATGAAATGCCGCATTACCTTTTTTATAGACTTTTTAGGGTGTGCTTTGACACAGGGGCCCCATGATCCCCTATTGCCTGGGGGTCCCATGAGTTGTCAGTCCACCCCTGGTCATGTCATGTGCCTATTGATGGCTCCTGCAGAATGAAAATCTTGATGTCTCTCTTTCTGCCAGGAGGGAATGAGGTGTGCTGTCATTTAATAGATTATTTGTATAGTCTCCTACTATTCAGGGATGGTCACAGTCAACAGTACAACAAATGGCCGCTGCCCCAGTCCATAACTGGCCTTCACAGCAAGGAGCACATGGAAGGGCGACGCATGTCAAACACCAAAACAGAAAAATTCCCGGCTCTAACTTGCCAGCCAGCCTGCAAACAAACCGAATTAACCTGTCTAGCAGTATGTGTTAAAATCAGGGGTTTAGTTAGCACACATTTGCAAATACATGCGTAAGCTGCAGAGCCTCGTCACGGCACCCCGATATTCTGTAGTTCCTAACTCTCCAATTTTAAGAGCCCCCATAGTAGAGGCACATGTATTTAATGGATAGACCAAGGGCAGGTGTACTGGGGTGCCATGACGAGGCTCTGTAGTTTACTGTTTGTACTGTTGAATTGTTGGGGAGGGGGTGCACTGGACACCTTGGCTGCCATTGTGCTACATGCTGGGTGTCCAGTGCGCTCCTGTACCTTTAAGGTGGGGTGGGCTCCTTCAGGTTCACCTGTCCTTGGTCTATCCATTAAATACATGTGCCTCTACTATGGGGGCTCTTAAAATTGGAGAGTTAGGAACTACAGAATACTGGGGTGCCATGACGAGGCTCTGTAGCTCTGTAGCTTGCAAATGTGTGCAAATGTGTGCTAACAACCCCTGTTTTAACGCATACTGCTAGACAGGTTAATTCGGTTTGTTTGCAGGCTGGCTGGCAAGTTAGAGCCGGGAATTTGTCCTTTTTGTTGTCTGACATGGTCACAGTCAAGCCTATTCACAACACAGCAGTAAGTCAGTTCAGTAATGCAACTTAAAAGGTGAAAGTAACATATGAGATAGACTCATTACACGCTATTGAAGCATCCTGGTCTTCCATAACACCTCAGCAGTGCCACAGGCTGACAGCTTTCATGCCACGCCGCATTGAGGCAGTAATTGCTGCAAAAGGGGCCCCAACCAAGTACTGAGTACATATGCAGCTTCTACTTTTCAGAGGTCCGATATTGTCCTATGTACAATCCGTGTTTTATTGATTGCATGGAATATTCTCATTTTCTGAGATTGTGGATTTGGGGTTTTCATGAGCTGTAAGCCATAATCATCACATTGATGACAAATCACGGCTTGAACTATCTTGCTTTTCATGTAATGAGTCTATCGCAAGGGCGGACTGATCATTTGGAAACTCGGGCACTGCCCGAGGGCCCGGGGTCAGTAGGGGGTACCATGAGATGCCCCTTGTATCTTTTTCATAGGCTTTTTTGAGTTTGGGCAAGGACACAGGGGCCACACGATCCCCTATTGCCTGGGGGCCCCATGAGTTGTCAGTCCGCCCCTGGTCTATCGCATATATTAATTTCACCTTTTAAGTTGCATTACTGAAATAAATGAACTTTTGCACGATATTCTAATTTTTTGAGTTCACCTGTACGTATAAAGCAATGAATGACATTCAACAAATATTCACTGCAGGTGATTCTCTGCTAAATTTGCTTTAAATGACAGTGATTGATTCACCAGCAGTGAAAGATTGGCAAAGTCACATTTATTCTTTATAAGTATGGCTTCTTGTTCCTCATGCTCACTATTTGCTTTCACTATGGATGAGCAAATCTAGGTTCAGACTGGTCAGCCCCCTGTTCAGCTGGAGCCAAGCATCATACACAGACGTGGTATTTCTATGGCTTCTATATGGCCGCTTCTCTCTGTTAATGGTCACTAAGGAAGCAGTGGGTGCTGGCTCCTGCCACCTTCCTAGGAACCGTTGGCCCTGTCCTCATCAACATGGTGACAAGATACTTTGCCAGGGGTGGTATGGTTCTGGCCCACTCTCTTTTGTATGGTTCAGGAGGGCTCCCACCACCTTTCCTGGCCAACCAGGCTGCATGCTTTGATTAAGGGTCTGAAATGGATTTTTAGGGGTAACCCCAATCATTTTTTTTAGGTGTGAGGTCCCCCTAAAAATCCACACCAGACTCAAACACTGTGTAGGGTGCGCTACAAAGCAAAAAAAAAAAAAAAAGTTTATATTGCAGGTTGATGACGTTCCGATTCTGACTTTTTTTTTAAGACATTTCCAAAGGTCTACAAAATACATAGCATGCCTTTATATGGGTTTTGTGCTTTTTTTTTTAAAGAAGCTGAAAATGAAATGTAATTTGCTGGCAATTCTAAAGGATAAGTTCAACTTTTAGTAAAAAATAATAAATGCATTTTTTTTGCAGGTAAAAAAAATCTCGTTTTCTCCCATCTCTGCACCCTCCACAACCTCACAAACACCCCTTTCCCCCTCTCTGACCACAACCTCATTACGTTCTCCATCTCCCTGTCCCCCAAATGTTAAACCATCACCAGCCGTAACCTCCGCAACCTGAACCCGGCCCCTCTCCACTCTGCAGCTGACCGTCTGTACGACAGTATCCTTCCACTGTCATGCCCTGACCTGGCCACTACTGCGTACAATGACTCACTGTCAGCTGCCTTAGACTCCTTAGCACCCCTAACCACACGTAGCATTAGACCCCGATCGCTTCAACCCTGACAGAACGACCACACAAAAAAATCTTAAACGACGCAGTCGCGCGCTGGAACGATTATGGCGCAAAACCAGATCCTCTCAAGCGTTCTCCCTCTACAAATCCGCCTTCCTCACCTACTCCTCCTCCCTCCACGCCACCAAACAAGCCTACTTTGTAACCCTCATTAACACCCTCTCCACCTGTCCTCGCCGGCTCTTCTCCACTTTCAACTCCCTACTCTCTCCCCCCCACCCAGTACCTCACTCACCGCCCACGAGATTGCCAATCACTTCCAAAATAAGATCGACGCAATCCGTAAGGACATCGCCAATGGTCAACCTATCTCCCCACCTAGCCTCCCTCCCACTATAACCCCATCAACTCTCCCCTCCTCTGACCTCGCAACCGCACTCCCCAACACACCTAACGTCCCGCACACTATAACCTCCCCAACACTCTGCTTCTTCAGCCTTGCTACCACTGAGGAGGTCACTAAGGTCTTCTCAGAAGCCTGCCTCACCACTTGCCCCCTTGACCCTGTCCCCACACAACTCCTCCGGTCACCGTCACCCACATCTTCAATCTCTCCCTCTCTTCTGGCGCATTCCTCTTCCCCCTAAAGCACGCGCACATCACCCCCATACTCAAAAAACCCTCCCTGGACCCCACCGACCTGAACAACCTTAGGCCCATCTCCCTGCTGCCATTTACTTCCAAGCTCCTTGAGCACTTAGTCTACAATCGCCTGAGCGCCCACCTCGCTGACAACAACCTCCTCGATCCACTACAGTCTGGCTTCCATCCCCTACACTCCACCGAAACCGCCCTCCTCAAAATCACTAACGACCTGCTAACCGCCAAAGCTAATGGACACTACTCAGTCCTCTTACTCCTCAACCTTTCTGCGGCCTTCGACACAGTTGACCACCCCCTCCTCCTTAATAAACTACACTCCCTCGGCATCAGAGACTCCGCTCTCTCCTGGCTCTCCTCCTACCTATCCCAACGCTCCTTCAGCATTACCTATAATCACCTCCCCCTCTCTCCCCCTCTCAGTTGGGTTCCTCCAAGGCTCTGTCCTCGGGCCCCTTCTCTTCTCCATCTCCTCCCTCGGCAAACTGATACACTCCCACGGCTTCAACTATCACCTCTACGCCGATGACATGCAAATTTACCTCTCCACCCCTCGCCTCACCCCTTCAGTCTCCGCCCGTATCACCCACCTACTGAACAACATATCAGACTGGATGTCGCTCCATTTCCTCAAATTGAACCTTTCCAAAACCGAGCTCCTGATTTTCCCCCCAGCCCAGGGCCCCCCCCCCCCACCCTCTCCATCACGACCAAAAATGCCACCATCAGTCCCACCCCGCAAGCCAAAGTCCTAGGTGTCACTCTAAACTCAGACCTGTCCTTCCAACCCCATGTCCACTCGTTGGCAAACTCATGCAGGCTCCACCTCCACAACATCTCCAAAATACGTTCGTTCCTAACCCCAGACACCACTAAACTACTCGTTCACTCCCTCATTATTTCACGTCTGGACTACTGCAACTCCCTCCTCACCGGCCTACCTCATCACAGGCTATCCCCGCTTCAGTCTATCCTGAACTCAGCAGCCAGACTCATCCACCTCACCAACCGCTCCGCTTCTGCCACCCCCCTCTGCCATTCCCTCCACTGGCTTCCGATTGCCCAACGCATTAAATTCAAATTACTAATTCTGACATACAAAACCATTCATAACGCTGCCCCAAACTACCTCACCGACCTGATACCCAAATATCACCAAACCCGTACTCTTCGCTCCTCACAAGACCTCCTACTTTCTAGCTCCCTGGTCTCCACCTCCCATGCCCGACTGCAGGACTTCTCCAGGACTTCCCCCATCCTCTGGAACTCACTACCCCAATCCATCAGACTGTCACCTACCCTCCTTACCTTTAGGAGCACCCTGAAAACCCATCTCTTCAGGGAAGCCTACCCAACCCTCACCTAACAGCCGTTCTCCTCCACTCCTCCTACCACTCCATGCCCCACAGCCACTTCCTCCTGTACCTCTACCCCCTCCCTCTTGTAAGCTCGAAAGAGCAGAGCCCTCTCGAAGCCCTCATGTATTGTATTGTTACTGTATTGTCTCAACGTACTATGTAATCCGGCGGGACGGACGTGTGGCAGCGAGCTCCTGCTCCTGTTCCCCTGGCCCCAATCCGCCGCCATCTGGGCGGCAGCGGACCCTGACGGGGGCCCCATGACTCTCCAGTCCCTGCTCATCAGCCAGGGAAGGCCACTAGACCTTTTTCCCGGAGCTCCGGGACTTGCGGCCTACCCCGCACCCAAAGCCACGGCCTCTATTTTTGCCGCGGCCGACCTGGATCACCGGGCATCAGACCGGACCGCCGCCGCTCCGTTCCTCGGTCCCCGCTGATCTTCCAGCCTCCCCAGGGCCCTCCCCACTGGCCCTGGGTCCATCCCTGACCACCAGGAACCAGCTCTGGCCCACTGCGGATCGCTACTCCACCACCCAGCCCGTCGGCCTGCCTGTCTCCCCAGAGCCCTCCCCATCGGCTCTGGGTCCACCTCAGGCCACCCTGCACCCAGCTACCGGCATCCTACCACCACCCCCGGACACCCTGCACCCAGCTACCTGCACCCGGCACCTAGGGGCTGAATCAGACCACCCAGCACCCTGCATCAGCCGACACCCAGCCTCGGACCAGGGACCTCTCCAGGCCACCCAGCGAACTGAGACGTCGCTGCACCTCCGCCACCGAGAGGGTACGCCACCACCGAGAGGGTCAGCTTCCTCCACCAGCTTCCTTCCTGCAAGCCACTAGGGACCCCAGGCTACTATCTCACTGGGGACCGCAAGCCCACCATCCCACCTAGGACCGCCTTTATCCCTCCGGGGATCGCAAGCCCACCATCCCACCAGGGACTCAAACAGGGGCACCCACTACCCACCAGGGACTGCAAACCACCAAGGACCCTAGGCTACTATCCCACCTGGGATCGCAAGCCCACCACCCCACCAGGGACCACCAGCCCACCACCCTGCCCTCCGGCGCACTGTCCCTGTGGCGAAACTCTGGCGACTCCTGGCCTACCACGACACCTGAAGCCGCGGCCTCTCCTACCAGCCGCAGCAGACCACGGAGGACCGCTCCGGGTCCTGCAGATTGAAGGAAGCAGCAACCACCCCCGCTGGCACAAAGAGGGTAAGTCACCACCGGCCCCGACTGGGAAGCCACCGCTGCCGCATCTCCTCCCCACCGTGCTCCACTCAACTGTGCCCCTGCCCCGCACAGCCCTGAGCCCCGCTCCATCCGACGGAGGCACCCACCAACGCCTAGCCCATTCCAGACATCGGCCTGCACCACCTCCGGACGCCGGCCTGCACCACCTCCGGACGCCGGCCTACACCACCTCCTGATGCCGGCCTACACCACCTCCTGACGCCGGCCTACACCTCCTCCCAACGCCGGCCTACACCACCTCCTGTCGCTGGCCTACACCACCTCCGGGCCTTCAGCCTTCAGCACCCCCTGACACCGGGTCCTCTGCACCTCCTGCCACCGTGCGCTCTGCGCCTCCTGACGCCAGGCCCTCAACACCTCCTGTCGCCGGGCCCTCAACACCTCCTGACGCCGGGCCCTCATCACCTCCCGAAGCTGTGCACTCAACGCCTCCTGACGCCAGGCCTCCAGCACCCCTGACGCCGGGCCTACAACACCGCATCCCACGGCTTGTCCAGCCGCCGCACCACTGTGCCCACCGACGCCATGCCACAACACCCGCGGACGCCGGCCTACAGCACCCACAGACTGCAACCAGCAAGCTGCGGCCCCAGCCGCCCACCACTCCCTCTCCCCTCCTACGATTGGACACTGATGAACTCCGACATGGCATAACGGACTCTCCTTATCCTCACGTCCTGACTGAAACCTCCCTCCTCTCCAACCCGATCAGCATTCTGCCCACCCTAGCATGCCACCTGCACTCCTCCTCTTCGTTCTCCTCTCCTCGATCCCCAAACTTGCCTCCCTCTACCTCCCTACTCCCCCAAAACAGCTCTACATTGCACCCTCACTTCTTCCCTCCCCCTCTATGGCTCTCACCACCTCCTCCTAATACTCCACTCCCCCGCCGACCCACATGCCACCACCAACAGACCCACGTGCTCCTGCACCTCCCGTTCTCATGCCACCTTCCTCACCCTCCTCCTTCTCCTAACCGCCGGTGACATCTCCCCGAACCCTGGCCCTCCATCTCCCCACTCCCCCTCCCGGCACCCCCCTACTCACGCCAACCACCTCAACCCCCTCAATCTCATATCTGTCCCCCTCCTCCCCACATCCACCCTTCCCCATCCACCCCCTCCTGAACGCCCGTTTGGTTTGCAACAAGCTCACCGCCATCCACGACCTCTTTGTCTCCCACTCCCTCAACCTCCTAGCGGTCACCGAAATCTGGATCCAAGCCACTGACTCCACCTCCCCTGCTGCCCTCTCCTATGGAGGCCTCGTCTGGACCCATTCACCCAGACCAAGCGGACGCAGAGGTGGAGGGGTCGGTATGCTCCTACCACCACTGAGCACCTTCCAGGTCCTCCCTAACCCCCCTCCCTATCCTTCTCCTCCTTCGAGGCCCACTGCATCCGGCTCTTCTCTCCCATCCCCCTAAGGATTGCGGTAATCTATCAGCCTCCTGGTTCCGCATCCCCCTTCCTAGACGACTTTGCCTCCTGGCTTCCCTTCTTCCTCTCCTCCGAGCTACCGACCATCATCCTAGGCGACTTCAATATCATGATCAACGCCAACAGCCCGGCTACGCTATCCCCACTCCAGTCGATCCTAAACTCAGCGGCCAGACTCATCCACCTCACCAAGCGCTCCACATCTGCCTCTCCCCTCTGCCAATCCTTTCATTGGCTCCCGATTGCCCAACGCATCAAGTTCAAGCTGCTAACCCTTACCTACAAGGCCATTCACAATGCTGCCCTGAACTACATAACTGACCTGATACCCAGATACTACCCTACCCGTGCCCTACCCGTGCCCTCCGCTCCTCACAGGACCTCCTACTCTCTAGATCCCTGGTCTGCTCCTCCCACGCCTGATTGCAGGACTTCTCCAGGGCTTCCCCCATCCTCTGGAACTCCCTACCCCAATCCATCAGACTGTCACCTAACCTCATCACCTTCAGGCGCACCCTGAAAACCCTCCTCTTCAGGGAAGCCTACCCCAACCTCACCTAACACCCGACCTCACCTAACAACTAACCTCCTCCACTCCTCCCACTACTCCATCCCCCACAGCCATCTCCTCCTGTACCACCTTCCCCTCCCTCCTAGATTGTAAGCTCGAAAGAGCAGGGCCCTTGAACCTCTCGTGTATTGTATTGTTACTGTCTTGTCTCATGTTCTGTCCCCCTTGCTACTGTACAGCGCTGAGCTAACCCTTTGGTGCTATATAAATACTGTATAATAATAATAATAATAATATTGTTGTCTGCAGGAGCCTGGAAAGCATTACACCATGGTGGTGCAGGTCTCATGTATTGGATGTATGAGATGTACGGGGATGTATGGGATGTACAGGATGTAAAGGGATGTACGGGGATGTATGGGATGTACAGGATGTAAGGGGATGTATGAGGTGTAGAGGATGTATGAGATGTACGGGGATATATGGGGATGTACGGGGATGTATGGGATGTACGGGATGTACAGGATGTAAGGGGATGTATGAGGTGTAGAGGATGTATGAGATGTACGGGGATATATGGGGATGTACGGGGATGTATGGGATGTAAGGGGATGTATGAGGTGTAGAGGATGTACGAGATATACAGGGATGTACAAGGTGTACAGGGTGTACGGGGTTTACAGGATGTACGGGGTGTATCGGGGTGTATGGGGTGTTTGGGGATGTACGGGATGTAGGGGGTGTATGGGATGTACAGGGTGTACGGGATGTACAGGATGTACAGGGTGTACTGGGTGTATGGGGATGTATGGAATGTACAGGATGTACAAGGAATTATCGGATTGTATTGGGATGTATGGGATGTAGGGGGTGTACGGGAATGTACGGGATGTACGAGGTGTATGGGATGTACGAGGATGTACGGGGTGTACTGGATGTATGGGATGTACGGGATGTATGAGCAAGCAGATATACTGACAGGAAGAATGAATGAACTACCAGGGCCCCGAATGGGCATGTTTTTTTTTTAAATTTGACAGCTAGCAAGGGGGAAGAGGATCCCCTACTGGCTGTCACAGCGGGGATTGGGGGGTGCGGGGGCCAGTCTGATCATTACATGTTACATGTTACCCCCTGAATATGTATGTAACATGTTACAAAAGGTGAACTTATCCTTTAACACTGTTTTCCTTAATAAATGTCAGTGCTGCTGTCTCAGTTTTTGTCCATCACTAAAATGTGTCACTCCACGGGAAGGATTAGGACCCCCCCCCCCCAGCATGGTATCTTATGGAATTGGGCATTTTTAAAGGTTCAACATTTAAAAAATTACTGCTGCTGCACTAATGGAATTTTTTTTGGGGGGGAATTGGTCCCCCTCCCCCATGCTATTTGTATATCCCCTTGCCTATTAGTTGAGAACATTGTCACTTTACATTTCACAGATTTGGCTCCCATTGATTTCAGTGTAGTTTTGGGTCCATAGTTGGGTTTGTGGGATTCTGTGCATGCTGATGATGGGATTTACTATTCTTTATGCCCTCCATTTTCACGGAACGTCTTGTGTACTTAATGATATGTATACCTATTTATCCACCATATATATACAGTTGCAAGAAAAAGTATGTGAACCACTTGGGATTATGTGGAGTTTTGCATGAATTGGGCATAAAATGTGCTCTGAACATCATCTAAGTCACAACAATAGAAGAACACAGTCTGCTGAACATAATACTACACAAACATTAGATGTTGCCATGGTTTAATTGCACATAACATGTAAACATTCACAGTGCAGGGAGGAAAAAGTATGTGAACCTTTGGACTTAATAACTGGTTGACCCTCTTTTCGCAGCAATAACCTCAACCAAACGTTTCCTGTAGTTGCAGATCAGACCTGCACAATGATCTGGAGTCATTTTGGACCACTCCTCTTCACAAAACTGTTTCAGTGTAGCAATATTCTTGGGATGTCTGGTGTGAATCGCTCTCTTAAGGTCATGCCACAGCATTTCAATCGGGTTGAGGTCAGGACTCTGACTGGGCCACTCCAGAAGACGTATTCTGTGCTGTTGCAGCCATTGTTTTGTTGAATGACTTGTATGCTTTGGGTCATTGTCCTGTTGCATCACCCATCCTCTGCGGAGCTTCAGTTGGCGGACAGATGGTCGTACGTTTTCCTGCCAAATGTCTTGATAAACTCTGGAATTCATTTTCCCATCAATGACAACAATCCGTCCAGGCCCTGAGGCAGCAAAGCAGCCCCAAACCATGATGCTCCCTCCAACATGTTTCACAGTGGGGATGAGGTTTTGATGTTGGTGTGCTGGGCCTTTTTTTCTCCACACATAGTGTTGTGTGTTCTTCCCAAACAACTCAATCTTGGTTTCATCTGTCCACAGTATATTTTGCCAGTAGTGCTGTGGAACATCCAGGTGCTCTTTTGCAAACTTCAAACGTGCTGCAATCTTCTTTTTGGACAGCAATGGCTTCCTCCGTGGTGTCCTCCCATGTACTCCATTCTTGTTTAATGTTTTCCTTATTGTACATGTGTCAACAAAAATGTTAGCATGTGCCAGAGATTTCTGTAGGTCTTTAGCTGACACTCTGGGATTCTTCTTTACCTCATGCAGCATTCTGCGCTGTGCTCTTGCAGTCATTTTTACAGGACGACCACGCCTAGGGAGAGTAGCAACAGTGCTAAACTTTCTCCATTTGTAGACGTCTGCCTTACCGTGGACACATGAACATCAAGGCTTTTGGAGATACTTTTGTAACCCTTTCCAGCTTCATGCAAGTCAACAATTCTTGATGGTAGGTCTTCTGAGAGCTCTTTTCTGCGAGGCATGGTTCACATCAGACAGTGCTTCTTGAAACCAGTAAACCCAAAACAGGTGTGTGTTTTTTAAGGGCAGGACAGCTGTCAGCAACACATCCAATATCATCACACTGATTGGAGTCAAGGTTGGCTCACTCCTGGCTCTAATTAGCTCTGGGAGAAGTCATTAAGCTAGGGACTCACATACTTTTTCCTCCCTGCACTGTGAATGTTTACATGTTATGTGCAATTAAACCATGGCAACATCTAATGTTTGTGTAGTATTATGTTCAGCAGACTGTGTTCTTCTATTGTTGTGACTTAGATGACGTTCAGAGCACATTTTATGCCCAATTCATGCAAAACTCCACGTAATCCCAAGGGGTTCACATACTTTTTCTTGCAACTGTATATAATGCATCAATCCAGCAATGTGAAAAAATGATAATAAATGATGAATTCTCAATGTGTTTCATGAATTAAAGGCCACAGAGAAAGTCTATAAGTATGCAAACATATTATAATAACCATCTAACCATTTTTATATTTTGCTATAACATGGGCAACATAGTGGCTTAGTGGTGGGCAGCACAATGGATTAGTGGTGGGCAGCACAGTGACTTAGTGGTGGGCAGCACAGCGGCTTAGTGGTGGGCAGCACAGCGGCTTAGTGGTAGGCAGCACAGTGGCTTAGTGGTGGGCAGCACAGTGGCTTAGTGGTGGGCAGCACAGCGGCTTAGTGGTGGGCAGCACAGCGGCTTAGTGGTAGGCAGCACAGTGGCTTAGTGGTGGGCAGCACAGCGGCTTAGTAGTGGGAAGCACAGTGGCTTAGTGGTGGGAAGCACAGGGGATTAGTGATGGACAGTATAGTGGCTTAGTGATGGACAGCACAGTGACTTAGTGGTGGGCAACACAGAGGCTTAGTGGTGGGCAACACAGCGGCTTAGTGATGGGAAGCACAGTAGTTTAGTGGTGGACAGCACAGTGGCTTAGTGATAGACAGCATAGTGGCTTAGTGGTGGGAAGCACAGTGGATTAATGATGGACAGTATAGGGGCTTAGTGATGGACAGCACAGTGACTTAGTGGTGGGCAGCACAGTGGATTAGTGGGTGGCAGCACAGTGGCTTAGTTGTGGGCAGCACAGTGACTTAGTGGTGGGCAGCACAGTGACTTAGTGGTTGGAAGCACAGTGGCTTAGTGGTGCGCAGCACAGTGGCTTAGTGGTGGGCAGCACAGTGGCTTAGTGGGGGGCAGCACAGTGGCTTAGTGGTGAGCAGCACAGTGGCTTAGTGGTTGGAAGCACAGTGGCTTAGTGGTGGGCAGCACAGTGGCTTAGTAGTGGGCAGCACTGGGTGAGAATTACAGTCTCAGGAGAAATACAGGCTGCTATGGAAAAAGACAGTATAGATGTTCCAAGAAGCACAATATGACAAGAGCAGCCGTCTCCTGAGGTCACCTGTGGGGGATTCTCTTTCTATCTTGAACAATTCTTCTGGCAGTTATGGCGGCAATCGTGGTCTGCCTGACCTTGACTTGGCTTCAAGAGGAGAGAAAGAATTTTGGAAGCCGTGTAAGCAGATGATGAGGTAGTAAACCTCTTACTGACAGGTCCTCATAGTGTCCACTGCAGAAGTACATCAGTATGAAACATAAACCTGCACTACTCTACAATACCTGGTTATGTAGAACAAATACATGAG
The DNA here is from genome assembly GCF_062004578.1 of Staurois parvus. NCBI lineage: Eukaryota > Metazoa > Chordata > Amphibia > Anura > Ranidae > Staurois > Staurois parvus. The sequence continues at coordinate 2,234,407 of NW_028317939.1, read as the reverse complement.
GTGCGGTCTGAAAGAACAAACTTAAACACGAGTGCCGGAGCCAACAAAATACATACTATTGCAAAATAATAGTGCATGTGAATGTGCAAAATAAAAACCCCACACTAATCTATTAAAGGTTTTCAGCATCAACAAAAACTGAACCCATCTTCCACAAGTCCATGGAAATTATTCTGCACAAAAATGTGTCACTCCTCCACCATGAGCTCAAGAGGACAAACCTTCACCTCCTTGGTAGGACCTTCAAATGATAAAAGGTCGGAATGGGCAGGTTCCCCTTCAATTAGCCGGGATAAGCTGCACTAGAGGGTTGAAGGTCTTCCCTATCATCAGAGCCAGCTCCAGGGAACATGTACAGCATTGCTGTCAGAGCTCCCGGGTATGACCAGAGGTGTGTGACTGACGCAGGGAAACGCAGACTTCAGATATGTTATAAACAATGTAATTTATTAACACTAACAATACAAACATAAACGCAGTGCAATACTAAAACATAACGCAGTGCAAACAAACCAACCAACCACCCACAGATAACAATACATACAATGCAAGCGTCGTCAGGCAGGCCGGGTCAATATCAGTCGGGCAGGTAGGTACAGGGGGAGCAAGCGGAGAATGGTCGGGGTCACAGGCCAGGTTCAGCAGGTAGCGGGCAGCGTGGTACAGAGGGTCAGGCAGAGGAGAATGGTCAGACAAGCCAGGGATCAGAGCAGGGTCAGCAGAGAATCAGACAGGAACAGGAACAGGAAACAGGGCCCAAGAGAAACACAACACCAAGGCAGAGTCTGCAGGTCTGAATGTCCCTTAAATACACCAGTATAATTAGTTCCAGGTGTTTGACTGGCTGCAAGGTTGAGTCTCTGATTGCTGGGAGCACCCACTGGCCAGCCCTGGTACTGCAGCTCATAAGGTAGCTGAGTCCCACTATTGCTGGCCAGTCCATTCCTGACAATTGCCACTCAGAAGAAAAAAACAAACAAACCATAGTGCTCTCTATTGAAATTCTTAAAACCAGATTGTTTATGATAAATACACTCAAAATCCAAGGAGCACCTTTGGCCTTTAAAGGAACATAAACTACGCATGTCATTTCCTGACTACCCTTCACATTTGTGGAAGCACTGGAGCACCAGGACAGAGGAAACGCCTACAGAATTACCCCATTTTGGAAAGCTAATGTCAGGTTTCTATGGTAGTGAGCAGTAGAGTGGTAGAAATCCAACTCGGGGTTCCCAGTCTGCTTCTTCACCAGGGCCCCTGATGGTGGGGATGGACTTGCAGCAAACTGGAAATGGGTATGCCCAGCTGATGAAGAAGAGACCAAACAGAAAAGGATCCAAGGAGACAAGTCGAAGTCAGGAAAATGGTAGACAAAGCTGGGGTCAGTACAGGGGTAGTCAGGCACAGAATACAAGTAAAATAAGAATCACAGAGAAACTAGGAAGTCGCTCAGGCAACGCCAGCTGCACTGAGCATGCTTATATACAGGGGGAAGCAGGACAGGAAGTGATAGAAGGGAAGGGGATATTAATCCACAGCAGAACAGGCGATGCCCATAGGCCAACACAGAAGACAGCAGAGCATGTGAATGAAATCACAGGTTTAGCAGAACCACTGGATCAGCTGTAGGTGGAGGATTATTACTTTTTTCCTTTTTTTAATGGTTGAACTGGATGGACTTTTGTCTATTTTCAGCCAGACTAACTATGTAACTATGTAACTATGTAACTGTAGCAAGGAGGTAAGCATTTCACAAACAGGAAACTACAGGCTAGACCGTGACAGCTACAGTGCTGTGAAAAAGTATGTGCCCCCTTCTTGATTTTTTTTTTTACATATTTGTCACACTTAAATGATTCCGATTATCCAACGAACTTTAATATTACACAAAAATAACCCGAGTAAATACAAATACAGTGTTTTAAATCATGATTTCATTTAATAAAAAAAAAAGCTGCCAAATTCACCTGGCCCTATGTTAAAAGTAATTGCCCCTTAAATCTAATAACTGGCTGTGCCACCCTTGGCGGCAACAACTGCAATCACGCATCTGCGACAGCCGACGATGAGTCTTTCACGTCGCTGTGGAGGAACTTTGTCCCAATCTCCATTGCACAATTGTTTTAGTTCAGACACACTGGAGAGTTTTCTATCATGACCGGCCTGTTTAAGGTGGAGCCACAGCATCTCAATCGGATTTAAGCCCGGACTTTGGATAGGCCACTCCAAAACTTTCATTTTGATTTGTTGGAGCCATTCAGAGATGGACTTGCTGGTGTGTTTAGGATCATTGTCCTGCTCCATAACCCGTGTCCTACTGCATAGTGCGCTTGAGGTCAGGAACTGATGGCTGGTCATTGTCCTTCAGGATTTTCTGGTAGAGCACAGAATTCATGGTTCCATCAATTATGGCAAGTCTTCCAGGTCCTGAAGCTGCAAAGCAGGCCCAGACCATCACATTACCACCACCATGTGTGACTGTTGGTGTGATGTTCTTTTTATGAAATGCTGTGCTTGTTTTACTCCAGATGCACACCTTCCAAAAAGTTCAACTTTTGCTTCCTCAGTCCACAGAATATTTTCCCCAACATTTTGGGGATAATCAAGATTTTTTTTTGGCAAATGTCAGATGAACCTTTGTGTTCTTTTTTGGTCAGCATTGGCTTTGGACTTGGAACTCTCCCATGGAAGCCATTTTTGCCCAGTCTCTTTCTTATTGTTGAATCATGAACACTTACCTTACCTGAGGAAGGTGAGGCCTGCAGTTCTTTAGATGTTGTTCTGAGTTTTTGTATGACCTCGTGGATGTTTCGTTGTGCACTTGGAGTAATTTTGGTAGGCCGGCCACTCCTGGGAAGGGTCACCACTCTTGCAAGTTTTCTCCATTTGTGATAATGGCTCTCACCGTGGTTTGCTTGGGTCCCAAAGCCTTAGAAATGGTTTTATAACCCTTTCCAGACTGATACATGCCATTTACTTTGTTTCTCATCTGTTCTTGAATATCTTTAGATCACGGCTTGATTTTTTACTTTTTTGAGATCTTTTAGTGTGCTTCACTTTGTCAGATAGCTTCTATTTAAGTGATTTCTCGATTCAGCAAGTCTGACAGTAATCAGGCCTTGGCGTGGCAAATGTAACTCAGCTTTCCAAACATCTGGTGAATCCCAGTTCATTCATGGTTTAATATGAGGGGGGCTGACAATTACTTTTTCACAGGCAAGGGCCAGGCAAGATTGGACGGCTTTTTTCCCTTAATAAATGAAATCATCATTTAAAAACTGCATTTTGTATTTGCTCGGGTTATCTTTGTGTAATATTAAAATTTGTTTGATGATCTGAATAATTTAAGTGCAACAAATATGCAAAAAATAAATATCAGAAAGGGAGAAAATACTTTTTCACAGCACTGTGCTCTGTATAAACTACTGAGCTTTATGGGGAATGTTTTTTTTTTCCTTTTATAAATTCATCATTTTAAATCCCACGGGCCATTAATATGATTTTTTTCTTGTTCAAACAATTTATTAGATTTTAAGGGTATGGAACATACAGCAAAATGCAATATGGATAACAGATAAAGACATGAGGCCTTAGGGCCTATAGTAGTAGTACGGGTATTGCAAATGTAGAAAAAAAGGAACCATAATGAGGGAGGGAGAAGAGGAGGAGGGGGAAGAAAAGAGTAGGGGGGGGGGACAGGCAGAGTGTGTGACTTCCAAGACAGAAAGGGAGACATGGGACCGGACCAAGGTACCGGATAATCTTCTGGTAAAGAAGGGTATTAAGGAAGAAGCAACTATTCATCAAAACCCCGAGGGAGAAAGTGATCAATCCAAGGAGACCAGACTGACATTAAATTTGGGGACTGTGTCTGTGATGGTAGCTTCCACTTTGGCATGTATCATGGCCTGTGTCACCTTATTCCGAACCACCAATATGCATAGTGATGGAGATTTCCAAGATTTTGCTATAATGTGTTTGGCTGCGGTTGTGATCTGCAAGAAAAGCCTAAACTGGAGCTTAGAGATTGAAGGAGGTCACAGATTGAGTAGAGCGGTGTCTGGAGTAGGTGACAGTAGCTTTTGAAAGAGGGTATATAGCATGTGGAAGACACATCTCCGAAAGTATGGACTACTGGGCAGGACCACCAAATGTGAAGATACTTTCCTGTCATTGCACAGCCCTGAAAGCAGTTTGGGGAGTAACTTGGAGTATATTTTCCGATCCTAGCCGGGACTAAGTACCACCAAGATAGGACCTTGTAATTAGTCTCAACCGCTACCACGTTCTGTGAGGAGGATTTAGTTGCCTGCCAAATGTGGTCCCATTCTTCTGGGCTCAACTTGGAGCCTAGGTCCCTTTCCCACTTGGTGACATATGAGGTGCTGGGGGAAGACTCTAGGGTCATAAGTAGGGCGTAAAGAACAGAGATGAGTCCCTGCCTGTACGGATCTTTCTTGCAAGCGCTTTCAAAGAGGGTCATGGATCTAACGGAGTAAAAGTTAAGTTGAAGGTAGTGAAAGATTTCTGACGCAGGTAGGGAATAAGATTCTCAGAGGGATGGGAAGGATTTGATACCTGTGTTGGTCAAGAAATGATGGGCCCTAAGGAGATTAGCTGAGGACCAAAGTATGAAGGATCTCGGGGAAGACCAGGCAGGAGGGAAAGCCGGATTGCGGAGATGGGAAAGAAGGGGATTGTGTGGTGATTGGAGGGGGTATCGGGATTTGAGTCTATCCCAAAGTGCAAAAAAGTGTGAGGTGACTGGGTTCTGGATCGCGCGACGATCTGAAGGAGGAAGCCAAAGTAGGTTGGCTAATGAGAAGGGATCAATCTCGACTGACTCTAGAGCAACCCATAATGGGATCTCATGGGATGCATGATATTTAGGGAGCTGCGCTAGGTGAGCTGCTTGGTAGTATTTCGCAAAATCAGGAAGACCCAGACCACCCTTTAACTTAGGCATGTGGACGGTAATACGGGAAACTCGAGGGCGGACAGAACCCCAGGTATATGCGTGGGCACGACGCTGCAACGTGCGAAGGTAGTGAGCCGGGACAGGTATGGGGAGAACTCTAAAGAGATAAAGGATCTTTGGTAAAATAGACATTTTAATCACGATTCTTCCCATCCACGTCAAAGGAAGAGAAGACCAGATGCGCATAAGACCAGTAAGGTGAGCGAGCATTTGGTAAATAATTAGCGGAATATAGATCAGATAAGGAGGCTGTCAACTTAATGCCTAGGTATGGGATAGCATGTTGGGACCACGAAAAGGGAAGAACTTGTTGTAGATGCAGGGACTCTTGGGGAGAGAGGGAGATATTCAGAACCACAGATTTTTGGGGATTGACTTGAAGACCAGAGATAAGGCCAAAATCATGTAGGAGCCAAAGTAGAGGTGGGGCGGAGGTAAGTGGTGAAGTCATGAAAAGTAGAACGTCGTCTACAAAAAGACCCACCAACCTCTAGGCCTCGTATATCCGGGTTGGTTCTAATCAAAAGGGCTAGGGTTCGATTACTAGGGCGAAAAGGATTGGCAAAAGCGGGCAACCCTGGCGAGTACCCCGAGCAATCGGGAAAAGGGGCCGATTTGTGTCCCAGGTAGCGAACTTGAGTAGAGGGATTACAGTAAAAGGAAGAATCCATGTCAGGAAGTGGGGACCAAAGCCTCAACAGCGCAGGATAAAATCAAGAAAGGACCAAGAGACGTGTGGAAAGCTTTTCTAATGTCCAGTGACAGGAATCAGGTGGGAATTTTGCGGGTGCAGGCAAGGTGAGAGAGACACTAATATGAATTTTTTAAAAAGATAAATACATTTGTAAAATAATGATCAGAGAACTTCCATTTTATTCATGTGAAATGCACCTATTTAATGTAACAAAACTATAAATGCTTATTTAATCATAACAAAATCTTCAAAGGTTGTTTAATTGTAACAAAATTATTAAAGTTAGTTTAATTATTACAAAATAATAATTGAATCTTATTTAAAGTATTACACATTTTTGGTGTGATATTTGTTCCTGCTTGTTTGAAATAAGTTTACAGATTTTTGGCTGCAATGACGTTACTGCGAGACGGAGAGACGTTTTTATTTCAAGCTGAGACCGGTACCGACAATACTGAAGTGTACTGCTTGGCAGCGGTTGCCTCATGCAATTTAAGTCTACCCTGATGCGATGCTGCGCCTCACTTGTTTCCCCCTCTCTAGTACAGTTTGTGAATTTAGCGCAATATAAAGGCGAAACTTGTCATTCAGAATATAAGAATTTCTTACAATATTATTTCTATTTTTATTATAAACCAGTTGCTGACCACAGATAGCCGAATGATGACTACACTGCAGCCGGCCAGTTCTGGGTGGGCGTCATATGACATCCTCCCAGAATGTGCTCTCCTGTGCGCTCCCGGTGATCTCCATGATCTCTGTGTCCTACGGACACAGCTGATCACATGATGTGGTAAAAGGCCAATCACAGCAGCATTTTACCACGTGATCAAGCCGTGTCCAATGACATGCTGATCACTGGGAAATGCAATTGCCGGTTCTCGGCTGCACTTTCTTCATGCTGTCAGAGTGTGAAGAAAGTATTGCCGATAACCTGCAGCTGTCAGAGCGGGGATCGGCACTGATCATCAGTGCCCTGATGATCAGTGCCCAGCAGTGCCACCCACAAATGACCATCAGTGCCACCCACCTGTGCCCATCAGTACCCACCACTGTCACCCACCAGTGCCCATCAGTACCCACCACTGTCACCCACCTGTGCCCATCAGTACCCACCACTGTCACCCACCAGTGCCCATCAGTACCCACCACTGTCACCCACCAGTGCCCATCAGTACCCACCACTGTCACCCACCAGTGCCCATTAGTGCAGCCCAGTAGTGCCGCCCAGCAGTGCCGCCCAGCAGTGCCACCAGTCAGTGCCCAGCAGTGCTGCCAGTCGCGCCACCTATCAGTGCCGTCTATCAATACCCATCATCCATGCCACCTAACAGTGCCAACTATCAGTACCCATGATCAGTGCCACCTATCAGTGCCGCCTATCAGTGTCACCTCATTAGTTCTGCCTATCAGTGCCGTCTATCAGTGCTGCCTATCAGTGCCCATCAGTGCTGCCAATCAGTGCAGCCTCATTAACTCACAACAGTGAAGGAGAAAAGTTACCTGTTTGCAAAATTGTATATAGAAACAAAGAGTTTTTTTTTTTTTGCTCTTTTTTTGTTTATAGCACAAAAAATAAAACACCCAGCGGGGAGTAAATACCACAAAAAGAAAGCTCTATTTGTGTGAAAAACAATGATAAAAATTTCATTTGGGTACAGTGTTGCATGACCGTGCAATTGTCATTCAAAATGCAACAGCGCTGGAAGCTGAACATTGGCCTGGGCAGGGAGGGGGTAGAAGTGCCCTGTAGGCAGGAAGGGGGTAGAAGTGCTCTGTAGGCAGGAAGGGGGTAGAAGTGCCCGGTAGGCAGGAAGGGGGTAGAAGTGCTCTGTAGGCAGGAAGGGGGTAGAAGTGCCCGGTAGGCAGGAAGGGGGTAGAAGTGCCCTGTAGGCAGGAAGGGGGTAGAAGTGCCCTGTAGGCAGGAAGGGGGTAAAAGTACTCTGTAGGCAGGAAGGGGGTAGAAGCGCCCTGTAGGCAGGAAGGGGGTAGAAGTGCCCTGTAGGCAGGAAGGGGGTAGAAGCGCCCTGTAGGCAGGAAGGGGGTAGAAGTGCCCGGTAGGCAGGAAGGGGGTAGAAGTGTCCTGTAGGCAGGAAGGGGGTAGAAGCGCCCTGTAGGCAGGAAGGGGGTAGAAGTGTCTTGTAGGCAGGAAGGGGGTAGAAGTTCCTGGTGGGCAGGAAGGGGGTAGAAGTGTCCGGTAGGCAGGAAGGGGGTAGAAGTGCCCGGGAGGCAGGAAGGGGGTAGAAGTGCCCTGTAGGCAGGAAGGGGGTAGAAGTGCCCGGTAGGCAGGAAGGGGGTAGAAGTGCCCTGTAGGCAGGAAGGGGGTAGAAGCGCCCTGTAGGCAGGAAGGGGGTAGAAGTGTCCTGTAGGCAGGAAGGGGGTAGAAGTGCCTGGTGGGCAGGAAGGGGGTAGAAGTGTCCGGTAGGCAGGAAGGGGGTAGAAATGCCCTGTAGGCAGGAAGGGGGTAGAAGTGCCCTGTAGGCAGGAAGGGGGTAGAAGTGCCCGGGAGGCAGGAAGGGGGTAGAAGTGCCCGGTAGGCAGGAAGGGGGTAGAAGTGCCCGGTAGGCAGGAAGGGAGTAGAAGTGTCCGGTAGGCAGGAAGGGGGTAGAAGTGTTCGGTAGGCAGGAAGGGGGTAGAAGTGCACGGTAGGCAGGAAGGGGGTAGAAGTGTCCGGTAGGCAGGAAGGGGGTAGAAGTGCCCTGTAGGCAGGAAGGGGGTAGAAGTGCCCGGTAGGCGAGGGGTTAATAAAACATAAAAAATGCAAATAATGTCCATATTTTTCTGCAGACCACCAGTGGTCCATGGACCATCGATTGGCGGCCGATGCTCTAGGCTGTTTTTATGAGTTTGTGACAATCATTAACAAATGTTGGCTTCATATAGATTGACAATAATCTGCTTTGCTTTTAGCTTGGAATGTTTTGGGTTTATTTGTCATGTCTCTGCTTATCAATAAATGAAACAAATTCCAAAAATGAATGAAACTAATTTAACAAAACTGAATTATTTAAATAATGAATGGAAACCTCATGTTCTATTCTATTCTTTTCTATTCTGTTTCATTACATTCTTTTATTTTCTGTTCTATTCTGTTCTGTTTTCCTCCATTCTTTTCTATCATATTCTTTTCTATTCTATTTGATTTTATTCCTGTTTTCAAATTCAATTTTGTTTTTCAAATTCAAATTTCAGACAAAAATTTTGAATTGTTGTTTCGGATTTATTTAAATTCATTACTATTGTAGTTCAGAAATTCGGATACATCTGAATCTCTGAATAATGATTAATTCATCTGAATTTCGATTCGGAACAAAACAAACCACACCTGTCTATAATGTAAAGTAAGCAATAATCAGGAGCATGTCATGTTCAGCCCAGTGTAGGGAGTGCTGTGGTCAGAAGCAGGAAAAATGCCACACAATGTACAGTGGGGATCGAAAGTTTGGGCACCCCAGCTAAAAATTTGTATTAATGTGCATAAAGAAGCCAAGGAAAGATGGAAAAATCTCCAAAAGGCATCAAATTACAGATTAGACATTCTTATAATATGTCAACAAAAGTTAGATTTTATTTCCATCATTTACACTTTCAAAATAACAGAAAAAAAAAAAATAGCGTCTGCAAAAGTTTGGGCACCCTGCAGAGTTAATATCTTGTACTGCCCCCTTTGGCAAGTATCACAGCTTGTAAACACTTTTTGTAGCCAGCCAAGAGTCTTTCAATTCTTGTTTGAGGTATCTTTGCCCATTCTTCCTTACAAAAGTCTTTTAGTTCTTTGAGATTTCTGGGCTGTCTGTCACGCACTGCTCTTTTAAGGTCTACCCATAGATTTTCAATTATGTTGAGGTCAGGAGATTGTGAAGGCCATGGCAAAACCTTCAGTTTACGCCTCTTGATGTAATCTCCCGTGGATTTCGAGGTGTGTTTAGGATCATTATCCATTTGTAGAAGCCATCCTCTCTTTAACTTCAGCTTTTTCACAGATGGCATCAAGTTACCATCCAAAATTTGCTGAAATTTTATTGAATCCATTTTTCCTTCTACTCGTGAGATGTTCCCTGTGCCACTGGCTGCAACACAACCCCAAAGCATGATTGACCCAACCCCATGCTTAACAGTTGGACAGAGGTTCTTTTCATTAAATTCTGTGCCCCTTCTTCTCCAAACGTACCTTTGCTCATTCCGGCCATAAAGTTCAATTTTAACCTCATCGGTCCACAGAACTTGTTTCCAAAATGCATCAGACTTGTCTATATGTTCATTTGCAAAGTTCAAACGATGATTTTTGTGGTGAGGACGTAGAAGAAGGTTTTCTTCTGATGACTCTTCCATGAAGACCATATTTGTACAAGTATCTCTTTATAGTGGAATAGTGACCACAACTCCAGTGTCTGCCAGATCTTTCTGGAGGGATTGTGCAGTCAAACGTGGGTTTTGAATTGTTTTTCTCACAATCCTGCGAGCTGTTCTGTCTGATATTTTTCTTGGTCTTCCAGATCTTGCTTAAACTTCCACTGTTCCTGATGACTGCCATTTCTTAATTACATTCCGAACAGAGGATATTGACATCTGAAAACGCTTTGCTATCTTCTTATAGCCTTCTCCAGCTTTGTGAGCGTCAACTATTTTCAGTTTCAGTTTTCTAGACAACTGCTTAGAAGAACCCATGGTGCTGATTGTTGGGGCAAGGTCAGATGAGTCTGGGCATTTAAAACCTTTGAGATTGACATCACCTGGTCTTCCCAGATGATGATTGAGAACAATCCATGACACTGGCAGGTCTCAGCTTGGCAAAGGGGGCAGTGCATGCTATAAATTCTGCAGGGGGCCCAAACTTTTGCAGACGCCATTTTTTTGTTTTCTGTTATTTTGAAAGTGTAAATGATGGAAATAAAATCTAACTTTTGTTGACATATTATAAGAATGTCTAATCTGTAATTTGATGCCTTTTGGAGATTTTTCCATCTTTCCTTGGCTTCTTTATGCACATTAATACAAATTTTTAGCTGGGGTGCCCAAACTTTCGATCCCCACTGTATATAAGTACGGGTGTACCTCGGATTACCAACGCCTCGGTTAGTGTAATTTTCGGTTTACGAATGAAAATCCATTGAAAATAACGCCTCGGTTTACGAATTTTTTTTTCGCAATGCGAAGTGTCTGTCGGTGCCAATTTTTAAATGCAATTTCTGGCTTTTTTTTCTTCACTATAGCTCCCAGGATTAGCTGTCACTTTCCCCGCAGCTAAAGGAAACCTTGTTTCTTTTAACTCTGGGAAATAAACTAAAAGGAAACAAACTAAAAGGAAACTTTCTTTCTTTTATCTGGGGGGAAAGTGACAACTGATTCTCTGAGCTATAATGAAGAAAAAAAAATTACATTTAACCGCCTCCCGCCCGCCATATTGTGATATGACAGACACAAGGTGGTTCTCTCGTTCTGGGGGGACGTCATATGATGTCCTCCCATTCTTACTCCAGGAGCATCCAGCGTGGCGATTGACAGTGCGCTGTGTCCCTCGGACACAGCGGATCACCGATCCACGGAAAGAGCCGAAGATGTCGGCTTGGTCATGTGATCAGCTGTGTCCAATCACAGCTGATCACATGTAAACAGGGAAATGCTGGTTATTGGCATTTCTCTCCTCTTGAGCTGTCACGCTGACAGAGGAGAGGAGAGGGGAGGAGAGGGGAGGAGAGGAGAGGAGAAGGGAGCCGGTAATCAGCATTCCTCGGAGGGGACATGTACACTGATCATCAGGGCACTGATGATCAGTGTGCTCTGATGATCAGTCTAGCCCCAGCAGTGCCACCTGTCAGTGCCCATCAGTGCCAAATCAATGCCACATATCAGTGCCTACCAGTGTACATCAATGCCACATATCAGTGGCCATCTGAGCTGCCTTTCAGTGCCACCTATCAATGCCAATCAGTGCCACCTATCAGTGCTGCCAATCAGTGCCACCTATCAGTGCCAGTAGGTGCTACCTATCAGTGCGCATCAGTGCCGCCTATCAATGCACATCAGTGCCGCCTTTCAGTGCCCGTCAGTGCCGCCTATCAGTGCCAGTCAGTGCTACCTAACAGTGCCATTCAGTGCCGCCTAACAGTGCCAGTCAGTGCCACCTATCAATGCCAGTCAGTGCCACCTATCAGTGCCATATAATTCATAAACTGAGGTACGCCTGTATGTAACATACAATAGTAGAGGTGATGTACTGTGCAAAACTACTCGCCCTTGTACCTCCTGCCTCCAACACTTCTCACCTCTGCACCCCCTGGAACCCTAATTCCACACTGCTCCCCCTGCAATCCTATTCCAATGCTTCTCACCTCTGCACCCCCTGGAACCCTAATTCCACACTGCCCCCCCTGCAATCCTCTTCCAACGCTTCTCACCTCTGCACTCCCTGGAACCCTAATTCCACACTGCTCCCCCTGCAATCCTCTTCCAACACTTCTCACCTCTGCACCCCATGGAACCCTAATTCCACACTGCTCCCCCTGCAATCCTCTTCCAACGCTTCTCACCTCTGCACTCCCTGGAACCCTAATTCCATACTGCTCCCCCTGCAATCCTCTTCCAACGCTTCTCACCTCTGCACTCCTGGAACCCTAATTCCACACGGCTCCCCCTGCAATCCTCTTCCAACGCTTCTCACCTCTGCACTCCCTGGAACCCTAATTCCACACTGCTCCCCCTGCAATCCTCTTCCAACGCTTCTCACCTCTGCACCCCATGGAACCCTAATTCCACACTGCTCCCCCTGCAATCCTCTTCCAACACTTCTCACCTCTGCACCCCATGGAACCCTAATTCCACACTGCTCCCCCTGCAATCCTCTTCAACGCTTCTCACCTCTGCACCCCCTGGAGCCCTAATTCCACACTGCTCCCCCTGCAATCCTCTTCCAACGCTTCTCACCTCTGCACTCCCTGGAACCCTAATTCCACACTGCTCCCCCTGCAATCCTCTTCCAACACTTCTCACCTCTGCACCCCATGGAACCCTAATTCCACACTGCTCCCCCTGCAATCCTCTTCAACGCTTCTCACCTCTGCACCCCCTGGAGCCCTAATTCCACACTGCTCCCCCTGCAATCCTCTTCCAACGCTTCTCACCTCTGCACTCCCTGGAACCCTAATTCCACACTGCTCCCCCTGCAATCCTCTCCCAACATTTCTCACCTCTGCACCCCCTGGAACCCTAATTCCACACTGCTCCCCCTGCAATCCTCCTCCAATGCTTCTCACCTCTGCACTCCCTGGAACCCTAATTCCACACTGCTCCCCGTGCAATCCTCTTCCAACGCTTCTCACCTCTGCACTCCCTGGAACCCTAATTCCACACTGCTCCCCCTGCAATCCTCTCCCAACATTTCTCACCTCTGCACCCCATGGAACCCTAATTCCACACTGCTCCCCGTGCAATCCTCTTCCAACGCTTCTCACCTCTGCACCCCCTGGAACCCTAATTCCACACTGCTCCCCCTGCAATCCCTTTCCAACACTTCTCACCTCTGCACCTGCTGCAATGCTCCTTCAGTACTATCCCATCCCCCCCCCCCCCGAAATCCTCCAGGGAACCGGAACTTGTTTACCGCATATCATCTGCAGTCTACTGTTTGTCATTTATGCGATCTGCAGTTGCCTATCAAATTACCTTTTTATGGTTTGCTAAGCCTAGCACACATGATCAGAAAATCGTACAGAAATTCCCCGCTTTTTAAGCGATCGTACGATAATCTGATCGTCCGTACACAGCTATATGAAGGGACGAAATGTGTCTCATACGATATCAGATCATAAGATTTAATGTGTACAGTTTTCATCCGAAAATACAATACAAATACATGACATCACTCCCAAATTTTCTTTCTGTTGTACAAGAATGTTCGTAATGTTGGTAGCCTCTTCACTTTCGATATGAGACTAGGACGCAACCCCCCAAAAAAACAGACGATCATTCGTCCAATATTCTCATTGTGTATACGGGGCTTTAGTTTTGTGGGCTGTGACCAAACTGTACTCTCAGAAGTAACCATTTTCATTTTTAAAAGCTCTCATTATCTGGCAGTGTTGACATTGAAGAGTACAAAAGCATCTTGGCGATGATTACTGCTGTCGATGAGATAAACCAGAACCCCGATCTCCTGCCCAATGTCACCCTGGGCTATCGTATATTTAGTACTTGTTCTGATCCAATGAAAACTTTGGGATATGCCATAAAGATATTGTCTGGAGAGAAGGAAGCTCCCAACTATTACTGTAAGGGAGACGGAGAAGTGGCCGGTTTTATTGGTGAGAGTACTTTCTTTTCGAATAATGCGATGGCCCAATTGCTCAGTCTGTATCGGTATACACAGGTAAGTGATCACTTCCATATATTATGTATGTGTAGCGCTACAATAACTTGGATGGGGTCTAGGGGTATGTGGGATGCCCAAGGAACTGTAGAACTTGAGGACAACTGCTTAGCACACACTGCACAAAATGTGGAACAAACATCAGCAACAGCTAATTTAAGGAGTCCCCTTTGTTGTATCTCCTGAGACCCCAGATTAATCCTTTCTCTTGCACCCGGCTGTCCTGAGGGTATCTCTGGGCAAGGCATTCTAAGATCTGCAATTAAGTAGTCCCAGATGAGAAGAAGTTGGGTGTTGCACCTGACCGCCCTCTCCCTTCTGTGGCCCAGGGGGTGGAGGAATTCTCATACTGTCCTGTCCTGTAGCTTGGTGGGTTGGTAGCTGCTTTCAAGCCTTATGCTGGGCTAGTTCCTTCCCTGCTAACAGGTTGTCCTCCCTAGGAGACTTGTGGCACAGTGGAGATCCTTCTGTCCAGCATCCAGCCAGTAGGTAGGCTCCCCTCCCTGGGGCCTTCTCCTGGGCTCCGCACTCCAGCACCTTCTCTCAGTCCATCTTCCACCTGACTCGACTCCCAACAACCCTGCTGCTCAGGCTCTGCCACACTTAAGGGCTGTCCTTGACCACACTACCTGGCCTCTTGCCTGGGGATTTGCCAAGTTCCCCTAAATATGCAAATCTGGGCCTACTCCCCTCCTCCACCCCTCTTCCAGAAAGTGCCAGACGTTTGTGAAAGGGTGGGAAGGCTCCAGAAGCCCTGACTTGTAGATCTTCCCAGCTTGTCCTGAGGTGAACTCACTACCTCATTCCCAGGCTGGCTAATCCCAGACCGCTTCTCTAACAAAAATCCGATCTAACTAGCCTAGAAGGGGCTACATATGTATTATGGTGTATTCAATAGATGGCTCTGTACAGTCTGAATGGAATATTTTAGATTTACTTTTCCAGAATGAGTGCAGATCAGAATACCAGAAATCTGAATATTTGGGGTTCACAGAACATTGCAACTTGAAAATTCAATGATTATTATCCACAAATCCTTCTGGGTCCACCATTTTGCTTAACAGGTTTAGTTGCTTGAATGAGAGAACACTCCAGGTGGCATGAACTCAGCATGTTCGTTTGGTAGGTTTTTAGAATTGCCTTTGGATCCAGTGCCCAAAATATTAGCTCAGCAATAAGGAGCTGTAAGAAAATAAGCTGTGCCAATTGTGGAAGTCTCCTTTATGTAGTTGTTATTACACCAGTCAGAATTGTATGTATCTGGACATCTGCCGACATTATTGCATTGTGTGTGGAAGATCTATACAGGAAGTATTTTAACTCAATAGAGTAGTCAGTCAGTCATTTTGCATCCTCACCAGGTGCCACCATTATTTCTAAATGGAAGCTCACCATCCATGAATGTTAGCTTTAAACAAAGTCTATCCTGAACTGTGATTCAGGAGACAGGCGTAGGCCTATCAGGGAACAGGTGTGGGTTCCCGTTAGGAGAGGTGATCCACTCAAGAGAGAGCAATCCATTCTGGAAGAGAGATTCCATGCCCATCAGGCTGAGGGGGTCAAGGCAGCTAAACAAGTCTGAGAAAGCCAGGATGACTAGACAAGTCCAGAGGACTGAGGGAATCTGGTGATCTGAGAGGAGTGAGAGAGCCTGGAGTGCCAGGAGATCCCAAATTAAGAGGTCAGGGAGTGGACATGTGCAGCAGGGTGCTGTAACTACAGACTGACTGAGCAAGGAGAGCTAGGTGAAATGGTCACAGTGAGGAGAACGTTGGTACTGCTAAAGAGGGAGCCAGGTGTTACTAGTTTTGATGATAGAACCCCTGCAAGGGCAAGTTTACTGTTGAACCTTTACTTTGGGGTTTAATAAAAGGAAGCCGACAAGCCCTAAAATGAAGTTCTGATTAGCACAAAAATTACTACTGCGAAAATGGGGCGAAGGTGCAGCATACTTACACTCTGGGCATGACTCACAATACTCTTTGACCTCTGCATGTAAACCAGGCCAAAAGAATCTTTGGGATATCCTCAGTTCGCAGCAATAAGACCTAATGCATGGCAAAGATAAAACTTTATAGATTCTGCCCCCAGACCTCTAAATGGCCTCAGGGACTTTCCTGAGCTATTTGGCCCGTCTCCAGGTCCTGAGCCCACAGTCTCATTTTCTGGAGGAATAGTCCTGTAATTGTTCCCTGAGCCTTTGACCCCTGGAACAGTCTTACTGGATCCAGTTTTTCACCCCTAGCAACATTGGGGGTTGGGCACGGATCAGTGCAACAAGTCCTCAGCAGCTGTATATCTCTCCATCAGGTCCACCAGCTCATTTGCAGACTTAGGGTTTCCATGGCTGACCCACTTCCTCAAAGTGGCAGGGAGCGCATGTAAATATCGGTCCATGACCACACGCTCCACAACCTGAGGGGCTGACAACACCTCTGGCTGGAGCCACTTCCTGGTGAGATGTATCAAGTCAAACATCTGGGAGTGAGGTGGCATGTCAGTACTGTAATACCACTGATGCACCCGTTGAGCCTGGACTGCAATGGTGATGCCCAGGTGTGCAAGAACCTCAGCCTTCAGCTTCTCATAATCCTGGGCAGCATCTGGTTTCAGGTCATAATAATCTTTTCATGGTTCACCTGTCAAAATTGGTGCAAGCAGCCCCGCCCATTGCTCTTCCCAAACAGCAACGCTTTCAAAACTTGTGAGGTAGGCTTCCACATCATCCGCAGGCATCAATTTTTGCAAAAAATAGCTGGCCTGCGCCATTTTCTGTTCCACTGGCCTGCAGACTCCTTCTTTAATTGCACCAGGTGTTGGGTCACTTCCTTAAGGATCTCTCGGTAGCCCAGGTGGGGGATCACCTTCCCTGGGAAAAAGATAGTCCACACAGCAGGCTTTCTTAAAATCTGACTTGTGATCAGTTTTATTTAAAAGGTTGCAAGCATCATAAACAAACAAAACAGAAAATAAACCCTCGCCATCCAGGCACTGACTAAACATAGGAGATTCCTCTCTCAAAGGTGAAGGGCTTCTCCCTGTCGCCCACAAAAGGAAACCAGTATGAAAACCTTTTCCTTTCTTGCACAATGCAAACTTTCATCCACAGCTCACTAAGATATGACTCTCTGAGTCCCGGCCAAGAGCAACTTCTTGCTCCAGCTCTGCCTTATTTATACCACCTGCTGGTGGTCATCAGTGGACCACAAAATCCGGTCCAGAACCACCTCTGCCATTGTGGCCCATAAAACCCAGAGTGGACTTCACCTTATCTTCCCAGATATGATTGCATGCAAGGTGACACAGAGTCCATCGATCACCTCGCCTTTCATACGGTCACAGGTGTTACACTATATTGGCAAAATTATTGGGCCACCAGCCTTCACACACACATGAACTTTGACTTAGTCTTTGGATTCAGTATTGACTTGGCCCCACCCTTTGCAGCTGTAACAGCTTCAACTCTTCTGGGAAGGCCGTCCACAAGGTTTAGGAGGGTGTCTATGGGAAGGTTGGACCATTCTTCCAGAAGCACATTTGTCAGGTCAGGCACTGATGTCAGGGGAGGAGGACTGCCTCGCAGTCTCCATTCAAATTCATCCTAAAAGTGTTTTATGGGGTTGAGCTCAGGACTCTGTGCAGGCCAGTCCAGTTTCTCCACCCCAAACTGGCTCCTCCATGTCTTTATGGACCTTGCTTTGTGTACTGGTGGGCAGTCATGTTGGAACAAGAAGGGGCCACTGCATTCTATGCTTTCTGTTGCAGTTGGTGATGTGAGGCTTGGATGCAGCTGTGGTTACTGTTGCTCAAGGTAGAGAGACTCCCAATCTCCAAGCACAACTCCTCCTGTAGGTGCTAGCCCAGCTCGTGTGCTGCATAGATGAGAAGAAAGGAAGTCTGACCGCCTGCACTCCAAATAATCCACTTTATTGAACCGAGATAAAACCAATAAAGACAGTGGAAATACATTGGGGGACTGTCACTTTGTTGCTGACCCTGGCTGGGAGGGGAGCTTACAGATCCTGATGCTATCTGATTCCGCTAATGGCAGCAATACAGTGATCAGTGAAAAATTCTATAGACTGACACTGTACTAATGGCACTGGCTGGGTGATGGGGTGATCAAAGGGTTTAATAGGTGTGATCAAAGGGTTTAATAGGTGTGATCAAAGGGTTAAATGTGCTAATCTAATGTGTGTAAATGTAGTGCTTTTACTCACAGTGCGGCGTTCTCTCTTCTCTGCCTGGACCGGGAAGGGGGGGGAAATGGGGGCGCAGATGCTCCCCGAAATAGAAAGTGAATAGGTCACTGTGCCAGACCCACCACTCGCCCGCAGGTTGTCAGCAGGCAGTCAGCAAGTTTAAAAAAAAACCTTAAAAGAAAATTTAAAAAATTCTCAATACAGTATTTTTTATTTTATTTTATTTTCTTTTACATTTTTGAATATTTTTTTAATGCAGTTGGTAACATTGTATTACTCTGGGGAGGTGATCAGTGATTCCTTTTTTCTTATTACACTTTGCTTTGCCGGAGCAATAAAGATTATTGATCCTGCAGTACAAAGTTTGCTGTTATGAATGGGTGATTGGCCCATGTAACATGTGAGAGCTGAGGGCCAATCACAGCTCTCCAGATTGATTCATAACAGCTTCGCTATCATTGTGATCATGTGATCGCATAGCGATCACAAGATCTCCGGGTCCCATTTACAAGAATCTGTATTCCATCACGTTTGGGCATGCAGCGCCCCCCTGTGTTGGTACAGCCAGAGTGATGTACTCGTAGGTTGCTTTGTCTTTTGCTGCTGCCTCTTGTCCCTGCTATAAGCAATCAAATTGTGTAAAAAAAAATATATACTGATCACTTCCCCAAAGTAGTACAATTTTACTATGGTGACATTATACTACTTTGGTCATAGTGTAACATGAAAAAAAAAATTGTAAAAAGAGAAAAAAATGTAATAAAAAATAATTAAAAAATTTGAAAAACAATTATCAATTTGTTTTTTTTTTGTACTGTCACCAGTCAGTGTCCCTGATCACCGCCATGTCAGTTATGAGGAAGCTGTACTGCACTAGTGACAGGATGTAAAAAAAAAAATATGAAAATATTTTTTCAATTTCTTAATTTTCCAAAAAATTATGACAAAAAAATTACAACTTCAAAAAACTCGCCATGCCTCTTATGAAATACGTCGGACTGTCTACTCTGCAAAAAGGGGTCATTTGTGGGATATCTGTACTGTTCTGACATTGTTGGGCCTCAAGAAATTAGATTGGCCGTCAGTACTTCAGGATTGATCAATATTCAGATATGTCCCATAGTTTGTGAACTCTATAACTTTCCTACAGACTAAATAATAAATACTGATTTGAGTTATTTTCACCAAAGACATGTAGCAGAATACAGTGAAGGAAATGCATATTTGATCCCCTGCTGATGTTAAATGTTTGCCCACTCAAAGAAATGATCGGTCTAGAAATCGAATGTTCGGTGTGTAACAACAAATTCAGCAGAAATGCGTCTAACAAATGATGACTGATCTGCATGTTCATGAGGGAAATAAGGATTTGATCCCCTATCATTCAGCAGGATTTCTGGCTACCAGGTGTCTTTCTTACTGTCGCAAACATACGCAACACACAGTGAAGTACGCAGACTCCATCTTGCTAAGGGTATCCATTTCTCCCTTATCCTTCCCCTACCCCTCCTTCTCTCTGAGTGGAGACATTTGGCCAGTGTGTGTGTGCTGGTTATGGGTCACTGGAAGGCCAAGGCAGCAGGGAACCCCAGAGCTATAAACATCTCTGAGCTAGGTGCTGAGCTGTCTGTGAAACCTGTGCCATTTCACGCTTCGGAAGAGATAAGGCAGACTTTCCCAAGAGTTGAAAGGGATTCTGAGCTGATAACCTAGTGTCAGGGATCACCACGACACATGAGTCTGCACATGCGTAGGTGTCCGACAAGACATGCAGGTAGGCGGGCACTAGGACCCAGGCGCGCCTGTCATCTATGACGGCGCTGGGCAGGCACTAGGACCCAGGCGTGCCTGTCAGTGCCGGGCGGGCTATTTAAACCAGCCCTGCACAAACACAAGTTTGGTCTTCTTACCCTGTTCCTGCTAGTGTGTTTCCTGCTGATTGATTTGTTGCTGACCCTGCTGGATCCTGACTTCTCCTGCGCTGACCCCTGGCTCGTTTGACTACTCTTCTGGACAATTCTACTGATCTGAACTCCTGTTACCGAACCCGGCGAGTGACTTGACTATTCTTTGTCTGCTGCCTTGTACCACGCTGATCCCACTGTTACCGAACCGGCCTGTCTGACCATGCTTATTGCCCTGCTATCCATCCGCCCTGCACGGATCCGGTCACCACAGCTCAGGCCCATCCACCTCTTCACGTCAGGCTCTCCACCTGTACACAATTTTGGCGGATCCCTCTACCACAGGTGGGTGTAGTCAGGGGCCGCGATCTGGTCTCAGTCTGCTCCAAGTCCATCCCCACCATCAGGGGCCCTGGTGAACAGCAGACTGGGGCTTAGATTCCACGCTCTGGGGAATCCTGTTCTGTGGAGTGCTAGAGGTACCGCCAGGCGGTGTCTGACAGAACCATACAGCCATGACGGAGCCTGGAAGTGGTCCATCCCCACTGGAGGACATATGCCAGTATCTGGCGGCACTGACCCAAGCCGTCAAAACGCATACACGCATCTCGAGAACCGCATCCAGACGCTAGCCGCACCAGCCGCTACATCTCAGAATCCGGCTACTCCTGCTTCGGCCAGAGAATCTCCGGGACCACCCACCGGAGCAGTAGCCTCATTGCCTCCACCGGAACCCCGCGTTCCATTGCCGGAACGTTTCAGCGGGGATCGAGCTAAATTCAGGGCCTTCCGGAACGCGTGCCTGCTTTATTTCAGCCTGCAGCCACGAACATTTTCCACAGAATCAGTTAAGGTGGGATTCATCGTGTCTCTACTCCAGAATGAACCCCAGGGCTGGGCCCACCGACTAATGGAGACCCACGATCCCCATCAAGAGACGATAACTGACTTCTTTAACGCAATGGTAGTCTTATATGATGACCCGCAGCGGGCAGCCTCCGCAGAAATGGCCCTGTACTCTCTCAGACAAGGCCACTGGGTAGCGGAGGAGTATGCTTCAGAGTTTAGACGAAGGATGGGGGATACCCAGTGGAATGATGCCGCGCTACGCCATCAGTTCCGCATGGGTTTGTCCGAGGCTCTTAAGGATGAGTTAGCCCGGGTGGGCCTACCCGATTCCTTGGAGAATCTCATTACCTTGGCCATCCAAATTGACCGCAGACTGCTGGAACGCAGACTGGAGAGGACCAACCAGGGTCAGAGATCTACATGGGTACTCCCTCGTGCCCCAGTCCAACCCTTGCCAGGGGGAAACCGGAACTTGGAGTCTGATGATGTCCCCGCACCCATGCAGCTTGGATTGGCACGGCCATCACTGTCGGCCGAGGAACGCCAGAGATGACGGGCAAATAACCCCTGTCTCTACTGTGGAGAAGCTGGTCAGATGGTGCGTTCTTGCCCAGCAAAACTGAGTAAGTCTGCTTCTGTTTTTTCCTCCGTATCATCTGAATGCTCTAACCATTCCAATTATTTAGCCATACCCGTTTCTTTTCAGCTTCTAGGAAGAACCGTGTCAGCAACAGCAATAATTGATTCTGGGGCATGCAGTTGTTTTGTTGATTTAGATTTTGCCAACCAACAGAAGATCCCCCTCCAGACCAGGGAATGTGGGCTTAACATCTTCTTGGCTGACGGATCACGTATTAAGTCCGGGTTGGTGGACCGGGAAACTCCCCCTATTTACACTACAGTAGCTAACCACCATTGGGAGTTCCTCCGCTTGGATGCTATAGCCTCCCCTCTTTTCCCAGTCATTCTGGGGCTCCCTTGGTTGCGGGCCCACAACCCCCAGATTGATTGGGAAACCGGGTCCATCCAGTTCCAATCTCCTTATTGCCGGGAACACTGCTATGCCCTGACCTCCACGACTCCCCCGTCCCTTCTATGTATAGACGGAGACGCCGAATTAATCCAGGCCATCCCTCCGGCCTACCACAGCTTTCTTGACATTTTTAGTAAGCGAGGGGCAGACATCCTTCCTCCTCACCGAACATATGACTGTCCCATTCACCTCCTACCTGGATCTGAGATTCCGTTTGGTCTGATATTCCCCTTTATCTGAGCGGGAACAGGGGGTTCTCAAAGAATACATTGATGAGAACCTCCAAAAGGGGTTCATCCACCCCTCCACATCACCAGCCGGGGCTGGAATCTTTTTCGTCGAAAGAAAAAACAAGTCCCTGTATCAATTATCGTGATTTGAACAAGATTACGATAAAGAATCGTTATCCACTTCCTTTGGTTCCAGAACTCTTCCAAAGGTTAAAATCAGCAGTAATATTTACTAAACTAGACTTGAGGGGTGCATATAACCTGGTCCGCATAAGGGAGGGGGACGAGTGGAAAACGGCGTTTCGTACTAGATTTGGGCACTTTGAATACTTAGTCATGCCTTTCGGACTTTGCAACACCCCAGCCACGTTCCAACATTTTAGTAACAATGTATTTCGAGACTATCTGGATGTCTTCGTGGTCATTTATTTAGACGACATCTTGATCTTCTCCTCCTCCCTTGAAGCCCATAGGGGTCATGTCAAAAGTGTGTTGGAATGTCTACGCCAACACGGGTTGTACGCTAAACCTGACAAATGCAGCTTTGAGCAGCGCAGTATTGCATTCCTGGGGCTGATCATCTCCACCACGGGGGTTGCGATGGATCCGCAGAAGGTCTCGGCAATCTTGGATTGGCCAGTACCCGCGGACAAGAAGGGCGTGCAACGCTTCATTGGCTTTGCGAACTTTTAAAGGAAGTTCATCAGGAACTTCTCGGGTCTTGTGTCCCCCATTACCCAGCTCACCAAACAGGGGGTCCGTTTCAGGTGGACACCCGAGGCTCAAACAGCCTTTGAGACCCTGAAGGGACTATTTACCACAGCACCTATTCTTAGTCACCCAGATTCCTCCCTGCCATATGTTTTGGAAGTTGATGCTTCGGAAAACGCATTGGGGGCCATCCTGTCCCAGAGAAAAGACACCAAAGAGCTCATGCACCCAGTGGCATTTTTTTCAAGGAAACTTACGCCCGCGGAAAGAAATTATGACATTGGGGACTGAGAACTTTTGGCCATCAAGGCCGCACTGGAGGAATGGAGATACTTCCTGGAAGGGGCCACGCATCCAATTTTGATCTTCACAGACCACAAAAACCTGGAATACTTGAGGACAGCCAAGCGCCTGAGACCACGCCAAGCGAGATGGGCACTCTTTTTCTCCCGGTTTGTATTCCATATCACGTATAGGCCTGGGTCCAAGAATACAAAACCCGACGCCCTCTTGCGCATGTTTGAAGACCCAGAAGAGGTCCCCAGGCCAGACACTATCTTATCCTCTGGGAACTTTCTTTCCCTCCACACCGAGCTACGCTCTAAGCTACAGAGCGCATCCGTAGGAATGCCAAGCCCACCTCGGGTTTCCCTACAGAGCAAGGAGGGTCTCTTGTGGAAAGAAGGGCTAATCGCGGTACCCGAGGAGGTCCGAACCTTAGTCCTGGGACAATGCCATGACCATCCACTGGCAGGTCATTTTGGAATGGCAAAGACTCCAGCGCACATTCTGGTGGCCATACATGGCTAAGGATTGCAAGCTTTACGTTAAGACCTGCGCCACCTGTCAAAGGAACAAGCCCACCAGAATCAAGGCCTGGGGTTTACTACGTCCACTGCCTATACCTGATTGGCCATGGCAAATGATCTCGATCGATTTCATAGTCGAGCTTCCTCCATCTCAAGACCATTCAGCAATCTTCGTAATTGTTGACCGCCTGTCGAAGATGGCCCATTTCCTGCCACTAAAGAACATGCCCTCGGCTCTGGAAACAGCACAAATCTTTGTAAGAGAAGTCGTAAGACTTCATGGAATTCCAGAAGACATTGTTTCAGACCGGGGGGTTCAGTTCACATTGAAGTTCTGGAAAGCGTTGTGCGAGGTTTTGGGAATCAGATTGTCTTTCTCATTCGCCTACCACCCACAGACAAATGGGCAGACGGAAAGGACGAAGCAGATGTTGGAGCAATACCTGAGATGTTATACGTCCTTTCTCCAGGACGATTGGCTGGCACTCTTGCCATTAGCCGAATTTGCGTATAATAATGCAAATCATTTGGCTACGGAGCAATCCCTATTTTTTGCGAACTATGGGTTCCACCCCACATTTTTACCTGATCTGATTCCCGAAAGCCCAGTTCCTGCTACTCAGAACATGCTGAATTTTTTTTCTGCCAACAACAAGGTGCTTCAAGAAGCCATTGCAAAAGCCCAGGAGGGCAGCAAAAGGGCCTTCGACAGGAAGAGAAGAGATGAACTAGTCTTGCAACCTGGGGATCAGGTCTGGCTAGCGACAACGAATTTGAAGATGTCTTGTCCATCGAAAAAACTGGGGCCAAAGTTTATGGGTCCATTCCGGGTGAAACGGAAGATCAACGAGGTAGCGTATGAAATTACACTTCCGGAAACCTTTAAGATTCACCCAGTCTTCCATGTTTCACTGCTAAAACCAGCAGTGCCAGATCCTTTCCCTGATCCAGACCTCCGGAGGCAGTAACCATTAATGAACAAGAGGAATTTGAGGTTGAAGCGATCATAGATTGCAGGAAGAGGGGCGGCCAGACACAGTTCCTGATTAAGTGGAAGGGTTATGGCCCTGAGGAGAATTTGTGGGAACCACCCCAAAACGTTCACGCCCCTAGACTTGTCCAAGAGTTTTTTCGCAGCTACCCACAGAGGAGAGATCAGTTGATCAGTTGCCCGTAGGGGGGGGCAATGTCAGGGATCACCGCGACGCATGAGTCTGCACATGCGTAGGTGTCCGACAAGACATACAGGTAGGCGGGCACTAGGACCCAGGCGCGCCTGTCACCTAAAACGGCGCTGGGCAGGCACTAGGACCCAGGCGCGCCTGTCAGTGCCAGGCGGGCTATTTAAACCAGCCCTGCACAGACACAAGTTGCCATATGGTCTTCTTCCCCTGTTCCTGATAGTGTGTTTCCTGCTGATTGATTCGTTGCTGACCCTGCTGGATCCTGACTTCGCTGACTTCTCCTGCTCTGACCCCTGGCTTGTTTGACTACTCTTCTGGACAATTCTACTGATCTGAACTCCTGTTACCGAACCCGGCGAGGGGCTTGACTATTCTTTGTCTGCTGCCTTGTACCACGCTGATCCCACTGTTACCGAACCGGCCTGTCTGACCATGCTTATTGCCCTGCTATCCATCCGCCCTGCACGGATCCGGTCACCACTGCTCAGGCCCATCCGCCTCTTCACGTCAGGCTCTCCACTTGTACACACTTCTGGCGGATCCCTCTACCACAGGTGGGTGTACTCAGGGGCCTCGACCTGGTCTCAGTCTGCTCCAAGTCCATCCCCATCCTGGTGAACAGCAGACTGGGGCTTAGATTCCACACTCTGGGGAATCCTGTTCTGTGGAGTGCTAGAGGTACCGCCAGGCGGTGTATGACACCTAGCTCAGCATAGGTGACAGAATTAGACAAACACTTCTCAAATCAATTTTTCCCCCATGTCTCATATCTTGGAATATGAGAGACTTACATAAAAACCAGACACCTCGCAAGATGGCCAATGAGCAGGCAAACAGTTTGATGGGTCACTCGCCTTGTCTTGGGCAATCAGGGAAGCAGAAACATAGAACTCATGAACCGTGCAGTATATAATTTCCTAATTCATATCTAAATAATCCTCAGACTTGTCTGCATAATAATATACCCACGGGAGGACTGTCGCTTGTGCAGATGAAAAGTTATAGGCAAATATGAGTTATGGGGAATCTTTTTACTCTAGTTGAGGCAACCACCCATAACTACATGCCCTAACAGAGTATTGGTCCTTTACTTCAGAGACACCCCCTGCTGGGAAACTTTAAAACAGGCTATCAAGCCTAAGAGTAGTGAGTTGAAGACGTCTCCCATTTTTAACATCAATACCACCTGGGGAGACCCTTGCCCTTTTGCTCTGAAACTTGATCTGCTTACATCCAAGGCTTAATGGCAAGTATCTTAACCCTTTAACCTCTCCCTGATATCTGTTTGCTGTGATGTTATTCTCTGTATGTATATATATATATATATATATACAGTTGCAGGAAAAAGTATGTGAACCCCTTGGGATTACGTGGAGTTTTGCATGAATTGGGCATAAAATGTGCTCTGAATGTCAACTAAGTCACAGCAATAGAAGAACACAGTCTGCTAAACATAATACTACACAAACATTAGATGTTGCCATGGTTTAATTGCACATAACATGTAAACATTCAAAGTGCAGAGAGGAAAAAGTATGTGAACCTTTGGACTTAATAACTGGTTGACCCTACTTTGGCAGCAATAACCTCAACCAAATGTTTCCTGTAGTTGCAGATCAGACCTGCACAACGATCTGGAGTCATTTTGGACCACTCCTCTTCACAAAACTGTTTCAGTGTAGCAATATTCTTGGGATGTCTGGTGTGAATCGCTCTCTTAAGGTCATGCCACAGCATTTCCTGCAAAATGTCTTGATAAACTCTGGAATTCATTTTCCTATCAATGACAACAATCCGTCCAGGCCCTGAGGCAGCAAAGCAGCCCCAAACCATGATGCTCCCTCCGCCATGTTTCACAGTGGGGATGAGGTTTTGATGTTGGTGTGCTGTGCCTTTTTTTCTCCACACATAGTGTTGTGTGTTCTTCCAAAACAACTCAATCTTGGTTTCATCTGTCCACAGTATATTTTGCCAGTAGTGTTGTGGAACATCCAGGTGCTCTTTTGCAAACTTCAAACGTGCTGCAATCTTCTTTTTGGACAGCAATGGCTTCCTCCGTGGTGTCCTCCCATGTACTCCATTCTTGTTTCATGTTTTCCTTATTGTAGATGTGTCAACAAAAATGTTAGCATGTGCCAGAGATTTCTGTAGGTCTTTAGCTGACACTCTGGGATTCTTCTTTACCTCATGCAGCATTCTGCCCTGTGCTCTTGCAGTCATTTTTACAGGACGACCACGCCTAGGGAGAGTAGCAACAGTGCTAAACTTTCTCCATTTGTAGACAGTCTGTCTTACCGTGGACACATGAACATCAAGGCTTTTGGAGATACTTTTGTAACCCTTTCCAGCTTCATGCAAGTCAACAATTCTTGATGGTAGGTCTTCTGAGAGCTCTTTTCTGCGAGGCATGGTTCACATCAGACAGTGCTTCTTGAAACCAGTAAACCCAAAACAGGTGTGTGTTTTTTAAGGGCAGGACAGCTGTCAGCAACACATCCAATATCATCACACTGATTGGAGTCAAGGTTGGCTCACTCCTGGCTCCAATTAGCTCTGGGAGAAGTCATTAAGCTAGGGCCTCACATACTTTTTCCTCCCTGCACTGTGAATGTTTACATGTTATGTGCAATTAAACCATGGCAACATCTAATGTTTGTGTAGTATTATGTTCAGCAGACTGTGTTCTTCTATTGTTGTGACTTAGATGACGTTCAGAGCACATTTTATGCCTAATTCATGTAAAACTCCACGCAATCCCAAGGGGTTCACATACTTTTTCTTGCAACTGTATATATATCTTAGTTACATCTTTTCTGTAAATATTTTTATTGCACCCGTTTGACCTTTTAGTAATAAATCTTTCTTTCTGAAAGTGTTGAACTGTTTCTATAGCTCTTAATTGCAGTTTACGAATCCCTGCCTTTAAAGAGAACGCTACTGTGTTTGTTTGAACCTCTGTATAACCGGCCTGTGGACCATTTTATACAGACGATTATATCAACCATTATAGTGTTATTGATAGTAACGCTGAGTTTCCTCTTTCTCTGTACAAAAGGAGGTGGTGGCAGTATGAAGGGTTAATTGCGTATTTAACCTGACCCAGTAACAATTGATTCAGGCTGCTGGCACATCGATCTGTATCCATTAGCTGGAAAATCATGCAGGGTGCAGCTGGGTGTGGCATTGTTACGCACGTCACATTGCGGTTTTAGATCGGCTAGCCCTTCGGTTACGAGTTTGGTTGAGAAGGTCTGGGGTCTGACGCCACTAGTGTGACATATTAGACGTAGCAATTGTGGGATCGTCAAATGTTGGTAGCGGCGATCTTTCGTTCCATGACACATACAGGTAACAAGCTGAGATCAGAAGCAGTCTCTTAAAGGGAGTGCTGCTAATCTCATTTTGTTACCTGTATAAAAGACACCTATCCACAGGAGCAATCAAACCATCAGATTCCAAACTCTCCACCATGGCAAAGACCAAAGAGCTGTCCAAGGATGTCAGGGACAAGATTGTAGACCTACACAAGGCTGGACTGGGCTACCAAACTAAGGCCAAGCAGCTTGGTGAGAAGGTGACAACAGTTGGTGCAATCATTCACAAATGGAAGAAACACAAAACAAGTGTCAGTCTCCTTAGGTCTGGTGCACCATGCAAGATCTCACCATGTGGAGTGTCAATGATCATGAGAACAGTGAGGAATCATCCCAGAACTACACGTGAGGATCTTGTCAATGATCTTCAGGCAGCTGGAACCACAGTCATCAAGAAAACAATTGGTAACACACTACGCCGACAAGGATTGAAATCCTGCTGTGCCCGCAAGGTCCCTCTGCTCAAGAAAGCACATGTCCAGGCCCATCTGAAGTTTGCCACTGAACATCTGAATGATGCAGAGGAGGACTGGTGGGAAGTGTTGTGGTCAGAGGAGACCAAAATCCAGCTCTCTGGCATCAACTCAACTCACCGTGTTTGGAGGAGGAATGCTGCCTATGACCCCAAGAACACCATCCCAACTGTCAGACATGGGGGTGGAAACATTCTGCTTTGGGGGTGTTTCTGCTAAGGGGACAGGACAACTGCACCGCATCAAAGGGATGATGGACGGGGCAATGTACCATCAAATATTGTATGAGAACCTTCTTCCCTCAGCCAGGGCATTGAAAATGGGTCGTGGATGGGTGTTCCAGCATGACAATGGCCCAAAACACACAGCCAAGGCAACAAAGGAGTGGCTCAAGAAGAAGCACATTAAGGTCCTGGAGTGGCCTAGCCAGTCTCCAGACCTTCATCCGATTGAAAATCTGTGGAGGGAGTTGAAAGTTCGAGTTGCCAAATGTCAGCCACCAAACCTTAATGACTTGAAGAGGATCTGCCAAGAGGAGTGGGCAAAAATCCCTCCTGAGACGTGTGCAAACCTGGTGGCCAACTCCAGGAAACCTCTGACCTCTGTTATTGCCAACAAGGGATTTGCCACCAAGTACTAAGTCATGTTTTGTGAAGGGGATCAAATACTTATTTCCCTCATGAACATGCAGATCAGTCATCATTTGTTAGACGCATTTCTGCTGAATTTGTTGTTGCTATTGTAGAGATGTGCTGGTTGCTTTAAATCTTACAGCAGTTGCAAAGCATTTTTTTTCTTTTCCCTTTTTGTTAGTGACAGACAGGAAAAGCAGGACTGTGCTCTAATTGGTTGTTGCTACAGCTGAGAAGAATCCACCCCTAGCAGCACTGTTGCAGCTGAACGTATGATTGGCTGTGGAGGAAAGGAGAGAAAAAAAAAGGAAGAAGCACATGTGGGGAAGGGGACATTTTCAGGGGACCGCATTGGAGCAAGGGCTCCTGGTGTAAAGTCACAGAGTCTCACTCTCTTTGCTGCTAGAGCCCATGGGCTGGGCTGAGAGTGTGCAGCAGAGAAATTGTTGCAGGAGGACAGTGTGCAAATCAAGGATTGTCCTGCCTGACACTCAGGATTACAGCCACTCAAGTGCATGTGTCTCTCAGAGTTTGGAGCTGCTGAAAGAGAGAGGATTTCTACTGCTGTCTAATGCTGTCCAGAGGACAATCCAGAAACAGTGAGTACTCTGTGATGAAAGGGGATTTTGATATTGATGCATTTGCTGTTCATCTCTGGAGAATGGTCATGAGAAAGTCTGCTCTCTAATTCTCAGAGTGACACAGATCTTGGAAAGCCCAAGCTGCTCAGAATTAGCTATTCCTGCTGCTGATTGATGAGAGAACTCTGTCTCTGTATATTACTGGTGACTGTCTCCTCAAAACTTATGCTGTGGCTGAAGAATGTGTTTAGTTCCAAATCCCCACAGAAGCTTGCTGCTCTGAATATACTGAGCAAGTGTCAGTACATCAGGATTTTAGCTGTATGGTAAAGATTTGTTAAAGTGTTGTTGTTTCCTATTGCAACGTTCACTGGAAGATTCTGCTTAAAGGAGACTGTGCTATCCTGCTACCCCTGGATTACAAATACTCTCCCATGCAGAGAGTGAGCGCTCTTCCATTGATTAAAGGGCCCCAACGTTGAGAGACTTTAAGTTTCATCCCACTGGCCAGTGGTTAGGTAGGACATTTCTGCTCTAGATAGTACTGCTATAGCAAATGTCAGTAAGCTGCTAAACCTCATTAACAGTCATTGTTCATGTGTCAATGTCACTCTCATATGTCACTCTAGTCAGTGTGATACTAGTCAGTTTTTGGAGTCTTTGGCGAGTGAATTGTGACTTCTTACTAACTCTGTTATGCAAAGTGGTATCTGTGTTTTATGTACATTACCTGTGTTAAATCAGCGAGTTCTTTTTCAGGGTTTGTCTTCTTCAATAAAACCCATAAAAAATATTCTCAGAGTGTGGAAGTGTTCTGGGTATAATCGGAGGTGTCACCAGATTCAGGTGGGAGCCGAACCTATATATCTAGCCCAGCATCACCCAAGGGTGTGCTACACTATTCTGTCTCTCAGTGTCACAATACACCGAACATTCGATTTTTAGACCGATCATTTCTTTGTGAGGGGCAAACATTCAAAGTCAGCAGGGGAGCAAATATGCATTTCCTTCACTGTACATCTCGACCTAAATTTATGAAGAACAATTATTTATTTGCAAACTTTTATAACAGAAAGATTTTTCAAAATCTTAATTTTTTGTTAATTTAGCAAAAAATAAAAACCCCAGTGGTGATTAAATACCACCAAAATAAAGCTCTAGTTGTGTGAAGAAAATGATAAAATTTTAGTTTGGGTGCAGTGTTGCATGACCGCGCAATTGTCATTCAAAGTGTGACAGCGCTGAAAGCTGAAACTTGGCCTGGGCAGGAAGGGTTAAGGACAGTAGATATCAAGGAGGACTTACTGTTTCACAGCAGCCTATTCACCCTGAGGTCATCACAGAGGACAAGGGGCGCTCTTTACGTCTGGAGGAAAAGAAATGTAATTTGTTGAAATTTTTTTTATTTTTATTTATTTTTTATTTATTTATTTTTTTATTAGTATTTATTTTTATTTTAATTTTATTTTTATATATTTATATACATTTTTTTATATTTATATTTTTTTTTATATAATTTTTATTTTTTTGGTATATAGAAAGTTATAATTAATGAATAAATATAAAGGTTATTGAATAAGAATCCTTTAATAAGTTTTTGTTGGGATTTGTTGAAATGCCGATTGTTTGGTTTGTGTACCATTGTGAAGGGACCTCACGGGTTGTATACAAAGGGATGACAGTGCTATATGTAGTAGATTGCGGTTTATCTTCAAGGTGTTGAGGGGGAGGGATCTCCCACTGCTATAAAAGCAGCCTGGTAATGGAAGAGGGCGTCTTGAGAACGCCCTGTGTGTGGGGCGAAACGCGTTGACGTACTTCCGGCTGGCCGTCCCAACGTCCTGCATCATATTCGCCGAGTGGTGCGTTCCAAGTGGCCATTTTGCTCAGTGGAGGAGGTCTTCTTTGAGGTCTGTCATCCTGCTGTGTACAAGGCTGTGAGGTCTTGCTACAGGAATTGTGGAATTTGTTTTTATCTTCAATAAATGCTGGTTATTACCTTTTAAAATGTGAGTGGTCTGGCTTAAAGTTGATTATAATTGAGAGTCATAACAGTATCACACTATTAGTTTTTTTTCTTCCTGGAATCCGGTGGAGTTGGCGAGGGGAGCAATTGGAGGAATATCCATATCTTTGAGGTGGCAATAGTTGGAGGTTACAAAGGGGGTCCAGGAGCCCTAATTAATCCTGAAAGGCGTTATACTCACCAAATATCTGGTGAGTTCGCTTCATGTTGGTTTTGCACTGGTGGATGGTGGAAGGATCACTATTGGCACTGAAGATTTTTAATGAAAATAAGTTTTTTGTGGGGGGCACTGGACTTCTTTTTGTATGTGTCACTGGACTTCTTGTTTTAATATATATATATATATTGTGACACTTAAATTGCAATATTCTTTATTAATATTATTTAATGAATAAGTTATTTATTATTGTTCACATATATTGATTGGTGTGAGGTAGTTTGTGTTTTGCGCTGTTTTTTAAGTTGATAATTTTGTGGTCTCTATACCTGTGCACAGCGGCATTTCACTTAAAGAGTGTGGTAGGGAGGTGGTCCTGGGCACTTTGGTTCTTTTTTGCATTCATATATATTTTCTTTGTTTGAATAATAATAATACCATCCCATGAAAATATCTCCCAACGTATCATCCAGCTTAGTTATCGAATCTCTCACCCTCACCTGAGTGATGGAAGATTGTATCCAACTATATTCCGTATGACACCGGACAATCGGGCCTATTATACGGCTGTTGTACATTTCTTGAAGCATTTTAGGTGGAACTGGGTTGGAATAGTAACATCATGGGATGGGAACGGTGATGATGAGGCCCAAGAACTGAGCAGGATGATGAGCCAACACGGGATCTGCATATATTATATCTTTCAAATCATTCCAAATTTTGAACATAATTTTCGGAAATTAAAGATGATGAAGGAATTATCAGCTAAAGTCGTGGTAATGTGTGGAACTTTAACAATGTACTTTTCTGAATGTGCTGCTTTTATACCCTCTGCTATTGAAAATACCATATTTATTTTCCCGCCGTCGTGGAGTAAAGACTTTCATACCGCCAATACTTTTCCACCAATCAGCTGCAGCTTCATATTTCAGTGGCCACAAATGAAAAGTGTGAACTTCAATCATCGTGGTGTTGGTGTCAGCTTCTCCAGCTGCTTAACTGACCCAATACTGGAAGATATTTGGATTAATTCGCTTGTGTGCCGTTCCCCAAATCCGGACAAAAATAACCATTTTCACTTATATTCTCCTCGCCCTCTCAGACCTTGTACAGATGTAAATGATATTTCTGAAGTATTTTTTAATTATACATCTATACCTTCCTATGCATACAGGGCTGTGTATGTTCTGGCCCACGCTCTACACGGAATGTACACCAAGAAAATACAATCTGAACAAACTGGATTCCGGCACAGAGTGAGTTGGATAATAAGTGCTTATGTTACTCGGGGGGCATATTTACCACAAGGTAAACAAGGCATTTGCCTAGGGTGGCATTTTTTAGGGGGGCAGCACTGGCCCTCAGAGGAGGGACATGGGGATCAAGGGGAATCCGAGAGAGGCTGAGGGCTGCTTGATGGTGTATGCAGAGTCCCACTGTCATTCCTGGGGATGGCCAGAGCTGTGAAGGTGAGTGTCTTTTTTTCTGTTGGGGGTGGGGTGTTAGTGGAAGGCTCTCTCGGGTGGGGCAGGGGTGTTGTTGGTCACCATCAGGCTCTCTCCATGGGGGGATGTCCAGAGCTGTGAAGGTGAGTGTCTTTTTCTGGGGATGGGGCAGGGGTGTGGTTAGTCACTGTCAGGCTCTCTCTGCGGTGGGGAGGGGGGTCTGGTGTTGGTTGGTGTCAGGCTCTCTCTGCGGGGAGGGGGGGGTCTGGTGTTGGTTGGTGGCAGGTTCTCTGCGCCGGGATGGGGGGTGTCCAATTTTTGTGTTACCTAGGGCAGTACAATACCTAAGTACACCGCTGCTGTTACTACGATCCTATCATAGATTACATAGTAATTGTGTGACCAAAGTGAGATGGACCGCGACCTCCGACCTCCCTCTCACTGTCCGCAAAATTGCCGGCAATACAATGTTTGTTTCTTCTATACAGTTTTTAAATCTAATTAAATAAATGGTTGGCTTTTAAAAGGGGGGGGGGGTTGTTTATTTTACTAATTGTATATGCCATGTTAAGAGACACATTCATATAGTCCAGATTCATATATAATTGATATACATTATATATATATATATACACACACACCGTATTTTTCATTCCATAAGATGCACCTAGGTTTTAGAGGAGGGAGACAAGAAAAAAAATGTTCTGAACCAATGGCCTGCAGACATACTACAGGAGATGGCCAGAAACTGCAGACATACTACAGGAGATGGTCAGAAACTGCGGACACAGTACAGGAGATGACCAGAGACTGCGGACATAGTACAGGAGATGACCAGAGACTGCAGACACAGTACAGGAGATGACCAGAGACTGCGGACACAGTACGGGAGATGACCAGAGACTGCGGACACAGTACGGGAGATGACCAGAGACTGCGGACATAGTACAGGAGATGACCAGAGACTGCAGACATAGTACAGGAGATGACCAGAGACTGCGGACACAGTACAGGAGATGACCAGAGACTGCAGACACAGTACGGGAGATGACCAGAGACTGCGGACACAGTACGGGAGATGACCAGAGACTGCGGACACAGTACAGGGGATGACCAGAGACTGCGGACATAGTACAGGAGATGACCAGAGACTGCGGACACAGTACAGGAGGTGACCAGAGACTGCGGACATGGTACAGGAGATGACCAGAGACTGCGGACACGGTACAGGAGATGACCAGAGACTGCGGACACAGTACAGGAGATGACCAGAGACTGCGGACACAGTACAGGAGATGACCAGAGACTGCGGACACAGTACAGGAGATGACCAGAGACTGCGGACACAGTACAGGAGATGACCAGAGACTGCGGACACAGTACAGGAGATGAGCAGAGACTGCGGACACAGTACAGGGGATGACCAGAGACTGCGGACACAGTACAGGGATGACCAGAGACTGCGGACACAGTACAGGGGATGGTCAGAGACTGCGGACACAGTACAGGAGATGACCAGAGACTGCGGACACAGTACAGGAGATGACCAGAGACTGCGGACATAGTACAGGGGATGGTCAGAGACTGTGGACACAGTACAGGGGATGACCAGAGACTGCGGACATAGTACAGGGGATGGTCAGAGACTGCGGACACAGTACAGGAGATGACCGGAGACTGCGGACACGGTACAGGAGATGACCGGAGACTGCGGACACGGTACAGGAGATGACCGGAGACTGCGGACACGGTACAGGAGATGACCGGAGACTGCGGACACGGTACAGGAGATGACCGGAGACTGCGGACACGGTACAGGAGATGACCGGAGACTGCGGACACGGTACAGGAGATGACCGGAGACTGCGGACACGGTACAGGAGATGACAGGAGACTGCGGACACGGTACAGGAGATGACAGGAGACTGCGGACATGGTACAGGAGATGACCAGAAACTGCGGACCTTTGGGGCGGGTACCCGAATTTGACAGGTTCCCACTCCCACTTCTGCTGCGATGACCTCTCGTGACAGGTCTCAGAAGACTGCCAGACCATTCACAAAGTGCAGCATTTCTCACGCATGCGCAGTGGGCTCCCAGCAGTGAAGCCGCAAGCTGTAACAGCCGGGTGCCCACACTGAAGATGATGAGGTGATGAGGACACAGCTGGACCGAGGAGCAGGATCTGCTGCACAGAAGAGCCGAGCGGTCGGCCTGGTATTCTAACACGCCTTCCATGGGGGGAATATCGGGCCAGATGCTCTATATTAGCTCCAGAAGACTCACAGACATTTCCACCATTTTTTGGGGAAAATATATATATATATGGGTTGGACACAATTTTGGAAACAAGTACAGTAAAAGAACAAAATCGTCACCTAATACGGTGTTGGACCGCGTGTGGTATCCAAGACGGCCTGAATTTCCTGGGAAGTAACACATATACAGTGAAGTCTTTGATGGTGGATAATGGAATCTGATATCACTCTTCATACAAGAATCTTCAAAGTAATATATCTCTAAACCAGGGAACACAGAAAATATATGTCAAATAATAAAAAAAATCAATGTGTCGCATAAATGAATAAAAATTCAATAAAAAATATTTTTCAATCAGTGAAAAAAATAAGTGTCCAACATAAAGTCCATTAACTTATATAAATAAGTAAAAAAGTGCAAAAATGTGTGTCCATAAATCAATATTTCTGCTTTAACCACTTCCTGTCAGGCCCATGTATACGGCCGGAGGGGAGCAGTGCAGGGGCAGGTGACCGTTTATAAACAGTCTCCGTATTGACTACCTGTGCGTGCTCCCTGGGAGCGTGCGGCACCACGATCCATGTGAGGTCCTGATCATGTGATCAGTGATTGGCCAATCAGTGATCACATGAACAGCAGTAAAAAGATGTCACTTGTGACATCATTGCTTGCTACGTGTGAAATCTGTGAATGATCACCGAGGTCACATGGTACAGGGCCATTCACAACAGTCTTGTACCATGTGACAAGCTGTGACCAATCACAGCTCACTCAGTAGTTCTCAATGGCTGCAGGAATGCAGCCAGAGAGAAGGAGAAATGATTGTTTTTACAGCCTTTATGGGTGTAAAAGCAATCAGTGTAAAAAAACAAAATCTTCATCACCCCCCACAAGTAGTAGTGTCACTATGGTGACATTGTACTGCTAGGATGACAGTATGTAAAAAAAAACTTAAATAATAATATAAAAACTAAAATAAAAATGTAAAAATTTTTTTTGAAAAATTATAGGTTTTCGCTATAAACTAATATTGTATTTTTTTTTGTACTAAAAAGATAGCTGAATACATTTTGGCCAAGATTTATGTTTATTGAAGAAAGATTATTTATTTGAAAATTTTGAAAATCTTTATGAGAAAAACACTTTTTTTTAAATGTTTGGACATTTTTATTTATATAGCAAAAAAATAAATATCCCAGCAGTGAATAAATACCACCAACATAAAGTTTTATATGTCTAAAAAAAATGCTAAAAAATGCATATGGGTACAGTGTTGCATGACCGCGCAATTGTCATTCAAAGTGTGATAGCGCTGGACAGGAAGGGGGTGAAAGTGTCCGGACTGGAAGGGGGTGAAAGTGTCCGGACTGGAAGGGGGTGAAAGTGTCCGGACTGGAAGGGGGTGAAAGTGTCCGGACTGGAAGGGGGTGAAAGTGTCCGGACTGGAAGGGGGTGAAAGTGTCTGGACTGGAAGAAGGTGAAAGTGTCCGGACTGGAAGGGGGGAAAGTGTCTGGACTGGAAGGGGGGAAAGTGTCCGGACCGGAAGGGGGGAAAGTGTCTGGACTGGAAGGGGGGAAAGTGTACGGACTGGAAGGGGGGAAAGTGTCTGGACTGGAAGGGGGGAAAGTGTCTGGACTGGAAGGGGGGAAAGTGTCTGGACTGGAAGGGGGGAAAGTGTCTGGACTGGAAGGGGGGAAAGTGTCCGGACTTGAAGGGGGGAAAGTGTCCGGACTGGAAGGGGGTGAAAGTGTCCGGACTGGAAGAGGGTGAAAGTGTCCGGACTAAAAGGGGGTGAAAGTGTCCGGACTGGAAGGGGGGAAAGTGTCTGGACTGGAAGGGGGGAAAGTGTCCAGACTGGAAGGGGGTGAAAGTGTCCGGACTGGAAGGGGGTGAAAGTGTCTGGACTGGAAGAAGGTAAAAGTGTCCGGACTGGAAGGGGGGAAAGTGTCTGGACTGGAAGGGGGGAAAGTGTCTGGACTGGAAGGGGGGAAAGTGTACGGACTGGAA
The DNA here is from genome assembly GCF_062004578.1 of Staurois parvus. Taxonomy (NCBI): domain Eukaryota; kingdom Metazoa; phylum Chordata; class Amphibia; order Anura; family Ranidae; genus Staurois; species Staurois parvus. Next base: position 2,196,493 of record NW_028317939.1, on the reverse strand, counting down.
GGGGGGAAAGTGTCTGGACTGGAAGGGGGGAAAGTGTCTGGACTGGAAGGGGGGAAAGTGTACGGACTGGAAGGGGGGAAAGTGTCCGGACTGGAAGGGGGGAAAGTGTCCGGACTTGAAGGGGGGAAAGTGTCCGGACTGGAAGGGGGTGAAAGTGTCCGGACTGGAAGAGGGTGAAAGTGTCCGGACTAAAAGGGGGGGAAAGTGTCCGGACTGGAAGGGGTGAAAGTGTCCGGACTGGAAGGGGGTGAAAGAGTCTGGACTGGAAGGGGGGAAAGTGTCCAGACTGGAAGGGGGTGAAAGTGTCCGGACTGGAAGGGGGTGAAAGAGTCTGGACTGGAAGGGGTGAAAGTGTCCAGACTGGAAGGGGGTGAAAGAGTCCGGACTGGAAGGGGGGAAAAGTGGCCGGACTGGAAGGGGGGAAAAGTGTCCGGACTGGAAGGGGGGAAAAGTGTCTGGACTGAAAGGGGGGGAAAGTGTCCAGACTGGAAGGGGGTGAAAGTGTCCGGACTGGAAGGGGGTGAAAGTGTCTGGACTGGAAGAAGGTAAAAGTGTCCGGACTGGAAGGGGGGAAAGTGTCTGGACTGGAAGGGGGGAAAGTGTCTGGACTGGAAGGGGGGAAAGTGTACGGACTGGAAGGGGGGAAAGTGTCTGGACTGGAAGGGGGGAAAGTGTCTGGACTGGAAGGGGGGAAAGTGTACGGACTGGAAGGGGGGAAAGTGTCCGGACTGGAAGGGGGGAAAGTGTCCGGACTTGAAGGGGGGAAAGTGTCCGGACTGGAAGGGGGTGAAAGTGTCCGGACTGGAAGGGGGTGAAAGTGTCCGGACTGGAAGGGGGTGAAAGTGTCTGGACTGGAAGAAGGTGAAAGTGTCCGGACTGGAAGGGGGGAAAGTGTCTGGACTGGAAGGGGGGAAAGTGTCCGGACCGGAAGGGGGGAAAGTGTCTGGACCGGAAGGGGGGAAAGTGTACGGACTGGAAGGGGGGAAAGTGTCTGGACTGGAAGGGGGGAAAGTGTCTGGACTGGAAGGGGGGAAAGTGTCTGGACTGGAAGGGGGGAAAGTGTCTGGACTGGAAGGGGGGAAAGTGTCTGGACTGGAAGGGGGGAAAGTGTCTGGACTGGAAGGGGGGAAAGTGTCCGGACTTGAAGGGGGGAAAGTGTCCGGACTGGAAGGGGGTGAAAGTGTCCGGACTGGAAGAGGGTGAAAGTGTCCGGACTAAAAGGGGGTGAAAGTGTCCGGACTAAAAGGGGGTGAAAGTGTCCGGACTGGAAGGGGGGAAAGTGTCTGGACTGGAAGGGGGGAAAGTGTCCAGACTGGAAGGGGGTGAAAGTGTCCGGACTGGAAGGGGGTGAAAGTGTCTGGACTGGAAGAAGGTAAAAGTGTCCGGACTGGAAGGGGGGAAAGTGTCTGGACTGGAAGGGGGGAAAGTGTCTGGACTGGAAGGGGGGAAAGTGTACGGACTGGAAGGGGGGAAAGTGTCTGGACTGGAAGGGGGGAAAGTGTCTGGACTGGAAGGGGGGAAAGTGTACGGACTGGAAGGGGGGAAAGTGTCCGGACTGGAAGGGGGGAAAGTGTCCGGACTTGAAGGGGGGAAAGTGTCCGGACTGGAAGGGGGTGAAAGTGTCCGGACTGGAAGAGGGTGAAAGTGTCCGGACTAAAAGGGGGGGAAAGTGTCCGGACTGGAAGGGGTGAAAGTGTCCGGACTGGAAGGGGGTGAAAGAGTCTGGACTGGAAGGGGGGAAAGTGTCCAGACTGGAAGGGGGTGAAAGTGTCCGGACTGGAAGGGGGTGAAAGAGTCTGGACTGGAAGAGGTGAAAGTGTCCAGACTGGAAGGGGGTGAAAGAGTCCGGACTGGAAGGGGGGAAAAGTGGCCGGACTGGAAGGGGGGAAAAGTGTCCGGACTGGAAGGGGGGAAAAGTGTCTGGACTGAAAGGGGGGGAAAGTGTCCAGACTGGAAGGGGGTGAAAGTGTCCGGACTGGAAGGGGGTGAAAGTGTCTGGACTGGAAGAAGGTAAAAGTGTCCGGACTGGAAGGGGGGAAAGTGTCTGGACTGGAAGGGGGGAAAGTGTCTGGACTGGAAGGGGGGAAAGTGTCTGGACTGGAAGGGGGGAAAGTGTACGGACTGGAAGGGGGGAAAGTGTCTGGACTGGAAGGGGGGAAAGTGTCTGGACTGGAAGGGGGGAAAGTGTACGGACTGGAAGGGGGGAAAGTGTCCGGACTGGAAGGGGGGAAAGTGTCCGGACTTGAAGGGGGGAAAGTGTCCGGACTGGAAGGGGGTGAAAGTGTCCGGACTGGAAGAGGGTGAAAGTGTCCGGACTAAAAGGGGGGGAAAGTGTCCGGACTGGAAGGGGTGAAAGTGTCCGGACTGGAAGGGGGTGAAAGAGTCTGGACTGGAAGGGGGGAAAGTGTCCAGACTGGAAGGGGGTGAAAGTGTCCGGACTGGAAGGGGGTGAAAGAGTCTGGACTGGAAGGGGTGAAAGTGTCCAGACTGGAAGGGGGTGAAAGAGTCCGGACTGGAAGGGGGGAAAAGTGGCCGGACTGGAAGGGGGGAAAAGTGTCCGGACTGGAAGGGGGGAAAAGTGTCTGGACTGAAAGGGGGTGAAAGTGTCCAGACTGGAAGGGGGTGAAAGTGTCCGAACTGGAAGTGGTTAAAGAGAAAGGTTTTCAGGGATCGTCTAAAGGTGGATAGATTAGGAGACAGCTGGACAGATTGTGGTAGGGAGTTCCATAGGATGGGAGACGCTCGGGAGAAGTTCTGGAGGTGAGCATGGGAGGAGGTGACACGGGAACTAGAGAGCAGAAGGTCTTGGGAGGATGGAAGAGAGCGGTTCGGTTGATATTTTGAGACCTGGTTGGTGATGAAGCTGGGGGCAGAGTTGTGGATGGCTTTGTAAGTTGTGAGTATATTGAATTTTATTCATTGGCTGAGTGGAGGCCAGTGGAGGGATTGGCAGAGAGCGGTGGAGGACACTGAGTGGAGGCCAGTGGAGGGATTGGTAGAGAGGGATGGAGGACACTGAGTGGAGGTCAGTGGAGGGATTGGCAGAGAGGGGTGGAGGACACTGAGTGGAGGTCAGTGGAGGGATTGGCAGAGAGGGATGGAGGACACTGAGTGGAAGCCAGTGGAGGGATTGGCAGAGAGAGATGGAAGACACTGAGTGGAGGTCAGTGGAGGGATTGGCAGAGAGGGGTGGAGGACACTGAGTAGAGGACAGTGGAGGGATTGGCAGAGAGGAGTGGAGGACACTGAGTGGAAGACAGTGGAGAAATTATCAGAGAGGGGTGGAGGACACTGAGTGGAGGACAGTGGAGGGATTGGCAGAGAGGAGTGGAGGACACTGAGTGGAAGACAGTGGAGAAATTATCAGAGAAGGGTGGAGGACACTGAGTGGAGGACAGTGGAGGGATTGGCAGAGAGGGGTAGCAGACACTGAACGGTTGGTAAGGTGAATGCTCAAAGCCTCTACCACAACCGTGGTTTTAATATTGTTCAATAAAGCTTTAACTGTTTATATTTTGAGTATTGATCTTCTTTTTGGTGTGGTGCCTCTTAAAGCCCCATTAGTTTTTCTTAGTTAGGGCCCCTATGTTTTCAGTGTCTTGTTAATAAGGGGTGTGGCTCCAGTAAAATCCATCAACAAGGGCTGAGACCTTCACTCACAGACCTCCCTCTCCCTCTTCTCCTATGAACTCTCCATATGAAGCTTTCTCTGCCCTCTGCTGACCTCTCCTAGAGTCATAGCCTGAGTGTAACAGACAGGAAAACTGCAATGATTGGTTCTCCTGAATGTAGTGCCATACTCTTGAGAGCCGCTGCTTTTTGGGTCCTTCTTTATTTCCTGCACAGCCAGGCAACACGCATTTTCTACTTGTATCCAGACACAAAAACAGTCCATGGCTTGGTTTTTTGGTTTTATTATGGAATTTAACTTAGATAGGGTACAGAGGTTATGGGATGCCTGACTTGACTGCAGAGTAACAAGTGAGGACAATTTCCTTTACTAGAACATACCACAAGAATGGCAAAGGAATGACTGTGGTCCAACTTGCAGGAGCTCTGAGTCTCCTTGAATGAATTTTAGCAAAAACCCAACTTGTAGGAGCTCTAAGTCCCCTAAGTGAACAAAATACCAGCCCACCTGGCTACAGTGTCTGATTCCAGAATGAAGGATTGGGTAAGCTATGAACTGTCCCCTGAAAACTTACCAAGAACTTGCATACAGCAGACTTCTTCCTTCTAGGCCCTGGGGGTGTGGAGGTCCTCACACTGTCCTTGTCCTGCAGCTGTGGATAGAACTGCTTTTAGGCCTTCTTCTGGGCTGGTTTCTTTCCAAGCATTGCAGGCTGTCCTTCTCCAGGTGGACTGCAGGGCATTGAAGCTCCCTCCTTCAGCCTTCCTCCTTATTCCAACCTCCAACCTGGAGACAGACCTCCCCATTCTCCTAGGCCCCCTCCCAGGCTATACAGCAGCACATTAGCAGTCCATCCAATCTTCCACCCGACTCCTCTGCTGGTCAGGCACTGTCAAAACTTAAGGGCTGGTTTGCCACACTTCCAGGCCTCCTGTCTGGGATTGGTCAGACTGCCATAAATATGCAGATCAACCCCTCCTCACCTCCTCCTATTGACTTCTAGAAGCTTCTCCAAGCTTCTAGAGCGGGTGAGGGGGGAGGGGGACGATATGACTGACCTGTAGAGCCCTCCAGCCTGGACTGAAATAACCCTCTGTCTAAACCCAGGCTTCTAGCAACTACTCTCAACAACTATGTACACCAGAGGGCGCTACATATACATACAGATCTGTCAAGTCTGAAAAGAAAATGAATGATTGATGATTTTCGGGATTATTAGGTTGGGGAATTATTTAATATCAGAGAAATGTACATGGAGACATTGCAGGAGAATCCAAAAGTGAAGAATAAGTGATTCTCCTGATTCATATTCTTACAAAGACCACCTAGTATACGCCCATTCTTAACCTCTGAAACTACTAAGCAACTTATTCCCTCCCGGGTTATATCTCGTCTTGACAATTGTAACTCCCTCCTCATTGGCCGACCTCATCGCAGGCTATCCCCTCTTCAGTCTATCATGAATGCTGCTGCCAGACTCATCCACCTTACTAACCGATCTGTATCTGCCATCTCTCTCTGCCAATCCCTCCACTGGCCTCCACTCAGTGTCCTCCACCCCTCTCTGCCAATCCCTCCACTGGCCTCCACTCAGTGTCCTCCACCCCTCTCTGCCAATCCCTCCACTGGCCTCCACTCAGTGTCCTCCACCCCTCTCTGCCAATCCCTCCACTGGCTTCCATTCAGTGTACTCCATCCCTCCTTGCCAATCCCTCCACTGGCCTCCACTCAGTGTCCTCCACCCCTTTCTGCCAATCCCTCCACTGGCCTCCACTCAGTGTCCTCCACCCCTTTCTGCCAATCCCTCCACTGGCCTCCACTCAGTGCCCTCCACCCCTCTCTGCCAATCCCTCCACTGGCCTCCACTCAGTGCCCTCCATCCCAATCTGCCAATCCCTCCACTGGCCTCCACTCAGTGTCCTCCACCCCTCTCTGCCAATCCCTCCACTGGCTTCCCATTACCCAATGGATAAAATTCAAAACATTAACATATAAAGCCATCTATTACTCCTCTCCAAATTACATCACCGATCTTGTCTCCAAATATCGCCCAAACCTTCCTCTCCGCTCCTTGCACAACCTCCTGCTCTCTAGCTCCCTTGTCTCCTCCTTCAGTGCTAGTCTCCAGGACTTCTCCAGAACTTCCCCCATCCTTTGGAACTCTACCCCAATCTATCAGACTATCACCTACTCTGCTCACTTTTAGGCGATCTCTGAAAACCGATCTCTTCAGGGAAGCCTATCCTGCCCTCAGCTAATACCGGAATCTTCTATTCCTCCTACCAGTCCATCCCCCACAGTTACTACCTTTTGTACCACCAGCCCCTCCCTCTTAGATTGTAAGCTCCCAGAATCAGGGCCCTTCTAACCCTCTTGTATTGAACTGTATTGTTGCTGTATTGTCTCCCGTTATATTGTAAAGCGCTGAGCAAACTGTTGGCGCCATAAATCCTGTATAATAATAATAACTTGGATCTAACCACTTTGTATTTTTTAAATAGACTTTAATTTCAGAACCTTTATACCTGTATATAGTAATGTGAGTATTTCTGTCTTCCATGAAAAGCTGCACAAATATGTGAGAAATCTTCATTACACCGACCCAGACGGAGGCGAGATCTACTTCAATGAGAGAAGAGAAATCCCAACCGATCTTATTGTACAGAGCTGCCTTTATTTAAACAATATATCTTTTCCTCAAAGCAAAATATCAGTTTTTCAAGGCCCGGATTTTGTACCCAAAACGTTTGATATGAGTAACATCTTCTGGAAAAATGGCAACGTAAGAAATGACTTCAATGTTTTCTGTTCATATCATTTGCTGAGGAGGTTCATAATTAGGATTTCTAGGAATTTGTGTCCTTGTTTTAAGATATACCAGCAGATACGTCTGTTCATGAAAGGGGTCATTCTTGGAGTCGGTGAAGGTTGTTAACTGCCATCATTTTGTGCAAAGTTTCCTATAAGTGATCTATTTCCTACTTTGTGTATGTATGTGTTATGAAATAAAGTTGTCATAGAAGGTAATGAGGTCTGTAAATCTCTGACATACAGTATGACACGGGATATAATTATTACAGAAAACAGCAGCATTAAAATCAGGACATTATTAGTAATACATCCAATTGGGCCCTCAAAGCAGTTCAGGATGTCCATGAAATGTATAAAAGAAATATAAATGGATAGAAAATAAATCTAACTGGGCAGCTCTTTGTGTTTTCCATGTTGCTGGTGAACATAAATTCCATAAGAACATTTAGAACCCCCTAGAGGTGTCTCCTGGATAAATGGTGACTGATCTAATGTGACCTAACAAGAATGTATCTTCAAGTTGGTGACAGATTATATACAGTGACATGAGTGGGTGTAACAGTTGTGATATACACTCACCGGCCACTTTATTAGGTCCACCTGTTCAATTGCTCGGTAACACAAATTGCTAATCAGCCAATCACATGGAAGAAACTCAATGCATTTAGGCATCTAGACGTGGTGAAGACATATTGCTGAATTCAAACCGAGCATCAGAATGGGGAAGAAAGGGGATTTAACCCCTTCATGCCAGCCACACGCAACTGTGCGTCCTCCCAGCGTCTGGGCCTAGACGCCGAGGGGCCGCACATTTGCGTTCATATAGCAAAAAACATATGTGCTGGGAGAGCGCACCCTGCACGCTCCCAGCACACATGTGCGGTACTCACCGAAAGGTCCCGCTTGGCTCTTTCGATCAGGACCTTACCCGATCATGTGACGGGCCATGAAGTGACGTCACAGCGGCCGCAAGAAGGTAAGCCACGCCCCGTCCTGTCCCACCCACCTCCTGGCACAGGAACTCCTCTTCACGCTGGGACGATCCGGCGTGAAGGGGTTAAGTGATTTGAACGTGGCATGCATGTTGGTGCCAGACGGGTTGATCTGAGTATTTTAAAAACTGCTGATCTATTGGGATTTTCCTGCACAACCATCTCTAGGGTTTACAGAGAATGGTCTGAAAAAGAGAAAATACCCAGTGAGCGGAAGTTGTGTGGAGGAAAATGTCTTGTTGATGTCAGAGATCAGAGGATAATGGGCAGACTGGTTTAATATGATGAAAGGTAACATTAACTCAAATAACCCCTCGTTACAACCAAGGTATGCAGAATACCATCTCTGAACGCACAACATGTCCAACCTTGAAGTAGATGGGCTACAGCAGCAGAAGACCACACCAGGTGCCACTCCTGTCACCTAAGAACAGGAAACGGAGGCTACAATTCACACAGGCCCACCAAAATTGGACAATAGAAGATTGGAAAAACGTTGCCGGGTCTGATGAGTCTGGATTTCAATTGTGACATTCAGATGGTAGGGTCAGAATGTGACGTAAACAACATGAATGCATGGATCCATCCTGCCTTGTATCAACTGTTCAGGATGGTGGTGGTGTCATGGTGTGGTGGATCCATCCTGCCTTGTATCAACAGTTCAGGATGGTGGTGGTGGCGGTGTCCTGATGTGGCAGATCCATCCTGCCTTGTATCACGGTTCAGGCTGGTGGTGGTGGTGGTGGTGTCATGGTGTGGGGGGGATTTTCTTGGCACACTTTGGGCCCCTAAGTACCAAATCAGCATGGCCTACCTGAGTATTGTTGCTGACCAAATCCATTCCTTTATGACCTCAGTGTCCCCATCTTCTGATGGTTCCTTCCAGCAGGATAATGCACCATGTCACAAAGCTCAAACCAACTCCAACTGGTTCCTTGGCCATGACAATGAGGTCACTGCACTCCAATGGCCTCCCCAGTCATCAGCTCTCCATCCAATAGAGCACCTTTGGGATGTGGTGGAATGGGAGATTTGCATCATGGATGTGCAGCCGACAAATCTGCAGCAACTGCCTGATGCTATCATGTCAATATGGACCAAAATCTCTGAGGAATGTTTCCAACACCTTCTTGAATCTATGCCATGAAGAATGAAGGCAGTTCTGAAGGCAAAAGGGGGTCCAACCCTCTACTAGTACGGTGTACTTAATAAAGTGGCCGGGGAGTGCATATTATTCGGTGGGCAGTGACATCAGTCAGTATCACGGTTGATGGGAGATTCTGAACAATGACTTATTTTATTATGGGATAGATTTAGATACAGTAAAATGGTGAGAGCCAACCTGTCATGACCCTAGTGCTACGAGCAGTCGGGGACCTCAATATAGTCATGTGCAGAATATGGAGCTATAGGAAGATCAGTGACAGAACAGCGTCATAGAAGCTCAGGTTGGGCAAGGCCAGAAAGGGAGGACTGCCCATTTCCTGGTGACCCAGGCTGAATGCAGGGATAAGGGTTTACTATGATTTTTGGTGGGATCCCATGCCATTTTGCTTACACAAAACTGTGTACTGTCCCATTTAAGAACAAATGGCATGGGCCCCCATAACATTTATACCACCCCCTTATCTTGGCACGTGTGTGGGTGCAGCAGTAAAAACACAGAGTCCAGTTGCAGATAAATTAGAACTTGTGTTGTAGAAACATGTAAACTACAAACAACCCCAGCGGGAGAGCGCCGCTAAGGGTAACACTCAGAGTTCAGTTCTTGGCAGAGGGGCGATGTGTAAAGATGCACCAACAGTATCTGTCTTTAGAAGGCAGAAGGTGGTCTGGTCCCAAAAGGAAGCTGCAGCACAGGTTTGAGAGTCCCTAGTGTAGCATTACCCCCTTTACTAGTCACTAGAGATTTGGGTCCCCCTATAGTCCTGCACACCCTGGCAACATGCATTTCCTTCCAGACTTGCACTCCAGAGACAGTAACCAGTCCTTGATCTTGGGTTTTTTTGTTTTATTAGGGGATTTTGAACTTGGATGAGGTAAGGGGTGTATGGGATGCCCAAAGGAACTGCAATTGAGGACAATCTTCCTGGAACTATGTACAAGTCTCTTTAAAACAAAGAATCATCTGATTGGAGAGCTATCCAACCTCTCCTGGTGTACCACCCCAGACCCTAGATACTTCTTTATCCAGCTGTCTGAAGGAATCCCTGAACAGGGGATCCAGTGCCTGTCACTTTAAATGTAAGGCAGTCCCAGGTAGAAAGCTAATCCAGTTTCCCACTAGAGTGCTCCTTCCCCTCTCTGGCCCAGGGGGTGCATGTCCACTCACTCAGTCCTCCTATGAGCTGGTGGTTTGGTTGATGCTCTCAGGCCTTCTGCTGGGCTGCTCCTTCCCTACTACATAGGTGATCCTCGCTCTGGGGGCTGGTGAAGTCCTGAGCTTTCCTCCTTTCAAGGACTACTGCCTATAGGTAAGCCCCTTCCTGAACGAACCCCCTCCCAGGCTCCTGCTCTTCATATTCTCACACATCTTCCACCCTAACTCTCCCTGCTGCTGAGCAGGATTGGTCACTCTTAAGGGCTGCCCTGGTCCCATGCCAAACCTTCTGTTCAGGATTGGCCAGGATCCCTCAAGAGTGCAGACTAGCTCCACCTCACCCCCACCCACTCAGTTCTAGAGACTCCTCCAAGTCTCTAGATCAGGGGAGGTGTCAGGGAACTGCTCTACAGAGCATCTCAGCCCTGACTTAATTTCACCCTGCTAACTATTACACCTGGACTGCTGCTCAGCCCTCCCAACTACCAATTGACTCCATCTCCCTCTAGCTATCTAGGAGGGTGCTAGCCTGTTCCTACTTGTCAGGAACCTTTTCCTTCCACTATCACTTTCCCTAATAGACGGGATGTGACAAAACATGGAGGTCACCAAAGATGGCCACCAAAGGTCACCTGGACACATAATAGCGAACCGGAATGCTGCCTCAAGAAACCATAGAAAAAAAATGATTTTCCTTTGACTTATTTTCCAGGATGTGCCGGGTGCCACCTACAGTGAAGAAAGCAGACTGCACCTGCCTACAGGCATACAGCCTTGGTGGCTTGTAGGGATGGTCTATATGTTCGAGTGTTCGCTGAACACACGAAAATCTGGGGCGTTCAGAGGGCCATTCACCCGTATGCCCCACAGTGCAATGCGCTCTGGTGACGCATTGTAATTGGCCAAAGCATTGCACCGGACCACAGGTCCGGTGCAATGCTTTGGCCAATCATAGCTGAGTTCACAATAAGTGCCATGATTGGCCAAAGTCTTAGTGACTTTGGCCAATCATGGCTCACGGCAATTGAGCAGAGCTAGCGGTGATGTCACCGCTAGCTCCGCCCAATTGTGGATGACATTTCTGACAGGTGCCGGTCAGACGTACATAATTGGATGGAGCTAGCGGTGACATTTGTTTACGTCTGACTTGCAAATTTTGATATCGGCGAGTACTCCGCAGGTGCAGACGGGTCGGCGGGTGTCGGATTTTTTTATTTCGTCAGGACAACACGGGACGCTGTGATTAAAAATGTATTAAAACACTGAAACCATTTTATTTAAATAAAAGACTTGTCAAAAACAGTTTTTTTTTTTTTAAATGTCAGTCTTGCTGCAGCATGTTTAATACACAGATGTGCAACTTTGCAGGTTGTTTAAGGAGACCCCCCCCCCCCAGGCATGATATTTAAAGGAATTTTTCTTTTTTTTTTTTACTTTAAGCAAAGAAAATGACTACCCCTTTAAAAACAGTACTTTTTTAAATGTTTTTTTTTCACTGATTCATGTCCCTCAGGGCAGTGCCCGAGTCCCCATACCACATTTATGGCAAATAACTTGCATATAAGCCGTCCAAATGGGCATTTTTTTTATTTACAAGTTCAAGTCCTATAGAATTGCATTATGTTCGATGTTCGCAGTATAACTTTCTACCGCGAACCGAACACGGGGTGTGCAGACCATCACTAGTGGCTAAGAAATGGGAAGTAATGATCATGCAGCCTCTTCCTTAATGTACCATACGCCTCCCCCTTGCAAGGCACCCCGTGCCCACGTTCAGGGGGCAGTGGCCTCATCTCCACATTCTGTGCCCAAATAGGGTGGCTGCCTCATCCCTTTACACCCGAACACATCTTAACAACAAAGGTTCTGTGGCTGAGTAAACTGGTAATTAACAGCTTCCCGTCCACCATATAGCAAAATCACGTATATATACGGTAGGGTAGCGCCACCTTGCACAGACGTGGCTGTAAATCACTGGATCCTGGCCGGTGATCACTCGCTGGGTGATTGCTGAGCATCTCTGAAGAGGAGGACAGTTCTCCTCCCTGTCAACTTGTGCACACTGCTTTGGATGGCTGTGGAAGCACATGGACACAGCTTATAGAAACACAGCACACAGTTAACCCTTTGATCTCCCCAGATGTTAACCCCTTCCTGCCCAGTGCCATTACTACAGTGTCAGGGCTTTTTTTAGCAGATCTAAGAGGAAAGCTGCTGGGATTCAGCGCATTCCTGGGAAAAACGGGGTCCTTACAATAGATTTGATTTTTCGATTCTCTCCTCATTCCTGGTCCCGATCCTCTCCTGGTCTCATTCCTCGCCTCATTCCTGGTTCCGATCCTCGCCTCCTTCTTGATTCCGATCCTCGCCTCCTTCCTGGTCCCGATCCTCGCCTCCTTCTTTGTCCCGATCCTCTCCTCTTTCCTGTTCCCGATCCTGGCCTCCTTCCTGGTCCCGATCCTGGCCTCCTTCCTGGTCCCGATCCTCTCCTCCTTCCTGGTCCCGATCCTCTCCTCCTTCCTGGTCCCGATCCTCGCCCCATTCCTGGTCCCGATCCTCGCCCCATTCCTGGTCCCGATCCTCTCCCCCTTCCTGGTCCCGATCCTCTCCTGCTTCCTTTTCCTGATCCTCTCCTCCCTCCTGGTCCCGAACCTAGCCTCCTTCCTCTTCCCGATCCTCTCCTCCTTCCTTGTCCCGATCCTCGCCTCCTTCCTGTTTCCGATCCTCGCCTCCTTTTTGGTCCCGATGCTCTGCTCCTTCCTGTTGCCGATCCTCGCCTCTTTCCTGTTCCCGATCCTCTCCTCCTTCTTGGTCCCGATCCTCTCCTCCTTCCTGATCCCGATCCTCTCCTCCCTCCTGGTCCCGATCCTCTCCTCCCTCCTGGTCCCGATCCTCACCTCCTTCCTCTTCCCGATCCTCCTCCTCCTTCCTGGTCCCGATCCTCGCCTCCTTCTTTGTCCCGATCCTCTCCTCTTTCCTGTTCCCGATCCTGGCCTCCTTCCTGGTCCCGATCCTGGCCTCCTTCCTGGTCCCAATCCTCTCCTCCTTCCTGGTCCCGATCCTCTCCTCCTTCCTGGTCCCGATCCTCGCCCCATTCCTGGTCCCGATCCTCGCCCCATTCCTGGTCCCGATCCTCTCCCCCTTCCTGGTCCCGATCCTCTCCTGCTTCCTTTTCCTGATCCTCTCCTCCCTCCTGGTCCCGAACCTAGCCTCCTTCCTCTTCCCGATCCTCTCCTCCTTCCTTGTCCCGATCCTCGCCTCCTTCCTGTTTCCGATCCTCGCCTCCTTTTTGGTCCCGATGCTCTGCTCCTTCCTGTTGCCGATCCTCGCCTCTTTCCTGTTCCCGATCCTCTCCTCCTTCTTGGTCCCGATCCTCTCCTCCTTCCTGATCCCGATCCTCTCCTCCCTCCTGGTCCCGATCCTCTCCTCCCTCCTGGTCCCGATCCTCACCTCCTTCCTCTTCCCGATCCTCCTCCTCCTTCCTGGTCCCGATCCTCGCCTCCTTCTTTGTCCCGATCCTCTCCTCTTTCCTGTTCCCGATCCTGGCCTCCTTCCTGGTCCCGATCCTGGCCTCCTTCCTGGTCCCAATCCTCTCCTCCTTCCTGGTCCCGATCCTCTCCTCCTTCCTGGTCCCGATCCTCGCCCCATTCCTGGTCCCGATCCTCGCCCCATTCCTGGTCCCGATCCTCTCCCCCTTCCTGGTCCCGATCCTCTCCTGCTTCCTTTTCCTGATCCTCTCCTCCCTCCTGGTCCCGAACCTAGCCTCCTTCCTCTTCCCGATCCTCTCCTCCTTCCTTGTCCCGATCCTCGCCTCCTTCCTGTTTCCGATCCTCGCCTCCTTTTTGGTCCCGATGCTCTGCTCCTTCCTGTTGCCGATCCTCGCCTCTTTCCTGTTCCCGATCCTCTCCTCCTTCTTGGTCCCGATCCTCTCCTCCTTCCTGATCCCGATCCTCTCCTCCCTCCTGGTCCCGATCCTCTCCTCCCTCCTGGTCCCGATCCTCACCTCCTTCCTCTTCCCGATCCTCCTCCTCCTTCCTGGTCCCGATCCTCCTCCTCCTTCCTGGTCCCGATCCTTGCCTCCTTCCTGTTTCCGATCCTCGCCTCCTTCCTGTTTCTGATAATCTCCTCCTTCTTGGTCCCGATCCTCTCCTCCTTCCTGTTGCCGATCCTCGCCTCTTTCCTGTTGCCGATCCTCTCCTCCTTCCTGATTCCGATCCTCTCCTCCTTCCTGTTGCCGATCCTCGCCTCTTTCCTGTTGCCGATCCTCTCCTCCTTCCTGGTCCCGGTCCTCTCCTCCTTCCTATTCCCGATCCTCTCCTCCTTTCTGGTTCCGATCCTCGCCTCCTTCCTGGTCCCGATCCTCGCCTCCTTCTTGGTCCCGATCCCCTCCTCCTTCCTTTTCCTGATCATCTCCTCCTTCCTGGTCCTGATCCTCTCCTCCTTCTTGGTCCCGATCCTCGCCTCCTGCCTGTTCCCGATCCTCTCCTCCCTCCTGGTCCTGATCCTCTCCTCCTTCCTCTTCTCGATCCTCTTCTCCTTCCTGGTCCTGATCCTTGCCTACTTCCTGTTTCCGATCCACGCCTCCTTCTTGGTCCCGATCCTCTGCTCCTTCCTGTTGCCGATCCTCGCCTCTTTCCTATTCCCGATCCTCTCTTCCTTCCTGATCCCGATCCTCTCTTCCTTCCTGTTGCTGATCCTCGCCTCTTTCCTATTGCTGATCCTTTCCTCCTTCCTGGTACTGATCCTCTCCTCTTTCCTGTCCCCGATCCTCTCCTCCTTCCTGGTCCCGATCCTTGCCTCCTTCCTGGTCCCAATCCTCTCCTCCTTGCTGGTCCCGATTCTCTTCTCCTTCCTGGTCCCAGGTCTCTCCTCCTTCCTTTTCCCGATCCTCTCCCCCTTCCTGTTTCCGATCCTCGCCTCCTTCCTGGTCCCGATCCTCTCCTCCTTCCTTTTCCTGATCCTCTCCTCTTTCCTTGTCCCAATCCTCGCCTCCTTCATTTTCCCGATCCTCTCCTCCCTCCTGGTCCCGATCCCCTCCTCCTTCCTGTTCCCGATCCTCTCCTTCTTCCTGGTCCCGATCCTCTCCTCCTTCCTGTTCCTGATCCTCTCCTCCCTCCTGGTCCCGATCCTCGCCTCCTTCCTCTTCCCGATCCTCTCTTCCTTCCTGGTCCCGATCCTCGCCTCCTTCCTGTTTCCGATCCTCGCCTCCTTCCTGTTTCCGATCCTCTCCTCCTTCCTGTTTCCGATCCTCTCCTCCTTCCTGTTGCCGATCCTCGCCTCTTTCCTGGTCCCGGTCCTCTCCTCCTTCCTGGTCCCGATCCTCTCCTCCTTCCTTGTCCCGGTTCTCTCCTCCTTCCTGGTTCCGATCCTCTCCTCCTTCCTGTTCCCGATCCTCTCCTCCTTCCTGGTCCCGATCCCCTCCTCCTTCCTGTTCCCGATCCTCTCCTCCTTCCTGGTCCCGATCCTCTCCTCCTTCCTGTTCCTGATCCTCGCCTCCCTCCTGGTCCCGATCCTCGCCTCCTTCCTCGTCCCGATCCTCGCCTCCTTCCTGTTTCCGATCCTCGCCTCCTTCCTGTTTCCGATCCTCTCCTCCTTCTTGGTCCCGATCCTCTCCTCCTTCCTGTTGCCGATCCTCGCCTCTTTCCTGGTCCTGGTCCTCTCCTCCTTCCTGATCCCGATCCTCTCCTCCTACCTTTTGCCGATCCTCGCCTCTTTCCTGTTGCCGATCCTCGCCTCTTTCCTGTTGCCGATCCTCTCCTCCTTCCTGGTCCTGATCCTCTCCTCTTTCCTTGTCCCGTTCCTCTCCTCCTTCCTGTTGCTGATCCTCGCCTCTTTCCTTTTCCCGATCCTTGCCTCCTTCCTGGTCCCGATCCTCTCTTCCTTCCTTGTCCCGATCCTCTCCTCCCTCCTGTTCCCGATCCTCTCCTCCTTCCAGGTCCCGATCCTCTCCTCTTTCCTGGTCCCGATCCTCTCCTCTTTCCTGGTCCTGATCCTCGCCTCCTTCCTGTTCCCGATCCTCTCTTCCTTCCTGATCCCGATCCTCTCCTCCTTCCTGTTGCTGATCCTCGCCTCTTTCCTGTTGCCGATCCTCTCCTCCTTCCTGGTCCCGATCCTTGCCTCCTTCCTGGTCCCGATCTTCTCCTCCTTCCTGGTCCCGATCCTCTCCTCCTTCCTGGTCCCGATCCTCTCCTCCTTGCTGGTCCCGATTCTCTTCTCCTTCCTGGTCCCGATTCTCTTCTCCTTCCTGGTCCTGGTTCTCTCCTCCTTCCTGGTTCCGATCCTCTCCTCCTTCCTGTTCCCGATCCTCTCCTCCTTCCTGGTCCCGATCCTTGCCTCCTTCCTGGTCCCGATCCTCGCCTCCTTCCTGGTCCCAATCCTCTCCTCCTTCTTGGTCCCGATCCTCGCCTCCTTCCTGGTCCCAATCCTCTCCTCCTTCTTGGTCCCGATCCTCGCCTCCTTCCTTGTCCCGATCCTCTCCTCCTTAATTGTACTGATACTCTCCTCCTTCCTGGTCCTGATCCTCGCCTCCCTCTAGTGATGACACTTCTGCCCATGCGATCCATGTGGGTTCCGGTGCACTTCCTCATATACACAGGGCATCCCGGCTCCATTCTCCCATCTTCCAGCCCAGATGACAGCTGCAGACCCTGCTAAAGCAGCGAGCTAAGGACCTACTTATCTGATACGTCTGAAGTTTGTTGTCATCTTGTGAGTGTTTTAAACTCTTTAACCCCTCCCCCTCCAGAGGATCCCCCCTCCTGACCAGGCCATTTTTTGCGTTACTTTTACTGACAATTGCGTGGTCATGCAACGCTGCACACAAATTAAATTTGCATCCTTTTTTCCCATGAATTGAGCTTTCTTTTGGTGGTATTTGATTGCCTGTACGTTTTTTATTTTTTTGCGCTATAAGCAGACCAACAATTATGAGGAAAAAAACAAGATTTTGGACATTTTGCATTAAACATGTCCAGAAAAAAAAAAAAAAAAAAAAAATTTCGTCATAAATTTCAGCCAAAATGTATCCTGCTCCGTGTCTTTGCTTAAAAAAAACCCCAATACGTGTAAATTAATTGGTTTACATGAAAGTTATAGTGTTCACAAATGGCGGTATAGATAATGAGATTTTTTTTTCTACTAGAAATGGCGACAATCAGCGACTTTTAGCGGGAATGCGTCGGATATTCTGACACTGGGGGGGGGACCAACTTGGTGTCACTGACATCCCCAGTGACACCAATGCAGTGATCTGCTAATAAAAAGCACCGACACTGTACGAATGGCACTGGGCAGGAAGGGGTTAACATGAGGGGCAATCAAAGGGTTAACTGTGTGCTGGGAGTGTATTACTAGGGGGCGGTGGTGTGTGCTTAACTGTAATCACACTGCTCTGGATGGCTGTGCTGTGCAGTGTGCCTGAGCTGACAGGGAGGAAGATTGTTTGTAAACAAAACAATCTTCCTCCTTGTCGAAGATGCTCGGTAATTACCCGCCGACGCCCAGTGTTCTGACATTTGGGGGATATCTGTACCGTCCTGACATTTGGGGGATATCTGTACCGTCCTGACATTTGGGGGATATCTGTACTGTTCTGACATTTGGGGGATATCTGTACCGTCCTGACATTTGGGGGATATCTGTACCGTCCTGACATTTGGGGGATATCTGTACTGTCCTGACATTTGGGGGATATCTGTACCATCCTGACATTTGGGGGATATCTGTACTGTCCTGACATTTGGGGGATATCTGTACTGTCCTGACATTTGGGGGATATCTGTACTGTCCTGACATTTGGGGAAATCTGTACCGTCCTGACATTTGGGGGATATCTGTACTGTCCTGACATTTGGGGGATATCTGTACTGTCCTGACATTTGGGGGATATCTGTACCGTCCTGACATTTGGGGGATATCTGTACTGTCCTGACATTTGGGGGATATCTGTACTGTCCTGACATTTGGGGGATATCTGTATTGTTCTGACATTCTTGGACCTCAAGAAATCAGATTGTCCCTCAGTACTTCAGGATTGATCTTTTTCAGATCTATCCCATAGTTTGTGAACTCTATAACTTTCCTACAGGCTAAATAATACATCCTAATTTGGGTTATTTTCACCAAAGACATGGAGCAGAATACATCTCGGCCTAAATTTATGAAGAACAATTATTTATTTGCAAACTTTTATAACAGAAACAAAGAAAAACGTGAGGGTTTTTTCAAAAGTCCGGTCTTTTATTGGTAATTTAACAAAAAATAAAAACCCCAGCAGTGATGAAATACCACCAAAAGAAAGCTCTAGTTGTGTGAAGAAAATGATAAAATTTTAGTTTGGGTACAATGTTGTATGACCGCGCAATTGTCATTCAAAGTGTGAGAGCGCTGAAACTTGAAAAATGGCAGGAAGGGGGTAAAAGTGCCGGTAAGGAAATGGGTAATAATAATAATGATAATAATAATGATAATAATAATTTCTGATTTCAGGTAACAATATCTCGATGCTCAGATCCCTGTTTACCCGGCAGCAGAAAAAAGTTTGGATCTTCCATACATAAATGCTGCTATGAGTGTTCCCCGTGTCCAGAAGGAGAGATATCCAACATTTCCGGTACAGTTTGTATTTGTTATAAATATAATGTGAGAATGATATAAATATAATGTGAAAACAAAAACACCCTTGCACCTACACTAATTCCAAATTAGGAAAGAACTTTCAACCCCTGAAAGCTTAAACTCAAATAAATAAATCCAAACAAGAAATCTCCCTCTTTCAACAAATAATCCAACTAAATGTGCAACAACAAAATTTTCCCCATATAATTTCTACAAAATCATAAAGTCCAGTGTCTCCGTGATTTAAACCAAAAAAGTCCAGTGTCTCGATAAAAAAGAAGAAAATAGTAGAATTAAAGAAGATGTATTTCTTGCAGTGTTGATTGTTGTGAAAAAAACCTCAAAAGTAAAGAAACTCACAATAGTGCATTATCATAATATCACCAGAAAAAAAAAAAAAAATATATATATATATATATAATACCTATACATACACATACATGCACACACACATGTGTATCATAAAATTGTGCAACCTTTAAGTGAAAAATATATAATAAACACTTGTGAAAAACCTTCCAAAAAGGAAAGGTAATAAAACACTCGTGCTCATAAATTATAAAATCATGAAGTGATCCACTTAGTGAGATTCCTACCCACACGTGACACTTCTAGTGAGTAAGGCCAATATACCCTTACCAACAGTAGATAGAACTCACGCCTTTTTTATATATATTGTATGGAAATCCTCCAAAGAAACTTGGTCCTCCTCTCCTCCTTCACTTTTTGTTAAGGTGATATAAACATGCCATCCACATATATAGGTCTATGAAGCATGACGTACCTCCATATATGTTTAGATTTTTAATAAATCCACTTGCATTTGGAGTTGAAAACATAAGCAGTATAGGTAATTAGGACAAACCCCACTAAGTGGGGATTACCAGGCAGTTCCCACAGTTTCCCAGGCAGTCCACACTCGAGTATCCAGCGATTCCCCAACAAAGATGGCCGCTGTGACACTTCCGGTTCCTGCTCCTTGCGTATGACGTCACTTCCTCTTGACGCGTTTCGTCACATCCGGGACTTAATCATCATCATTAATCTTATGATTAAGTCCCGGATGTGACGAAACGCGTCAAGAGGAAGTGACGTCATACGCAAGGAGCAGGAACCGGAAGTGTCACAGCGGCCATCTTTGTTGGGGAATCGCTGGATACTCGAGTGTGGACTGCCTGGGAAACTGTGGGAACTGCCTGGTAATCCCCACTTAGTGGGGTTTGTCCTAATTACCTATACTGCTTATGTTTTCAACTCCAAATGCAAGTGGATTTATTAAAAATCTAAACATATATGGAGGTACGTCATGCTTCATAGACCTATATATGTGGATGGCATGTTTATATCACCTTAACAAAAAGTGAAGGAGGAGAGGAGGACCAAGTTTCTTTGGAGGATTTCCATACAATATATATAAAAAAGGCGTGAGTTCTATCTACTGTTGGTAAGGGTATATTGGCCTTACTCACTAGAAGTGTCACGTGTGGGTAGGAATCTCACTAAGTGGATCACTTCATGATTTTATAATTTATGAGCACGAGTGTTTTATTACCTTTCCTTTTTGGAAGGTTTTTCACAAGTGTTTATTATATATTTTTCACTTAAAGGTTGCACAATTTTATGATACACATGTGTGTGTGCATGTATGTGTATGTATAGGTATTATATATATATATATATATATATATATATTTTTTTTTTTTTTTATTTTTTTTTTTATTTTTTTTTTTTCTGGTGATATTATGATAATGCACTATTGTGAGTTTCTTTACTTTTGAGGTTTTTTCCACAACAATCAACACTGCAAGAAATACATCTTCTTTAATTCTACTATTTTCTTCTTTTTTATCGAGACACTGGACTTTTTTGGTTTAAATCACGGAGACACTGGACTTTATGATTTTGTAGAAATTATATGGGGAAAATTTTGTTGTTGCACATTTAGTTGGATTATTTGTTGAAAGAGGGAGATTTCTTGTTTGGATTTATTTATTTGAGTTTGTATTTGTTAGTAAGTGATTGTTGGACTCGGCAGACTTTACCAATGTAGTTAACCGGTTCCGTGCCGCCCTATAGCAGAAATACTGCTACAGCTCGGAACGGGTGCGCACAATCATGTATATATATGTGATTTCACAGTTCTGGGTAGCACCGCCATTCGCAGCCTCGGCTGTCAATCACCGGGTCCCGGCCGGTGATTACTTGCTAGCACCTGATGATCGCTGAGTATCTCCGACAGGGGAGAGACCTGTGTATAGACAAAACGGATCTCTCGCCTGTCAGCTCTTGCACACTGCTTTGTATGGCTCTGCAGAGCAGCATGCTTACAGTGAAACACAAACACAGCACACAGGTAACCCTTTGATTACCATTCGCTTTAGCTTAAAAGTATGTGCCGCCTCCAAAGACCAACAACTGCCCCGGAGCCAGAACAAACCGAGAATAAAAAAAACACCCACATCCCCCCAGGGAGGGTGGGAGGAAAGGTCGCTCCACCGATGCCATATCCTGGACTGAATAGGATGACCCCCCAAAACCACACCCAAAGGTGCCGAAGACCCCACCCTGCACTCCCGTCACCAATCAGATAACCTGCCCATTTTCTAACTCCCACCTACTTTTCTCTTAACCCTTTCTTGTCTTTCCTACCCCCCTCTTAAGTCATGTCTACCCTGCGCTATTTTCTTTTTCTTGATTTTTGCTACAGGCATCTCTTTCCAGTCAATGTTAACACCTCAGCTACTTCTCAACTACTCAACTTAACCTCCTCTTTTAACCGAATACAATGGACACAAGCCACCACTTACTCCAATGGCAACACCCTCAACCTCGCATTCTCCCACTTATGCACTCCCTGTAACCTCTCCAACATCCCTTTTCCTCTCTCTGACCACAACCTTCTCAGTTTCACACTTTCCCTGTCTCCTACCTCCCATGCCTCCAACCATCAAATGGTTCCCGCAGGAAACTTGGCCACCTCAACCCTTCCCTTCTTCATCCTGCTACTGACTGCCTTTATGATAAAATCACTCCCCTGTCCTTCCCAGACCTGGGCTCTTCTGCCTACAACAACATTCTGTCATCCTTCCTGGACACCATGCTTCTCTCACTACACGCAGAACCAGGCCTCACCTGTCACAACCCTGGCAAACAGAAGACACCAGAAGTCTCAAGAGATACAGCCGTGCTCTTGAGCGAGTATAGAGTAAAACTAAATCCCTGAAAGACTTCACCCTCTACAAATCCCTCCTTCTCAAATACAGCTCCTGCCTCCATACTGCTAAACAAACCTACTACACGAGTCTCATCAAAACCCTCTCATCCAAATCCTGTCAACTCTTTTCTACCTTTAATTCCTTACTTCACCCCACACTGCCTCCAGCCACCAACTTGCTTACTGCCCAGGATATTGCCAATCATTTCAATAACAAAATCAACACAATTCATCATGAGATAGCCAGCATCCAGCTTTCTCTCCCAACCAACTCACCAAGTCCAAAACCCAAACTCAACACTTTCAACACTGTTACCACTGAGGAAGTTGCCAAACTCCTTTCCTCTTTCCACCTCACCACCTTTCCCCTGGACCTGTCCTCTCTCAATTACTATGACCACCTTCCTGCTCCATCCTAAACTCTCAAACCCACATCTTCAACCTTTCCCTCTCTTCAAGTACATTTCCCTCCACGCTCAAACATGTACTGACCACCCCCATACTTAAAAAATCCTCACTGGACCCCACCTGTTTGAATAACCTAAGACCCATCTCCCTGCTTCCATTTGCCTCCAAGCTTCCTTATCCTTCCTTATGAATGCCTTATCCACAGTCGTATGAGTTGCTACCTCCTTGACAACAACCTTCTCAATCCCCTACAGTTCTGCTTCCTCTTGCAATGTTACACTGAAAATGCTCTATTAAAACTCACCAATGACCTGCTAACTGCTAAAACCAACGGCCAGTACTCCATACTTATACTCTTAGACCTTTCTGATGCCTTTGACACAGTTGACCACCCACTCGTCCTCAAAAACTCCACTCCCTTGGCCTCCATGACTCTGCTCTTTCTTGGGTATTCTGGTACCTATCTCTGTGCACTTTTAGTGTCACATACAATACCATCTACTCTGCTCCTCTTCCTCTTTCTGTTGGGGTCCCCCAAGGCTCTGTCCTTGGGCTCCTCCTCTTCTCTCTCTATATCTCTTGTATAGGCCAGTTGATAACCTCCCATGGCTTCCAATCCCACCTCTATGCTGATGACACCAAGATCTATCTCTCAACTCCTCAATTCACCACCTCAAACCCCTTACAGATCACAAATTTACTAAGTGACATATCAGTATGGATGTCACACCACTACCTCAAACTCAATCTTTCTAAAACTGAGCTTGTAATAGTTCCTCCTTTTGTATCCCCTCCCCAAGACTTTACCATTGAGATCAACGGCACAACCAATGGTCCCTCCACACATGCCAGGTGTAATCTTAATGGTGGAAGGTGTAATCCTAGACTCTGACCTCTCCTTCAGCCCCACATCCAATATCTGGCTAAATTTTGCCACCTAAAACACAGGAACATTTCCAGAATTTGCCCCTTCCTGACTAAAGACACCACACAACAGCTTATTCACTCCTTGGTTATTTCCCAACTTGACTACAACTTCCTGCTCACTGGCCTACCCTTACACTGGCTATCCCCCCTTCAGTCTGTTATGAATGCTGCTGCCAGACTAATGCACCTTACTAACCAATCCATGACTACTGCCCCTCTGCCTATCTCTTCACTGGCTTCAACTAACCCAACATATACATTCAAAATACTAACCACAACATGCAAGGCCATCCACAACATCGCCCTCAGCTACATCACCAACCTCATCTGCAAATATCGTCCTCTCCTCCCAAGACCTCCTGCTCTCCATTTACCTCCTCCTACACTCGCCTCCAGATCTTCTCTAGAGCCTCTCCCATCCTCTGGAAGATGGCCACCTAAAAGCAAAGGATTTGAGTCTCTGTAGTAGGACCTCCGACAGGTTCAAGCTGAGTGCCTCAGACTTCTGATAATTTATTTGAAAATTAGATAATTCACCATAACGTCTAAATTCAGCCATCAAGTTGGGAATGGTGACATCCAGTTAACTGCTAAAAAAGAGCAGATCATCTGCATAGGTAGAGACCTTATGGCATTTATGCCCAGTCATGATATTATGAATGTTCTGCTTACGCCTAACATAGTGTAGAAATGGTTCACACATTAAAAGGAAAATGAGAGGTGAAAAGGCACAACCGTGTCTTGTACCATTTGTAACAGGGAAAGGAGACAAGAGCAATCCATTAGCACCTGTGCTGTGACTCAGTCCACGTTCTCATAGTTGGACTAAGGCCTGTGTCTTCCAGTGTGACCCCGATGAAGGACAAAGTCACCCTGTCAAAGGCCTTTTCACATCAGTAGAATTAGAGATGAGCGAAGAATTGAAAAATTCGATTCGACTGATTCGGCGAATTTGTGGACAATATTCGATTCGAGTCGAATAAATTCGCTGTGAATTTAACTTAAAAAAGGGTGTTTCTAGGCTTCAGAGAGACTTAATATTAGTGCAGAACACTGTACCTTTAATTTAAATGCCCTTGGAGTCTGCTGGGGAAGAGAAATAATACTGTCACTCAGTATGACATGCAGATGAGTGCCGTCGATCTTAGAATCACCGCACACTTCACTCATTTGGCCAGTCACGGGGCCAAAACCAGTGTTTGGAGCCACAGTGTGGCGGTGGAGGCAGCAGCAATGGGAGGCCATACAGCAACCTATGACAAAATGGAAACCAGCAGGAGTGTGAGGAGACCTGAAAGTGGCACATGGCAGAGTGGGAGCAATGGGAGGCGGTACAGGGACCCAGGTCACACTGTGGGCCCAGCAGCAGCGTGACCAGGCGGTACGGGGGCCCATGGCAGATTTGGGGCCTGGCAGCACCTATGGGAGGCCTGTAACCTGCCAGCAACCTATGACAAAATGGAAAACCGCAGGAGTGTGAGGAGACCTCAAAGTGGCACATGGCAGAGTGGGAGCAATGGGAGGCGGTACAGGGACCCAGGTCACACTGTGGGACCAGCATCAGCGTGAACAGGCGGTACGGGGCCCATGGCCGATTTGACCTCGTTCATCCCATAGTCCTGCCGACTCACGAATAGCGTGGCCTCCTCAAAGGGCCTGAGCAAGCGCAGGTGTCACGCATGAGCTGACAATGGCTGACATCTAAGTTACACAGGGAGTACCTGTATCCGCTTTTAACATCAGGAAATCTGTGATGGCCTTTCGCTGTTCGTAAAGGCGGTCTAACATATGTAGGGTTGAATTCCACCTTGTTGCAACGTCACAGCATGAGGAGTCAGTACGGGGGCCCATGGCAGATTACGTGCCTGGCAGCAGCAATGGGAGGCCCGTAATCTGCCAGCACCCTATGTCAAAAAATTGAACACACCAGCAGTGTGAGGAGACCTCAAAGTGGCACATGGCAGAGTGGGAGCAATGGGAGGCGGTACAGGGACCCAGGTCACACTGTGGGACCAGCAGCAGCGTGACCAGGCGGTACGGGGGCCCATGGCCGATTTGGGGCCTGGCGGCACCGATGGAAGGCCTGTAATCTGCCAGCAACCTATGACAAAATGGACAACCGCAGGAGTGTGAGGAGATTTCAAAGTGGCACATGGCAGAGTGGAAGCAATGGGAGGCCGTACAGGGACCCAGGTCACACTGTGGGCTCAGCATCAGCGTGACCAGGCGGTACGGGGGCCCATGGCCGATATGGGGCCTGGCGGCACCTATGGAAGGCCGCTAATCTGCCAGCAACCTATGACAAAATGGAAAACCGCAGGAGTGTGAGGAGACCTCAAAGTGGCACATGGCAGAGTGGGAGCAATGGGAGGCCGTACAGGGACCCAGGTCACACTGTGGGACCAGCAGCAGCGTGATCAGGCGGTACGGGGGCCCATGGCCGATATGGGGCTTGGCGGCACCTATGGAAGGCCTGTAATCTGCCAGCAACCTATGTCAAAATGGAAAAGCACAGGAGTGTGAGGAGACCTCAAAGTGGCACATGGCAGAGTGGAAGCAATGGGAGGCCGTACAGGGACCCAGGTCACACTGTGGGACCAGCAGCAGCGTGACCAGGCGGTACGGGGGCCCATGGCCGATTTGGGGCCTGGCGGCACCTATGGAAGGCCTGTAATCTGCCAGCAACCTATGACAAAATGGACAACCGCAGGAGTGTGAGGAGATTTCAAAGTGGCACATGGCAGAGTGGAAGCAATGGGAGGCCGTACAGGGACCCAGGTCACACTGTGGGACCAGCAGCAGCGTGACCAGGCGGTACGGGGGCCCATGGCCGATATGGGGCCTGGCGGCACCTATGGAAGGCCGCTAATCTGCCAGCAACCTATGACAAAATGGAAAACCGCAGGAGTGTGAGGAGACCTCAAAGTGGCACATGGCAGAGTGGGAGCAATGGGAGGCGGTACAGGGACCCAGGTCACACTGTGGGCTCAGCAGCAGCGTGACCAGGCGGTACGGGGGCCCATGGCCGATATGGGGCCTGGCGGCACCTATGGAAGGCCGCTAATCTGCCAGCAACCTATGACAAAATGGAAAACCGCAGGAGTGTGAGGAGACCTCAAAGTGGCACATGGCAGAGTGGGAGCAATGGGAGGCCGTACAGGGACCCAGGTCACACTGTGGGACCAGCAGCAGCGTGACCAGGAGGTACGGGGGCCCATGGCCGATTTGGGGCCTGGCGGCACCTATGGAAGGCCTGTAATCTGCCAGCAACCTATGTCAAAATGGAAAAGCACAGGAGTGTGAGGAGACCTCAAAGTGGCACATGGCAGAGTGGAAGCAATGGGAGGCCGTACAGGGACCCAGGTCACACTGTGGGACCAGCAGCAGCGTGACCAGGCGGTACGGGGGCCCATGGCCGATTTGGGGCCTGGCGGCACCTATGGAAGGCCTGTAATCTGCCAGCAACCTATGACAAAATGGACAACCGCAGGAGTGTGAGGAGATTTCAAAGTGGCACATGGCAGAGTGGAAGCAATGGGAGGCCGTACAGGGACCCAGGTCACACTATGGGCCCAGCAGCAGCGTGACCAGGCGGTACGGGGGCCCATGGCCGATTTGGGGCCTGGCGGCACCTATGGGTGGCCCGTAATCTGCCAGCACCCTATGACAAAATGGAACCCTGGGCTGGGGCAGGCAGAACCGCCGTATCTTTATCACGGTTTTCCCAGGCCACCGAATGGCGACGCTGCATATGCTGACGCAACGCTGTAGTCCCAACATGGGCCCCCTGGCCACGCTTGACTTTCTGGCCACATAGTCGACATTAGGCTACGTTTACTTCCTCGGGCGGCTTGACGAAAACTTGCCACACCGCCGAGTAGGAAACTTTGCACCCGCTACTCCTCACTGGCTGACTGCTACTTCCTCCGTGCACACCGGCACCACTACTGGCTGTGGTGGTAGGCTGCAGTGGAGCTGCTGCTCTACTCCGTGGCCGTTTGCCTCCACTGACACTGCTGCGACCCTGCTGCCTCCTGGCAGCAGCAATGGGAGGCCGTACAGGGACCCAGGTCACACTGTGGGCCCAGCAGCAGCGTGACCAGGCGGTACGGGGGCCCATGGCCGATTTGGGGCCTGGTGGCACCTATGGAAGGCCTGTAATCTGCCAGCAACCTATGACAAAATGGACAACCGCAGGAGTGTGAGGAGATTTCAAAGTGGCACATGGCAGAGTGGAAGCAATGGAAGGCCGTACAGGGACCCAGGTCACACTGTGGGACCAGCAGCAGCGTGACCAGGCGGTACGGGGGCCCATGGCCGATATGGGGCCTGGCGGCACCTATGGAAGGCCGCTAATCTGCCAGCAACCTATGACAACATGGAAAACCGCAGGAGTGTGAGGAGACATCAAAGTGGCACATGGCAGAGTGGGAGCAATGGGAGGCGGTACAGGGACCCAGGTCACACTGTGGGCTCAGCAGCAGCGTGACCAGGCGGTACGGGGGCCCATGGCTGATTTGGGGCCTGGCGGCACCTATGGAAGGCCTGTAATCTGCCAGCAACCTATGACAAAATGGAAAACCGCAGGAGTGTGAGGAGACCTCAAAGTGGCACATGGCAGAGTGGGAGCAATGGGAGGCGGTACAGGGACCCAGGTCACACTGTGGGACCAGCAGCAGCGTGACCAGGCGGTACGGGGGCCCATGGCCGATTTGGGGCCTAGCGGCACCTATGGGAGGCCTGTAATCTGCCAGCAACCTATGTCAAAATGGAAAACCACAGGAGTGTGAGGAAACCTCAAAGTGACACATGGCAGAGTGGAAGCAATGGGAGGCCGTACAGGGACCCAGGTCACACTGTGGGACCAGCAGCAGTGTGAAAAGGCGGTACGGGGGCCCATGGCCGATTTGGGGCCTGGCGGCACCTATGGAAGGCCTGTAATCTGCCAGCAACCTATGACAAAATGGAAAAGCACAGGAGTGTGAGGAGACCTCAAAGTGGCACATGGCAGAGTGGAAGCAATGGGAGGCCATACAGGGACCCAGGTCACACTGTGGGACCAGCAGCAGCGTGACCAGGCGGTACGGGGGCCCATGGCCGATTTGGGGCCTGGCGGCACCTATGGGAGGCCCGTAATCTGCCAGCACCCTATGACAAAATGGAACCCTGGGCTGGGGCAGGCAGAACCGAAGTATCTTTATCACGGTTTTCCCAGGCCACCGAATGGCGACGCTGCATATGCTGACGCAACGCTGTAGTGCCAACATGGGCCCCCTGGCCACGCTTGACTTTCTGGCCACATAGTCGACATTAGGCTACGTTTACTTCCTCGGGCGGCTTGACGAAAACTTGCCACACCGCCGAGTAGGAAACTTTGCACCCGCTACTCCTCACTGGCTGACTGCTACTTCCTCCGTGCACACCGGCACCACTACTGGCTGTGGTGGTAGGCTGCAGTGGAGCTGCTGCTCTACTCCATGGCCGTTTGCCTCCACTGACACTGCTGCGACCCTGCTGCCTCCTGGCAGCAGCAATGGGAGGCCGTACAGGGACCCAGGTCACACTGTGGGCCCAGCAGCAGCGTGACCAGGCGGTACGGGGGCCCATTGCCGATTTGGGGCCTGGTGGCACCTATGGAAGGCCTGTAATCTGCCAGCAACCTATGACAAAATGGACAACCGCAGGAGTGTGAGGAGATTTCAAAGTGGCACATGGCAGAGTGGAAGCAATGGGAGGCGGTACAGGGACCCAGGTCACACTGTGGGACCAGCAGCAGCGTGACCAGGCGGTATGGGGGCCCATGGCCGATTTGGGGCCTGGTGGCACCTATGGAAGGCCTGTAATCTGCCAGCAACCTATGACAAAATGGACAACCGCAGGAGTGTGAGGAGATTTCAAAGTGGCACATGGCAGAGTGGAAGCAATGGGAGGCCGTACAGGGACCCAGGTCACACTGTGGGACCAGCAGCAGCGTGACCAGGCGGTACGGGGGCCCATGGCCGATATGGGGCCTGGCGGCACCTATGGAAGGCCGCTAATCTGCCAGCAACCTATGACAACATGGAAAACCGCAGGAGTGTGAGGAGACATCAAAGTGGCACATGGCAGAGTGGGAGCAATGGGAGGCGGTACAGGGACCCAGGTCACACTGTGGGCTCAGCAGCAGCGTGACCAGGCGGTACGGGGGCCCATGGCCGATATGGGGCCTGGCGGCACCTATGGAAGGCCGCTAATCTGCCAGCAACCTATGACAAAATGGAAAACCGCAGGAGTGTGAGGAGACCTCAAAGTGGCACATGGCAGAGTGGGAGCAATGGGAGGCGGTACAGGGACCCAGGTCACACTGTGGGCTCAGCAGCAGCGTGACCAGGCGGTACGGGGGCCCATGGCCGATATGGGGCCTGGCGGCACCTATGGAAGGCCGCTAATCTGCCAGCAACCTATGACAAAATGGAAAACCGCAGGAGTGTGAGGAGACCTCAAAGTGGCACATGGCAGAGTGGGAGCAATGGGAGGCCGTACAGGGACCCAGGTCACACTGTGGGACCAGCAGCAGCGTGACCAGGAGGTACGGGGGCCCATGGCCGATTTGGGGCCTGGCGGCACCTATGGAAGGCCTGTAATCTGCCAGCAACCTATGTCAAAATGGAAAAGCACAGGAGTGTGAGGAGACCTCAAAGTGGCACATGGCAGAGTGGAAGCAATGGGAGGCCGTACAGGGACCCAGGTCACACTGTGGGACCAGCAGCAGCGTGACCAGGCGGTACGGGGGCCCATGGCCGATTTGGGGCCTGGCGGCACCTATGGAAGGCCTGTAATCTGCCAGCAACCTATGACAAAATGGACAACCGCAGGAGTGTGAGGAGATTTCAAAGTGGCACATGGCAGAGTGGAAGCAATGGGAGGCCGTACAGGGACCCAGGTCACACTGTGGGCTCAGCAGCAGCGTGACCAGGCGGTACGGGGGCCCATGGCCGATATGGGGCCTGACGGCACCTATGGAAGGCCGCTAATCTGCCAGCAACCTATGACAAAATAGAAAACCGCAGGAGTGTGAGGAGACCTCAAAGTGGCACATGGCAGAGTGGGAGCAATGGGAGGCCGTACAGGGACCCAGGTCACACTGTGGGACCAGCAGCAGCGTGACCAGGCGGTACGGGGGCCCATGGCCGATTTGGGGCCTGGCGGCACCTATGGAAGGCCTGTAATCTGCCACCAACCTATGACAAAATGGAAAAGTACAGGAGTGTGAGGAGACCTCAAAGTGGCACATGTCAGAGTGGGAGCAATGGGAGGCCGTACAGGGACCCAGGTCACACTGTGGGCTCAGCAGCAGCGTGACCAGGCGGTACGGGGGCCCATGGCCGATTTGGGGCCTGGCGGCACCTATGGGAGGCCTTTAATCTGCCAGCAACCTATGACAAAATGGAAAACCGCAGGAGTGTGAGGAGACCTCAAAGTGGCACATGGTAGAGTGGGAGCAATGGGAGGCCGTACAGGGACCCAGGTCACACTGTGGGCTCAGCAGCAGCGTGACCAGGCGGTACGGGGGCCCATGGCCGATTTGGGGCCTGGCGGCACCTATGGGAGGCCTGTAATCTGCCAGCACCCTATGACAAAATGGAACCCTGGGCTGGGGCAGGCAGAACCGCCGTATCTTTATCACGGTTTTCCCAGGCCACCGAATGGCGACGCTGCATATGCTGACGCAACGCTGTAGTCCCAACATGGGCCCCCTGGCCACGCTTGACTTTCTGGCCACATAGTCGACATACGGCTACGTTTACTTCCTCGGGCGGCTTGACGAAAAATTGCCACACCGCAGAGTAGGAAACTTTGCCTCCGCTACTCCTCACTGGCTGACTGCTACTTCCTCCGTGCACACCGGTACCACTACTGGCCGTGGTGGTAGGCTGCAGTGGAGCTGGTGCTCTACTCCGTGGCCGTTTGCCTCCACTGACACTGCTGCGACCCTGCTGCCTCCTGGCAGCAGCAATGGGAGGCCGTACAGGGACCCATGAGACACTCTGGACCTGGCAGCAGCATGAAGAGGCGGTACAGGGGCCCATGGCAGATTACGGGCCTGGCAGCAGCAATGGGAGGCCCGTAATCTGCCAGCACCCTATGTCAAAAAATTCAACACAACAGCAGTGTGTGAGGAGACCTGAAAGCGGCACATGGCAGAGTGTGGCGATGGAGACAGCAGCAATGGGAGGCCGTACAGGGACCCATGAGAGACTCTGGACTTGGCAGCAGCATGAGGAGGCGGTATATAGGGGCCCATGGCAGATTAGGGGCCTGGCAGCAGCTATGGGAGGCCCGTAATCTGCCAGCACCCTATGTCAAAAAATTCAACACAACAGCAGTGTGAAGAGACCTGAATGTGGCACATGGCAGAGTGTGGCGATGGAAACAGCAGCAATGGGAGGCCGTACAGGGACCCATGAGAGACTCTGGACTTGGCAGCAGCATGAGGAGGCGGTATATAGGGGCCCATGGCAGATTAGGGGCCTGGCAGCAGCTATGGGAGGCCCGTAATCTGCCAGCACCCTATGTCAAAAAATTCAACACAACAGCAGTGTGTGAGGAGACCTGAAAGTGGCACATGGCAGAGTGTGGCGATGGAGACAGCAGCAATGGGAGGCCGTACAGGGACCCATGAGAGACTCTGGACTTGGCAGCAGCATGAGGAGGCGGTATATAGGGGCCCATGGCAGATTAGGGGCCTGGCAGCAGCTATGGGAGGCCCGTAATCTGCCAGCACCCTATGTCAAAAAATTCAACACAACAGCAGTGTGTGAGGAGACCTGAAAGTGGCACATGGCAGAGTGTGGCGATGGAGACAGCAGCAATGGGAGGCCGTACAGGGACCCATGAGAGACTCTGGACTTGGCAGCAGCATGAGGAGGCGGTATATAGGGGCCCATGGCAGATTAGGGGCCTGGCAGCAGCTATGGGAGGCCCGTAATCTGCCAGCACCCTATGTCAAAAAATTCAACACAACAGCAGTGTGAAGAGACCTGAATGTGGCACATGGCAGAGTGTGGCGATGGAGACAGCAGCAATGGGAGGCCCGTAATCTGCCAGCACCCTATGACAAAAAATGGAACACACCAGCAGTGTGTGAGGAGACCTGAAAGTGGCACATGGCAGGGGCATGATTCATGGCGGATTTAGTCAGTTGTGTCAGGAACTGGTGGTTTGAAATCCAGACTAATCCACGCCTGATTCATTTTCACAAACGTGAGTCTCTCCACACTTTGGGTGGACAGTCGTGTCCTCCGCGGAGTTACAATACCTCCTGCCGCACTAAACACGCGCTCCGATGCCACGCTACTGGCCGGGCATGACAGCCTTTCAAGGGCAAATTCAGCTAGTTGGTGCCAAAGGTCAAGTTTCGTTGCCCAGTAGTCAAGGGGATTGTCTACCTCGGTTGGCAGGGTGCTGTCCAAGTAGGCCCAAGCCTGTTGTTTGAGCTCCTGCTCCAGGTCCACCTGATGCTGCTGCTGCTGCTGCTGCGGCTGGTTAGTAGTTTCCTCACTGCGCTGGTGAAGAAAGCTACTCATCGTCGACTGCAGACTGAGGCAGCCGCTGCTGGTGGAGATGCCACTGCTCCTACCACCCCACCCCTCCCCTGCTGCCATGGCAGCGGAACGCGAGCGCACAGGGCCCACAGTGTCTGAGGATGGACGTTGGCGCACAAAGGCAGAGACCAACTGACTACATAGGTGGTTTTTATAGTACGTAATTTTGGCCTCCCTCTCAGCAGGTGTGAAAAAGTCCACCATTTTGGAACGATAGCGAGGGTCCAACAAGGTGGACAGCCAAAAGTCATCCCTCTGTCTGATGGTTATTATTCGGCTGTCGCTACGCAAGCAACCGAGCATGCTATGGGCCATTTGCGCCAAGGAATGCGAGGGACTCCCTGCCTCCATCTCCACAGCATACTGCCACGGTGCGTCTGGTTCCTCTGTCTCCTCCTCCTCCTCCTCTACCAGATGCTCCTGCTCCTCCACTCCTGTCCGCTGAGTGGAAAAACCACCCATTTCACTCAATAATTCCTGAGCACAAATGTCCTCCTCTACCTCCTCCTCTTCTTCCTGTCCTGGCCCCACAGGGGTCATGTGGCGTTGAGATCTGTGCGCCACGTCTACCGCACCCTGACCAGCCATTGTTAACAGCATTTGTTCCAGGACGTGCAACAGAGGAATGACGTCGTTCATCCCATAGTCCTGCCGACTCACGAATAGCGTGGCCTCCTCAAAGGGCCTGAGCAAGCGGCAGGTGTCACGCATGAGCTGCCAATGGCTGACATCGAAGTTACACAGGGGAGTACCTTTATCCGCTTGTAACATCAGGAAATCGGTGATGGCCTTTCGCTGCTCGTAAAGGCGGTCTAACATGTGTAGGGTTGAATTCCACCTTGTTGCAACGTCGCAGATCAGGCGATGCTGTGGAATTCCGTTCTGCCGCTGCAGCTCAATGAGGGTGTTCTTTGCGGTGTAGGAATGGCTGAAATGCATGCAAAGTTTACGTGACATTTTAAGGATGTCTTGCAGTGGGATGGTGGATTTTAGGAACCGCTTGACAACCAGATTGAACACGTGAGCCATGCATGGCGCATGGCACAACCTTCCTTGACGCAGAGCAGACACCATGTTCTTTCCGTTGTCGGTCAACATAGTTCCGATTTTCAGTTTGCGCGGAGACAGCCATCTGTCGATTTCTCTGTTCATTACACTCAGAAGTTCCTCCCCTGTGTGACTACGTTCGCCAAGGCATACCAGGTGCAGCACAGCGTGACACCGTTGCGCCCTGCACATGTGATATGCCGGTCGGGTAATGGGACTTGGCACGGGGGTGGCGGCTGAGGACACGGCGGAAAAAGAGGTGGTAGAGGCGGACATGTTTGCTGGACCAAGGACGTGCAAACGTGGAGGCAAAAGCGTCGTGACCTGTCCAAGTTGCTGGTGCGGCTGTGACGGCACCACGTTCACCCAGTGGGCCGTAAATGACATGTACTGTCCCTGACCGTAGTTACAGCTCCACACGTCGGCGCTGCCGTGCACTTTGGCAGAGACCGACATGCTCAAAGACTGGCCCACCATCTCTTCTACATGTGAATGCAGGGCTGGCACTGCCTTTATGGCGAAGAAATGACGGCTTGGCACTCTCCACCGCGGCGCGGCACAAGCCATCATTTCTCGGAAAGGTGCTGAGTCCACCAGTTGGAAAGGGAGGGACTGCAGCACCAGCAACTTGGACAGGAGGACGTTCAGCTTTTGCACCGTCGGGTGCGTGCTCGCAAACTGTTGTCTCTTGGAAACGGATTCCAAGAAAGACTGTTGACGGAATCCGAGAAGAGGAGTAGCAGGAGAAGGAGCATCTGAACGAGCGGAAGATGCCAACGAGCGACAACTCCCCTCAGCAGAGGTGTTGGAGCCTTGACTGGCTGATAGAGGGTGATTGACGACGTCGGGTGACGGAGCAAGTAACGGAGCGGGTGATGGAGCGGGGGCTGGGGCAGGCAGAACCGCCGTATCTTTATCACGGTTTTCCCAGGCCACCGAATGGTGACGCTGCATATGCTGACGCAACGCTGTAGTCCCAACATGGGCCCCCTGGCCACGCTTGCATTTCTGGCCACATAGTCGACATACGGCTACGTTTACTTCCTCGGGCGGCTTGACGAAAAATTGCCACACATCCGAGTAGGAAACTTTGCCCCCGCTACTCCTCACTGGCTGACTGCTACTTCCTCCGTGCGCACCGGCACCACTACTGGCCGTGGTGGTAGGCTGCAGTGGAGCTGGTGCTCTACTCCGTGGCCGTTTGGCTCCACTGACACTGATGCGACCCTGCTGCCTCCTGGGCAACCCACCGACTGTTTCGCTCGCTGCCAAGCTGCCACCCTCTTCTCCTGATGATGCGGAAGAAATTGCCTGATGACGACGAGGCAGCCAAGTGCGATCAACCTCCTCATCATCAAGTAGGGTCTCCGCCTCACTACTAGCCCCCTCGGCTGCGTCTGGGTCAGGAGACAGACCTGTCTCTAGACCGGCTACCGAGCCACTCTCCTCGCCAGTACTTCTTCGCCTGGCTGCTGAAAAGGCGGATGTCTCCCCCCGTTCCTGACCGCCCTCTGTTAGCTCTTCGTCACTGTACAGTGGGGCTGAGCCCACAGCATGAGATACTTCGCTTGGTGAGGGAACAGCAAAGGACAGGGGCAGGTAGAGGACACGTGATTTCAGTGGGCTTGCTCCCGGGCCATGCCAACTAACGGTTGTGTCTGACGTACCCACCGACCGTTGGCTGTAGGTGTCAGAGGTGACCTGGGAAGAGGAAGATGACCGAGCCAACCAATCGATGACGGCAGGGTTGTCGGTGGAGACACGACCGCTGGATGACACCGGGAGCACTGGCCTCTGGCTGCGAATAGTGCTGCCTCGACCCCTTCCTCTGCTGCCACGTCTGCTCGCTCCTAAAACATTGCCTCCTCTGCCACTCCTCTGCATGTTGTCTGACATACTCTTTAATTCAACGATTATGTGTCCCTGAGTAACAATTCTGTGTCCCTGAGTAACAATTCTGTGTCTGTCCGAGTAACAATTCTGTGGCCCTAAGTAACAGTTCTGTGGCCCTCAGTAACAATTCTGTGTCCCTGAGTAACAATTCTGCGGCCCTAAGTAACGGTTCTGTGGCCCTCAGTAACAATTCTGTGTCCCTGATTAACGTTTATGTGGCCCTAAGTAACGGTTCTGTGGCCCTCAGTAACAATTCTGTGTCCCTGAGTAACAATTCTGTGTCTGTGCGAGTAACAATTCTGTGGCCCTAAGTAACAGTTCTGTGGCCCTCAGTAACAATTCTGTGTCCCTGATTAACGTTTCTGTGGCCCTAAGTAACGGTTCTGTGGCCCTCAGTAACAATTCTGTGTCCCTGAGTAACAATTCTGTGGCCCTAAGTAACGGTTCTGTGGCCCTCAGTAACAATTCTGTGTCCCTGTGTAACAATTCTGTGTCTGTGCGAGTAACAATTCTGTGGCCCTTAGTAACAGTTCTGTGGCCCTCAGTAACAATTCTGTGTCCCTGAGTAACAATTCTGTGTCTGTGCGAGTAACAATTCTGTGGCCCTAAGTAACAGTTCTGTGGCCCTCAGTAACAATTCTGTGTCCCTGAGTAACAATTCTGTGTCTGTCCGAGTAACAATTCTGTGGCTCTAAGTAACAGTTCTGTGGCCCTCAGTAACAATTCTGTGTCCCTGATTAACGTTTCTGTGGCCCTAAGTAACGGTTCTGTGGCCCTCAGTAACAATTCTGTGTCCCTGATTAACGTTTATGTGGCCCTAAGTAACGATTCTGTGGCCCTCAGTAACAATTCTGTGTCCCTCAAGAAACAATTCTGTGTCTGTCCCTGAGTAACAATTCTGTGGCCCTAAGTAACGGTTCTGTGGCCCTCAGTAACAATTCTGTGTCCCTGATTAATGTTTCTGTGGCCCCAAGTAACGGTTCTGTGGCCCTCAGTAACAATTCTGTGTCCCTGAGTAACAATTCTGTGTCTGTCCGAGTAACAATTCTGTGGCCATAAGTAACAGTTCTGTGGCCCTCAGTAACAATTCTGTGTCCCTGAGTAACAATTCTGTGGCCCTAATTAACGGTTCTGTGGTCCTCAGTAACAATTCTGTGTCCCTGATTAACGTTTATGTGGCCCTAAGTAACGGTTCTGTTGCCCTCAGTAACAATTCTGTGTCCCTCAAGAAACAATTCTGTGTCTGTCCCTGAGTAACAATTCTGTGGCCCTAAGTAACGGTTCTGTGGCCCTCAGTAACAATTCTGTGTCCCTGATTAACGTTTCTGTGGCCCCAAGTAACGGTTCTGTGGCCCTCAGTAACAATTCTGTGTCCCTGATTAACGTTTATGTGGCCCTAAGTAACGGTTCTGTGGCCCTCAGTAACAATTCTGTGTCCCTGAGTAACAATTCTGTGTCTGTGCGAGTAACAATTCTGTGGCCCTAAGTAACAGTTCTGTGGCCCTCAGTAACAGTTCTGTGTCCCTGAGTAACAATTCTGTGTCTGTGCGAGTAACAATTCTGTGGCCCTAAGTAACAGTTCTGTGGCCCTCAGTAACAATTCTGTGTCCCTGAGTAACAATTCTGTGGCCCTAAGTAACGGTTCTGTGGCCCTCAGTAACAATTCTGTGTCCCTGTGTAACAATTCTGTGTCTGTGCGAGTAACAATTCTGTGGCCCTAAGTAACAGTTCTGTGGCCCTCAGTAACAGTTCTGTGTCCCTGAGTAACAATTCTGTGTCTGTGCGAGTAACAATTCTGTGGCCCTAAGTAACAGTTCTGTGGCCCTCAGTAACAATTCTGTGTCCCTGAGTAACAATTCTGTGGCCCTAAGTAACGGTTCTGTGGCCCTCAGTAACAATTCTGTGTCCCTGTGTAACAATTCTGTGTCTGTGCGAGTAACTTTTCTGTGGCCCTAAGTAACAGTTCTGTGGCCCTCAGTAACAATTCTGTGTCCCTGAGTAACAATTCTGTGTCTGTGCGAGTAACAATTCTGTGGCCCTAAGTAACAGTTCTGTGGCCCTCAGTAACAATTCTGTGTCCCTGAGTAACAATTCTGTGTCTGTGCGAGTAACAATTCTGTGGCCCTAAGTAACAGTTCTGTGGCCCTCAGTAACAATTCTGTGTCCCTGAGTAACAATTCTGTGGCCCTAAGTAACGGTTCTGTGGCCCTCAGTAACAATTCTGTGTCCCTGTGTAACAATTCTGTGTCTGTGCGAGTAACAATTCTGTGGCCCTAAGTAACAGTTATGTGGCCTTCAGTAACAATTCTGTGTCCCTGAGTAACAATTCTGTGTCTGTGCGAGTAACAATTCTGTGGCCCTAAGTAACAGTTCTGTGGCCCTCAGTAACAATTCTGTGTCCCTGAGTAACAATTCTGTGTCTGTGCGAGTAACAATTCTGTGGCCCTAAGTAACAGTTCTGTGGCCCTCAGTAACAATTCTGTGGCCCTAAGTAACGGTTCTGTGGCCCTCAGTAACAATTCTGTGTCCCTGTTTAACAATTCTGTGTCTGTGCGAGTAACAATTCTGTGGCCCTAAGTAACAGTTCTGTGGCCCTCAGTAACAATTCTGTGTCCCTGAGTAACAATTCTGTGTCTGTGCGAGTAACAATTCTGTGGCCCTAAGTAACAGTTCTGTGGCCCTCAGTAACAATTCTGTGTCTGTCCCTGAGTAACAATTCTGTGGCCCTAACTAACAGTTCTGTGGCCCTCAGTAACAATTCTGTGTCTGTCCCTGAGTAACAATTCTGTGGCCCTAACTAAAGTTTCTGTGGCCCTAAGTAACAATTCTCTGGCACTCAGTAACAATTCTGTCTGTCCCTGAGTAACAATTCTGTGGCCCTAATAACGTTTCTGTGGCCCTAAGTAACAGTTCTGTGGCCCTCAGTAACAATTCTGTGTCTGTCCCTGAGTAACAATTCTGTGGCCCTAACTAAAGTTTCTGTGGCCCTAAGTAACAATTCTCTGGCACTCAGTAACAATTCTGTCTGTCCCTGAGTAACAATTCTGTGGCCCTAATAACGTTTCTGTGGCCCTAAGTAACAGTTCTGTGGCCCTCAGTAACAATTCTGTGTCTGTCCCTGAGTAACAATTCTGTGGCCCTAACTAAAGTTTCTGTGGCCCTAAGTAACAATTCTCTGGCACTCAGTAACAATTCTGTCTGTCCCTGAGTAAGAATTCTGTGGCCCTAACTAGCGTTTCTTTGTCCCTAAGTAACGATTCTGTGGCCCTCATTAACAATTCTGTGTCCCTGACTAATGGTTCTCTGTCCCTAAGTAACGTTTCTCTGTCCTCAAGTAACGTTTCTGTGGCCCTAACTCTGTCCCTAATACAGAGCGGTCTGCCTCTGTTCAATGACTGGAGGCAAATGAAGAATTCCAAAATGGCTGCTATTTATAGCTCGACCATTACACAGTGCTGGCTGGCTGCTGATTGGCTGATGCGATCACATGTCATTGAGGAATGCATTATGGGTCAGCGCGCCTTGTCTGCGCGCCTTCCCAGACATCCCCGCTCCGTCGCCGCACATGTCCGCCGCCATTTTCGGAAAAATTTTGATTCGCACGTCCGAAGTAGGCTATTTTTCGGATTCGGCGCGAATCGAAATTTTTCCGATATTCGACTCGAATTCCACTTCGCCTACTTCGATTCGCTCATCTCTAAGTAGAATGAAGGAGAGTTGGAGTAGTCCCTGGCAGGACAGAATGTATAACATTAAGTCTTCGGATCATACCATCACATGCCTCTCTGTCTGGCATAAAGCCCACCCAGTCATAATGGATAATGTTATTAAGATAAGGAATCAGATGGGTAGCTAAGATTTTAGTGAATAGTTCGGATCAAGCTTGAGCAGAGAAATAGGCCTTTAGTTGGCGCATCGAGTGGGATCTTTCCTTTCTTTGGTGATCACTGAGATATGGGCTGTTAATGTTTCTGGGTGTACAGTGTGTTCATGAGAAAGGGTATTGAGCAGGCTTTTCCTGAAAGCACTTTTACTAGGCCAGGGAGAAGCCATCTGAGTCTGTGGCTTTGCCAGTTTTCATTTGCTTGATGACCTGGGAAAAATCCAGAGAATTTATTGGTTGAGCAAGGCTATAGATTGTTTCCAGAAGGCATTCTGGAGCTCTGACCATAATCCAGAATCCTCTCTCTGAGTATATCACCAAGCACATTTATTTATTCTGGGCTGGAGTGACAACGTATAAGGAAACAAAATACTCCCTAAATGCTTACATTATCTCAGAGGGCATGAACAGGTGGGTTACTCTAGTGGCGTACTACCAGTAGATATGCTTTGGATTTCCGCTGTCTAAGCACTCTAACAAGAGATTGACCACATTGGTTTCCATATTTGTAGAAATTATGTCTGCATTTAACAAGAGTGGCTTTAGCGTTATCTAGAACTCAAATATACTCAAAGGATAAGCTCACCTTTTGTAGCAAGTTACATGTCACAGCTATATTCAGGGTGCAACATGTAGTATGTAATGAACGGACCGCCCCCCTCCACTAGCTGTAACAATTTTAAAAAATGCGGGCTCTGTCCGCCCGGCCATGTCACTCATTCACAGTATTCTGTGCAGATGAAAAAAGTACAGGTTCGGACAGCCTTTGTGACCATCGCAAGCGTGAAAGCTTTTGGCCCAGGGGACAAGTACAACCCAGAAGCCCATGGTGCAGTGACTTGGCCCCCTCCCACTTTCCTGCTTCCCTGCCTCCTCCTGCCCCCCATCCCAGGCTGAAGTTCTCCTTCAGGTAC
This sequence comes from Staurois parvus, assembly GCF_062004578.1. Lineage (NCBI taxonomy): Eukaryota > Metazoa > Chordata > Amphibia > Anura > Ranidae > Staurois > Staurois parvus. The sequence continues at coordinate 2,156,253 of NW_028317939.1, read as the reverse complement.
TCACTGCTCACCCGGTGGGATGGGTTGGACAGCGCCTGGTTCAATTGGCATCAACTCCAGGTTCCCAAAATGGCCAGAAGGGGCTGCAGGAGGAACTCAGGGCAGCTTGGTTGGGGCTGGCCAGGGAAGGAGAGCCTCCGGTGAAGCACAGAGCTGGCCAGAAACAGCATACACCATCCATGTCAGGGGGTGGCCTGCGTCTGAGCTCACTCGGCCATGTTCTGGACATGCCCAGAGAATGTTAAATTTGTTGTCAAAATTTGACAAACTGAATTCTTGAAGTGTATATCATAGCAAAAAACATGTGCGGGACATGAACATTTCTCAGCATTTTGTCCTTTTTAAAGGCCCAATAATAAATTACTTGTTGACCTGCTAGAAATGCTCTGACTTCTTAAGTCCTATTGTGGGCTGACAATACCCAGCACTTTTGTGGACTTAATGGTGTCAGCTCTGTCCAGTTCTCTTTTGCTAATCTACTGAAAGAATCCCCCATCCTGTTCTCTACAAAATAAAGACTAATCAGTTTGTAGTCTTCAGATAAGAACTAGGAGGGCTAATTAGACTGCGCTGAGGTAACTAAAGGCTTCTCCTGCTGCCCTCTCCTATGGTGGTCTCCACTGGACTCACTCACCCAGACCTAGTGGATGGAAAGGAGGTGGAGTTGCATTCCTTCTATCCCCACAGGGCACCTTGGACTTGGCTACCTTATTTTCTCTCCTCTGAATTACACATTATCATTCTTGGTGACTTTACCATCCCTGTTAGTGTTAACAGCCTGGCTACAGCTCAACTTCTCAACTTAACCTCATCTTGTGACCTAACACAATGGACATTCACTCTGATGGTAATACGCTTGGCCTTGTATAACCCCATCTCTGCACTCCTGGCAACTTCACCAACACCCCCTGTCCTTTCTCTGATCACAACCTCATCAGTTTCACAGTATACTTGTTTTCAACCACCTATCCCCCCAAGCAGCAAATGATTACTTGTAGAAACCTTCACCCTTCTCTTTTCTATTCTGCTACTGGCCACCTCTATGACAAAATCTCTCCCATTTCCTGTCCTAACCCGGCCACCTCTGTCTACAACAGTTCACTCTCATCTTCAGTGGATGCACTTGATCCTCTAACTAATGAAATGACTAATGAAACCACCAAGCTACTCATTCACTCCCTTATTATATCTTGCCTTGACTTCTCATATACCGATCTCTCCATAGGCTATTCCCTCTCCAGTCTATCATGAATGCTGCTGCCAGAATCAACTACCTTACCAACTGCTCACTGTTTGCCACCTCTCTCTGCTAATCCCTCCACTGGCTTCCGATTGCCCAGTGAATTAAATTCAAAATGCTAACAACAACAACATACAAAGCTATTCACAACTCTACCCCCAGCTACATCACCAGTCTTGTATAGAGATATCTCCCAAACCATCCTCTCCGCTCCTCTCATGATCTCCTGCTCTCAAGATCCCTTGCCTCCTCCTCTCCCATCCTCTGGAATTCTTGACCTCAATTTGTCTGGCTATCCCCTACTCTAGATGCCTTTAGGTGATCCCTGAAAACTCATCTGTTCAGGGAGGCAAAAAATTGCAGAACAAACCTCCAAAAACTTTTCAAATATATGAATAGTAGAAAGGTCCGGTCCGAGCATGTAGGCCCTTTACAGAATCATCTAGAGGGGGTGACTGGGGACAAAGAGAAGGACAATGTATGAAATCCCTTCTTCAGCTCTGTGTGTACAAAGAAGCATGGGGGGGCTCTTGTCCATAATGGGGGATGGTACTGACACAGCTCCAGATGATTCACATTGGCTCACAATTGATATGATCCATAAATATTTAGACAGAATAAAGGTGATTAAAGCCCCTGGACCGGATGGCATACACCCACGGGGCCTTACAGAATTGAGCTCTGTCATTTCACAGCCATTGTTTCTCATTTTTAGGGCCCCTTTAATGACTGGCATAGTACCACTGGATTGGCGTAAGGCCAATGTGGGGCCAATATTTAAAAAGGGGACAAAATCTTTACCAAGTAATCATAGACCTGTTAGTGTAACTTCTATAGTTGGAAACATACTGGAGAGTTTAATAAAAGACACATAGATGAGTTCTTGCTGGAAAAAAATATTTTAAGCAACAGACAGCATGGATTCATGAAAGACAGAAGTTGTCACACAAATCTGATTTATTTTTATGAGGAGGTGAGCAAAACCTTTAAAAAGGGGTGGCGGTAGATGTGGTATACTGGGACAGAGGAGTGGTGGTGGATGTGGTATACTTGGACAGAGGGGTGGAGGTGGATGTGGTATACTTGGACAGAGGGGTGGTGGTGGATGTGGTATACTTGGACAGAGGGGTGGAGGTGGATGTGGTATACTTGGACAGAGGGGTGGTGGTGGATGTGGTATACTGGGACAGAGGAGTGGCTGTGGACATGGTATACTTGGACAGAGGGGTGGCGGTGGATGTGGTATACTTGTACAGAGGGGTGGCGGTGGACGTGGTATACTTGGACAGAGGGGTGGCGGTGGACGTGGTATACTTGTACAGAGGGGTGGCGGTGGACGTGGTATACTTGGACAGAGGGGTGGCTGTGGATGTGGTATACTTGTACAGAGAGGTGGCAGTGGACGTGGTATACTTGGACAGAGGGGTGGCGGTGGACGTGGTATACTTGTACAGAGAGGTGGCAGTGGACGTGGTATACTTGAATTTTGCAAAAGAGTTCCCCACACACGGCTAATGTGTAAGGTAAAGTCTAGGGGCTGGAAAAATCTGAATATAAATGAATAGAAAACTGGCTAAAAGATGGTATTCAGAGAGTAGTGGTTAATGATTCATACTCTGAATGGCCTAGGGTTGTCAGTGTGATTAGTGGGGTTCCCCAAGGTTCAGTGTTATTATTGGGGTACCCCAAGGTTCAGTGTTATTAGTGGTGTACTCCAAGGTTCAGTGTGATTAGTGGGGTTCCCCAAGGTTCAGTGTGATTAGTGGGGTACCCCGAGGTTCAGTGTTATTAGTGGGGTACCCCGAGGTTCAGTGTGATTAGTGGGGTACCCCGAGGTTCAGTGTTATTAGTGGTGTACCCCAAGGTTCAGTGTTATTAGTGGTGTACTCCAAGGTTCAGTGTTATTAGTGGGGTACCCCAAGGTTCAGTGTTATTAGTGGGGTACCCCAAGGTTCAGTGTCATTAGTGGGGTTCCCCAAGGTTCAGTGTGATTAGTGGGGTACCCCGAGGTTCAGTGTTATTAGTGGGGTACCCCGAGGTTCAGTGTGATTAGTGGGGTACCCCAAGGTTCAGTGTTATTAGTGGGGTACCCCAGGGTTCAGTGTTATTAGTGGGGTCCCCCAAGGTTCAGTGTGATTAGTGGGGTACCCCAAGGTTCAGTGTTGGGACCCTTACTTTTTAATAGATTTATAAACAATGTAGGATTTGGGATTATAAATCCCATTTCATTCTTTGCAGATGACACCAAGCTGTGCCGGGGAATAACGTCCTTACAGGATGTCTCCAACTTACAAGCCGACCTCAATGCTCTGTGTAATTGGGGGACTATGGGGCCAATGAGGGCTAATGTTGATAAATGTAATGTTCTGCACTTGGGGGCTAAGAATATGCATGCATCATACATACTGGGGGGGTACAACTGGGGGGTCAATGGTGGAGAAGGATCTGGGGGGGTCAATGGTGGAGAAGGATCTGGGGGGGTCAATGGTGGAGAAGGATCTGGGGTGGTCAATGATGGAGCAGTATTTAGGGGTTCTGGTAGATCACAAGCTTAATAATGACATGCAAGCTGCGGGTTCTAAAGCGAGCAAAATCCTCTCTTGTATTATTATCATTATTAAGACCTCAACTAGAATATGCAGTTCAGTTTTGGGCTCCAATTCACAAAAAGAACATTGGGGAACTGGAGGAAAAAAAAGTGAAGGGAAACCAAACTGATACGAGACATGGAGGAGCTCAGCTACGAGGAAAGATTAGAGGAACTGAATGTATCCTCTACTTAAAAGAGGAGATTAAGGGGGGATATGATCTCCATGTATAGTACATAAGGGGGGATATGATCTCCATGTATAATACATAGGGGGGGGGTATGATCTCCATGTATAGTACATAAGGGGGGATATGATCTCCATGTATAATACATAAGGGGGGATATGATCTCCATGTATAATACATAAGGGGGGGGGGGTATGATCTCCATGTATAATACATAAGGGGGGATATGATCGCCATGTATAATACATAAGGGGGGGTATGATCTCCATGTATAATACATAAGGGGGATATGATGTCCATGTATAATACATAAGGGGGAAGATGATCACCATGTATAATACATAAGGGGGGGATATGATCTCCATGTATAATACATAAGGGGGGGATATGATCTCCATGTATAATACATAAGGGGGGATATGATCACCATGTATAATACAGAAGGGGGATATGATCTCCATGTATAATACATAAGGGGGGGATATGATCTCCATGTATAATACATAAGGGGGATATGATCTCCATGTAAAATACATAAGGGGGGATATGATCTCCATGTATAATACATAAGGGGGGATATGATCTCCATGTATAATACATAAGGGGGGGATATGATCTCCATGTATAATACATAAGGGGGGATATGATCTCCATGTATAATACATAAGGGGGGATATGATCTCCATGTATAATACATAAGGGGGGATATAATCTCCATGTATAATACATAAGGGGGGTTATGATCACCATGTATAATACATAAGGGGGGATATGATCTCCATGTATAATACATAAGGGGGGATATGATCTCCATGTATAATACATAAGGGGGATATGATCTCCATGTATACTACATAAGGGGGATATGATCTCCATGTATAATACATAAGGGGGATATGATCTCCATGTATAATACATAAGGGGGATATGATCTCCATGTATAATACATAAGGGGGGATATGATCTCCATGTATAATACCTAAGGGGGGATATGATCTCCATGTATAATACATAAGGGGGATATGATCTCCATGTATAATACATAAGGGGGGATATGATCTCCATGTATAATACATAAGGGGGGATATGATCTCCATGTATAATACATAAGGGGGATATGATCTCCATGTATAATACATAAGGGGGGGATATGATCTCCATGTATAATACATAAGGGGGATATGATCTCCATGTAAAATACATAAGGGGGGATATGATCTCCATGTATAATACATAAGGGGGGATATGATCTCCATGTATAATACATAAGGGGGGGATATGATCTCCATGTATAATACATAAGGGGGGATATGATCTCCATGTATAATACATAAGGGGGGATATGATCTCCATGTATAATACATAAGGGGGGATATAATCTCCATGTATAATACATAAGGGGGGTTATGATCACCATGTATAATACATAAGGGGGGGATATGATCTCCATGTATAATACATAAGGGGGGATATGATCTCCATGTATAATACATAAGGGGGGATATGATCTCCATGTATAATACATAAGGGGGATATGATCTCCATGTATACTACATAAGGGGATATGATCTCCATGTATAATACATAAGGGGGGATATGATCTCCATGTATAATACATAAGGGGGATATGATCTCCATGTATAATACATAAGGGGGATATGATCTCCATGTATAATACATAAGGGGGGATATGATCTCCATGTATAATACCTAAGGGGGGATATGATCTCCATGTATAATACATAAGGGGGATATGATCTCCATGTATAATACATAAGGGGGGATATGATCTCCATGTATAATACATAAGGGGGAATATGATCTCCATGTATAATACATAAGGGGGGATATGATCTCCATGTATAATACATAAGGGGGGATATGATCTCCATGTATAATACATAAGGGGGGATATGATCTCCATGTATAATACATAAGGGGGAATATGATCTCCATGTATAATACATAAGGGGGGATATGATCTCCATGTATAATACATAAGGGGGGGATATGATCTCCATGTATAATACATAAGGGGGATATGATCTCCATGTATAATACATGGGGGGATATGATCTCCATGTATAATACATAAGGGGGGATATTATCTCCATGTATAATACATAAGGGGGGATATGATCTCCATGTATAATACATAAGGGGGGATATGATCTCCATGTGTAATACATAAGGGGGATATGATCTCCATGTATAATACATAAGGGTTGGATATGATCTCCATGTATAATACATAAGGGGGATATGATCTCCATGTATAATACATAAGGGGGATATGATCTCCATGTAAAAATCGATCAGTGGTTCATATAGTGAACTCGGTGTAGTTATTCCCCCTGAGGTCATCACAGAGGACAAGGGGGCGCTCTTTACCTCTGGAAGAAAAGAAATGTCATCTCCAAACACGGAAAGGTTTCTTCACAGTAAGAGCTGTGAGAATGTGGAATAGACTCCCTCCAGAGTTGGTTGTGGCCAGCTCAGTGGATTGCTGTAGGAAAGTCCTGGATCCTTTCTTGGATACACAGAATATAACTGGATATAACATTTATAGAGAAAGTTGATCCAGGGAATACCCGATTGCCTCTCGGGGGATCAGGAAGGAATTTTTTCCCTTACAGGAGCAAATTGGATCGTACTTTGCTGGGTTTTTTTTCCCACTGGATCAACTGTGGGTATAGGATTATAACTTTTTCTTTTCTTTATTTCTTCTATGGTGGAACTAGATGGACTTTTGTCTTTTTTCAGCCAGACTAATTATGTAACTATGTAACTATACCACTCCAATCACACATTGATCACTTCCATCAGCTCTACCCCCTCAGTTATAACCCTTTGTACCACTTGCCCGACCCTATTAGATTGTGAGCTCTTATGTGCCGGGCCCTCTTAATACTCTGGTTTGTATTGCATTGTAACTGTATTGTCTCCCTTTATAATGTAAAGATCTGTGCAATCTGTTGGCTCTATATAAATCCTGTATAATAATAACAGGACAGCTCTGAATTTCTGACATAATCAACAGCTATTATTTTTTTATTTGCATTCATTATTAAAACAAAATATTTACAATGGTATATTTAACGGGCCAAATGGTAAGAAAAAAGAGATGTTCATTTTCAGGGTTTTCAGACAATTAAATTGAAAATCCCCATTATCACTTTTTGCCTATTTATTTTACATATCTTTTTTTTTGCTTTTTGCGTTTTTTTGAAGCACATACCAATGTGCATAATGTGCAGCCTCTACACATAGGAGTTCAACTGTGTGATATCTATTATCTATCTATCTATCTATCTATCTATCTATCTATCTATCTATTATCTATTATCTATCTATCTATCTATCTATCTATCTATCTATTATCTATCTATCTATCTATCTATCTATCTATCTATCTATCTATCTATTATCTATCTATCTATCTATCTATCTATCTATCTATCTATCTATTATCTATATATCTATCTATTATCTATCTATCTATCTATCTATTATCTATCTATCTATCTATCTATCTATTATCTATTATCTATCTATCTATCTATTATCTATCTATCTATCTATCTATCTATTATCTATCTATTATCTATCTGTCTATCTATCTATCTATCTATCTATCTATCTATCTATCTATCTATCTATTATCTATCTATCTATCTATCTATCTATCTATCTATCTATCTATTATCTATCTATCTATCTATTATCTATCTATCTATTATCTATCTGTCTATCTATCTATCTATCTATCTATCTATCTATCTATCTATTATCTATCTATCTATCTATTATCTATCTATCTATCTATTATCTATCTATCTATCTATCTATCTATCTATCTATCTATCTATCTATCTATTATCTATCTATCTATTATCTATCTATCTATTATCTATCTATCTATCTATCTATCTATCTATCTATCATCTATCTATCTATCTATCTATCTATCTATCTATCTATCTATTATCTATCTATCTATCTATCTATCTATCTATCTATCTATTATCTATCTATCTATCTATCTATCTATCTATCTATCTATTATCTATCTATCTATCTATCTATCTATCTATCTATCTATCTATTATCTATCTATCTATCTATCTATCTATTATCTATCCATCTATTATCTATCTATCTATCTATCTATCTATCTATCTATCTATTATCTATCTATCTATCTATCTATCTATCTATCTATCTATCTATCTATTATCTATCTATCTATCTATCTATCTTTTATCTATCCATCTATTATCTATCTATTATCTATCTATTATCTATCCATCTATTATCTATCTATTATCTATTATCTATCTATCTATCTATCTATCTATCTATCTATCTATCTATTATCTATCTATCTATCTATTATCTATCTATCTATCTCAAATCTATCTATCTATCTATCTATCTATCTATCTATCTATCTATCTATCTGTCTATTATCTATCTATCTATCTATCTATTATCTATCTATCTATCTATCTATCTATCTATCTTTTATCTATCCATCTATTATCTATCTATTATCTATCTATCTATCTATCTATCTATCTATCTATCTATTATCTATCTATCTATCTATTATCTATCTATCTATTATCTATCTATCTATCTATCTATCTATCTATCTCAAATCTATCTATCTATCTATCTATCTATCTATTATCTATCTATCTATTATCTATTATCTATCTATCTATTATCTATCTATCTATCTATCTATCTATCTATCTCAAATCTATCTATCTATCTATCTATCTATTATCTATCTATCTATCTATCTATCTATCTATCTATTATCTATCTATCTATCTATCTATCTATCTATCTATCTATCTATCTATCTATCTATCTATTATCTATCTATCTATCTATCTATCTATCTATCTATCTATCTATCTATCTATCTATCTTTCTCCCACAATTAACTGATGGAAATCCCATTGCTAGCTGTGAGACAACACAAGACAGTTCATTTCCTCAGAAGCTCTGACCCCGATGCTCATTGTGTTTGTATTGTTCTTCCTGCAGACAGTGAAAACTGCATGAAATGTCCTGATGATGAATGGCCAAATGAGAAGAAGGATCGGTGTGTTCCAAGAGTGGTGGAATTTCTCTCCTACACTGATGACACCATTGTTGCCGTATTTTCAGCCATCTCCATCCTCTGTTGCCTTCTGACTGGTTTAATATTGGGGATATTTATATATTACCGGGACACCCCTATTGTTAAAGCCAATAACCGGAACCTGAGCTATCTTCTCCTGGTCTCCATCATGCTGAGCTTCCTCTGTGTCTTCTTGTTCCTCGGCCATCCAGTAGATGTGACCTGCATGCTGCGTGTCACCTCTTTTGGTGTCATCTTCTCAGTTGCCGTCTCTTCTCTACTTGCCAAAAGTATCATGGTGTGTATTGCCTTTAAGGCCACCAAACCTGGGAGTCCCTGGAGGAAATGGATGGGAACCAAACTGCCCAATTGTATCATTTGTGTCTTCTCACTGGTCCAAGTCATAATCTGTGTCACTTGGTTGTCTATTTCTCCCCCCTTCCAGGATCGAGACACTCACTCTTATCAGGGGAAGATCATCATTCAGTGTAATGAGGGTTCAGTTATTGGCTTCTACTCTGTCCTGGGATATTTGGGGCTTCTGGCAGCTGTGAGCTTCATTATCGCTTTTATGGCCAGGACATTACCGGACAGTTTTAATGAGGCCAAGTACATCACCTTCAGCATGCTGGTGTTCTGCAGTGTCTGGATTGCCATGATCCCGGCCTATCTGAGCACCAGAGGGAAATACATGGTGGCTGTGGAGGTCTTTGCTATAATAGCATCAAGTTCTGGACTTCTTGGCTGTATATTCTTCCCAAAATGTTACATAATTCTGTTCAGACCTGACCTGAATACAAAGACAGTTATCCGCTGATATGTATGGAGCAACACTGGGCTACCTGTAGTTATGGCATTATCTCTATTATTATTTATTTTAGTATTGTACTCGTGTTTGGGAATTTAAATATTTAATACTTACCTCTTCGGTAGATGGTGAGTCTAACTGAGTCTCTCTTGAAGAGCTATGGATGCCACTAGTATCAGATACTTTGGGTTGTTTGGAAACCTTGTCCCCTGCTGGGTGTAGTGATTCCTCCCATCAGCCGTTACATCACTACAGAACAATGTAGTCTCTTATTGAGGAGGAACCACAGTGACCAGAGGGGGACAAAGTATCAAAAACATCCTAAACCGTCAGATGCCAAAACCCTCCATCACTCAAGAGAGGGAAGATTTCTGTCATCACCTTCCATAAAGGTAAATATTAAACACGTTCTCTTAGAAGATGATTGTGATGTCATTTGTCAGTGTCACATTCATTATATTTATCATTGTATGTAGATGTATCCGACTATATCAATAAATTCATAAAGCAGTAAAGGTGTACAGAAGAATGAAGTCATACAAATTACAGGAACATAAATGACACGAAGAAAAACAGTAATGCAAACAGCAGGTCACATAGAATTAGTAGACTGAAAGGAAGTTTACAGCCAGTAGTAATGGTGGAGAACAAATGTCTTCATCTTGGGGATGTAAGAGGGAAGGAAAAGGGAGTATAGAGAGGGAAGTTAAAGTGGAGCTCCACCCAAAAGGGGAAGTTCCGCTTGAAGCCTTTGTCCCTCGCTCCTCATTAAGGATTGGCACCTTTGGGGAGCGGGTACCCGAATTTGACAGGTACCCGCTCCCACTTCCCCTGCAATCGCCTGGGCAATCGGAAGTGGAAGTTGTCCTCCCCCCCTCCCTCCCCGTAGTCTTTTGTGTCACGTGACAAGTCCCAGAAGACTATGGGGCAATTCAGGAAAGTGCAAAGCTTCTCGCACATGCTCAGTGGGCACCTGGCTGTGAAGCCTCAATTTGTCACAGCCGGGTGCCCACACTGAAGATGCCGGCGCCAGGGAGAGAATACGGCCGGTGAAATCAGCGGTGGTGGTGAGGACACCTCTGGACCCAGGGACAGGTAAGTGGCCGTATTTTAAAAGTCAGCAGCTACAGTTTTTTTTACGGTTAAGGCAGGGTAGAAGGAGGAGAAATATTGGAGGAGGGTAATCAAACACGGGAGTGGACTAACAATACAAGGAAATAGTTCCAGTCAGCAATACAAGGCAATGTAAGTACATGTCATCAATCTTATAAAGTACAATCTGCGTTATTTAGCCATATGGACCAAATTAGAATGAATTTTTTCTGCTAATAATTTTTATTTAATTCTGGTATTTTTTCCATTTCACATTGGTAGTTTAAATCTCTAAGAGTGTTGACCATACTGGGCTGTGAAAGGGAATTCCATATTCTAACAATGGTGCGTTCAGCTGCACAAAGTAGGTAGAGAACCACAAAATGTAACATTAGGGGGTATTTGTAAAGTACCTAAATTCAGTAATGTAAGGACAGTGTCAGGTAAGATCTAAGTGCCCTATAATATTAGAGGCTAGGAAGTAGATAGCATTCCAGTAAGGGTGCATAAAATATGGGGAAAATCCCGTTTCTCCACATAGTCACCAGCACCTAGGGGACCATGTCAGGTATAATTTAGGTAACATGAAGGGGGTAGAATACCAATGATGGAGTGTTTTTTGGCCAAGTTCCCGGAGACTGAAACAGTAGAGCTTATATATAGTGGAGAGTGCGGCTTTCCAGCTCGCCTTGGTGAGGACTTTATCTATGTTCCCCTCGCACACATTCTTGGAAGTACGGCTCATCAATGGTGGGTGATGTAGTAACTACCAGCTGGGACTGGAAACATCCTAGGCAAACGTACATATTCATACAAAATGATAGAAAAATGCCACAATATCTATCTATTATCTATCTATCTATTATCTATCTATCTATCTATCTATCTATCTATCTATCTATTATCTATCTATTATCTATTATCTATCTATCTATCTATCTATCTATCTATCTATTATCTATCTATTATCTATCTATCTCTCTATTATCTATCTATCTATCTATCTATCTATCTATCTATCTATCTATCTATTATCTATCTATCTATTTATCTATTATCTATCTATCTATCTATCTATCTATCTATCTATCTATCTATTATCTATCTATCTATCTATCTATTATCTATCTATCTATCTATTATCTATCTATCTATCTATCTATCTATCTATCTATCTATCTATCATCTATCTATCTATTATCTATTATCTGTCTATCTATCTATCTATCTATCTATCTATCTATCTATCTATCTATTATCTATCTATCTATCTATCTATCTATCTATCTATCTATTATCTATCTATTATCTATCTATCTCTCTATTATCTATCTATCTATCTATCGATCTATCTATCTATCTATTATCTATCTATCTATCTATCTATCTATCTATCTATTATCTGTCTATCTATCTATCTATCTATCTATCTATCTATCTATCTATCTATCTATTATCTATCTATCTATTTATCTATTATCTATCTATCTATCTATCTATCTATTTATCTATCTATCTATCTATCTATTATCTATCTATCTATCTATCTATTATCTATCTATCTATCTATCTATCTATTATCTATCTATCTATCTATCTATCTATCTATCTATCTATTATCTATTATCTGTCTATCTATCTATCTATCTATCTATCTATCTATCTATCTATCTATCTATCTATTATCTATCTATCTATCTATCTATCTATCTATCTATTATCTATCTATTATCTATCTATTATCTATCTATTATCTATCTATTATCTATCTATCTATCTATCTATCTATCTATCTATCTATCTCTCTATTATCTATCTATTATCTATCTATTATCTATCTATTATCTATCTATTATCTATCTATCTATCTATCTATCTATCTATCTATCTATCTATTATCTATCTATCTATCTATCTATCTATCTATCTATCTATCTATTATCTATTATCTGTCTATCTATCTATCTATCTATCTATCTATCTATCTATCTATTATCTATCTATCTATCTATTATCTATCTATTATCTATCTATTATCTATCTATCTATCTATCTATTATCTATCTATTATCTATCTATTATCTATCTATCTATCTATCTATCTATCTATCTATCTATCTATCTATCTATTATCTATCTATCTATCTATTATCTATCTATCTATCTATCTATCTATCTATCTATCTATCTATTATCTATCTATCTATCTATCTATCTATCTATCTATCTATCTATTATCTATCTATTATCTATCTATCTATTATCTATCTATTATCTATCTATCTATCTATTATCTATCTATCTATCTATTATCTATCTATCTATCTATCTATCTATCTATCTATCTATCTATCTATTATCTATCTATCTATCTATCTATCTATCTATCTATCTATCATCTATCTATCTATCTATCTATCTATCTATCTATTATCTATCTATCTATCTATCTATCTATCTATCTATCTATCTATCTATCTATTATCTATCTATCTATCTATCTATCTATCTATCTATTATCTATCTATCTATCTATCTATCTATCTATTATCTATCTATCTATCTATCTATCTATCTATCTATCTATTATCTATCTATCTATCTATCTATCTATCTATTATCTATCTATCTATCTATCTATCTATCTATCTATCTATCTATTATCTATCTATCTATCTATCTATCTATCTATCTATCTATCTATCTATCTATCTATTATCTATTATCTATCTATCTATCTATTATCTATCTATCTATTATCTATCTATCTATCTATCTATCTATCTATCTATCTATCTATCTATCTATTATCTATCTATCTATCTATCTATCTATCTATCTATCTATTATCTATTATCTATCTATCTATCTATTATCTATCTATCTATCTATCTATCTATCTATCTATCTATCTATCTATCTATCTATCTATCTATCATCTATCTATCTATTATCTATCTATCTATCTATCTATCTATCTATCTATCTATCTATCATCTATCTATCTATTATCTATCTATCTATCTATCTATCTATCTATCTATCTATCTATCTATCTATCCATCTATCTATCTATCTATCTATCTATCTATTATCTATCTATCTATCTATCTATCTATTATCTATCTATCTATCTATCTATCTATCTATCTATTATCTATCTATCTATCTATCTATCTATCTATCTATCTATCTATCTATTATCTATCTATCTATCTATCTATTATCTATCTATCTATCTATCTATCTATCTATCTATCTATCTATCTATATGAATCTATTTTAGTGAATGATTTGATGAGACATAACTTGTGTAAAACGTTTCCCTTGTTTCAGATACTTTTCTTGTGTCTCTCGTGTGTTGTGAGTCTGTTCAGTGTCGGTGTCCCCCAGGAAGGTACAGATAAAGTTATAATAAAATCTTCTGCAGGTCAGTATAGCTATGAAAACCATCACATTGCCATCACTGTAATCAATAATCATCACTTAGCTGGTAGGGGCGTCTCTGCAGGGAGGGGTGTGAGGAGGTTCAGCAGCTGTGATCTGTCTTTCTATGAATGTGTCCCCCTCTGTAATTATGTCTCCAGGTGACAACGTCCTCTGTGTATGGATACAACTACTGTATACTGATAGAGCCAGGTGAGGATGGAGGGAGGGGGAGGATGACGGGAGGGGGAGCGCAGTCTGGCAGATGCTAACACAATTCTTTTCCCAGAATATACAGATGGCTTACAGTAGACATCCCTATGAGATAAAACAAAAAAAAAAGTTTATAGAAAATGACATTTCTGATCAAATTTATAGGAATGCCATTACACAGTTACAATTAAAGTTTCACATTTCATTTACAGACCTAATAACTCGACGATACATTTTATTAGTTATGATACAAATCGGAGTCATTTATTTATTTAGTTATTGGGGGAGCAATGCTTTCATTTGGTGATATTGTCTGACAAGAGTGAACTAATTATTTGTATATTTAAAAGGCAAAAGAAGCAAAAAAATACTTAAGTTTGACCACTGATAATATTACAAAAAAAAAAAAATAATTGACCAGTGATAATTAAAAAAAGAAAAAAAAAGTGTTATGAAAGGGAGTCTGTAAGAATTTCATGGCCAATGTATTTGATGTTGGCCCCAAATTTGCCCAATAATCTTTACCACCCTCCCGCCTGCCCTATAGCAGATTGACAGCCGGGTGGGACGGCCCTCCTGCTGAGTGAACGTCATATGATGTCCCATCAGAAGGTGCCGCCCATGTGGCCACGGAGCCGCACAGAGTAGTACAATCTTACTATGGTAACACTCTATTACTCTGGTCACAGTGTGTTGAAAAAATAAAATTGTAAAAAAAAAAAAGAAAAAATGTAATAAAAAAAAGAAAAATGTGAAAAAACCATTTGGTTTTGGTCACAACGGTCACATGGTACAGACAGGGCTAATCACACCCATCTGTATCATGTGATGAGCTTTGTCCAATCACAGCTAATCACAACCAAAGACTGAATGAATCGGTTTCATTCAGTAACAATGGTTGCAAATATCAATTAAATACATCGATCTTAGCAATCATAATGTGTAAAAAAAAAATCCTGATCACTCGCCCAGAGCAGTACAATGTTACTATGGTAACATTGTATTGCTCCGGTTACAGTGTATTGAAAAAAATTTGTAGAAAAATAGTTTAATAAAAAAGATAAAAATAATAAAAAAAATTTAAAAAAATTAAATTAAATTCTTCTTCATCTTTTGTTTTTTTTTACACCCCAGTCAGTGCCCCTGATCACCACCACACCAGTGATATGATAACACTGTACTGGACTGGTGACAATATGTAAAAACAAAAATCGTTTGAATCGTCCACAAATGAGTCATGTGGGGGGTACTTGTACTATCCTGGCTTTTCAGGCCTCACATGGTAAAAAAATTTAATACAAATTAAATAAAAGTAGAAAACTTAAAAAAAAAAAAGTTTGGTTTTGGTCACAAAGGTTACATGGTACATGATCATAGGGTACAGACAGAGCCAATCACAGCCCATCTGTATCATGTGATGAGCTTTGCCCAATCACAGCTAATTACAACAAAAGACTGAATGAATCGGTTTCATTCAGTAACAATGATTGCTAATATCAATTAAATACATTGGTATTGGCAATTATAATGTGTAAAAAAAAATCCTGATCACTTGCCCAGAGTAGTACAATCTCACTATGGTAACACTGTATTGCTCTGGTCACAGTGTGTTGAAAAAAAAAATAGTATAAAAAAAAGAAAAAAATTTAATAAAAATGAAAAATTTTGAAAAAAACATTTGGTTTTGGTCACATGCTACACGGTCACATGGTACAGACAGGACCAATCACAGCCCATCTGTATCATGTGATGAGCTTTGCCCAGTCACAGTTATTCACAACAAAAGACTAAATGAATCGGTTTCATTCAGTAATAATGGTTGTGTCACGTAACTGATGGGAGACTGAAATGACGAGGTTGGCCTCACTTGTGTCACTAGCCCTGACCCCATCGGAGTTGGAACAGAGAGAGTCTAGGACCCAGGGGGACAAGAACGCCAGTAGTTTTTGTTTGCAGCTCTTGCAGATGATGACTCTGGAAGACCGATGATCCTTTGATTCAGGCACAGTAGTAACAAGCAGAGCGGGTCTTGTAGATTGCCAGGCGTGCACCAGAGCAAGGCAGGTAGTGAGGGTAAGAGACAGGAGCAGTGTCATGGGAATAGCCGGGGTCATCAACAGTCTTGCAGCGTGGTATAGAATCAGAAGGAAAGCCAAGGTCAGGAACAGAGCCGAAGTCAGGAACCAGTATCAATCAGGAGAGCAATCAGAGTCAGGTGAGGAACAAGCCGGGTCAGCAACAAAGGAATCACACAGGAACAAGCAGGACATGGGGGAGCTGAAGACCAGTCAGCATCTAACATGGGCAGAGACTCTCTTTAAATAGGCCATCTGGTGCCAATCTTTGCCGTGTGTGTGTGCGCGATCACGCATTTCTGCGCGCATGTGCACAACCAACAACTCTTCTCCAGGAGTTCCTGTGCGCATGCGCATTTCTAATCACGATTCGTCTTGCCGGAAATCCCTTACATGTTTTCTCTTCTGTGGAGAGCCATCCAGCCTCTCCTGGTGCATCTCCTCAGACCTCAGATGAAATGTCCTCTTCACCCAGCTGCCAGAGGGAATCCCTGGCCAAGAGGTCCCAGAAGCTGCTATCTTAAATGAAAGCAGTCCCATATATGGGATAGTCAGGTTTCCCAAATTTCCTTTCCCCTATGCCACCCAGGGGGTGTGGGGTTACAAACTCAGTCTGTCCTGCAAGCTTTTGGGTTGGTGGCTACCTTCAAGGCCTTTTGCTGGGCTGGCTCCTTCCCTGCTTCCCAGGCTGTCCTCTCTCAGGGGACGGTGAGGCTGAGAGATCCTCCCTTTCAACTCCTCTGCCTGTAGGTAGCCCCTCTGCATTGACCCCCTCCCAGGCTCCACACTCCATCCTGCTCACTCCATCTTCCACCTAAACTCTTCTGCTGCTGTGTAGACTTGATCACTCTTAAGGGATGTCCTGACCCCATGCCAAGCCTCGTTCTTGCAAATTGGCCAGGATCCCTTGAGAGTGCAGACCAGCCACTCCTCACCCCCGCGCCCACTGACTTCTAGAGACTTCTCCAGATCAGGGGGAAGTTCCAGAGCGCTGGTCTGGAGAGCTTCTCAGCTCTGACCAAAATTTGACCGGGCTGTTCTAGCTAAAAACAATCAGCCAGCTCCCCCTACATACCTAGGGGGGTGCTACAGAAGCAATAGACAGACATGTGCGTAATGATTCCTTACCTGATACTTTCGTATTTTCCTTTCTCCAGACCCTTATCTTGTTGTCTTCATCCTGCTTTGCAATTTGTTTAGGGTAGAAAACCTCCACTTTCACCAATGTGTACTTTTTATTAGCTCTTAATGTATTAATTATTCAAACCTCCCCCACCCCCATCTAATGATAAATTCAATAAAACTCTTTGGGGCGGCAGATGAGGGGTAAGCACGGCCATTTTTGTGTAAAGGGCCATTTTCTGCCTTAAGTGTTTGGAACATTTAATACAGTACTTTGACAAAGGCGCATCAATAAACACAAGTAGAAGCATTCATGCTCCACTCCAAACAGTCTGCAAGTGTCCTTTCATCTCTTACAGTATCTCTCTTCCTCATCCTGCTTTTCCCCTCTCTTTCCCCTCTAACATGCTCTCACTGACCTTCTTTTTTGTAATAATGTCCACTCTCCTCAGACTCTCGTTTCTTTACCCCTCTCCTCCACCCCGCAACCTATACATATCACCCTCACTTCTGCACATTCAAAATGGATGCACTTGTCATCTCCTGCTCTTTCTGAGCCCAGATAATGTCATCTCTTCCAAATCACTGGGGAATTTGCCCTCATATTTCTCCTCTCGCCTCCCTCACTCCCTCCCACAATATTCCTAACTTCCAGGGATATCACCCCAGACCCTGGTCCTCCACCATAAACGTCTCACTGCCCAGAACTGGCTGTGTTTCCTCTCTGGCAGCAGCCACAATCCTCACCCACAATTCCCCTGCTTTCAGTTGGTTGAACTGGATGGACTTTTGTCTTTTTTCAGCCAGACTAACTATGTAACTATATAAGCTAGTCCCTCCTTTATGAGTCCTTTGGAATGCTCTGTCAGTCTCTAACAAACCCTTCTCTGTCAGTGACCTTTTCCTCTCCAACTCCCTCAACTAATTTGCTGTTACTGAAACCTGGCTCCTGATTTGCAACTAAGTATTAAAAAGTGAAAGTTTGATTTATGATTATTATTCTGTCCCATTACTTTTGGTCCCTAAACAAGTGGGAGGCACATATGCAAACTGTTGTAATTCCTACACCGTTCACCTGATTTGGATGTAAATACCCTCAAATTAAAGCTGACAGTTTGCAGTTAAAGCACATCTTGTTTGTTTCATTTCAAATCCATTGTGGTGGTGTATAGAGCCAAAAATGTTAGAATTGTATCCATATCCCAATATTTATGGACCTGACTGTATTAGGGCCAATTTAGACAGGAGCCAATTAACCTACCCGCATGTCTTGAGAGTGGGAGGAAACCCACGCAGACATAGGGAGAACATGTGTGAGATGGGGAAACAGCTTTCATTGTTTGAACACTGACATTCTGCAGTTTAGCCACAAGATGTCACTGTTTTTAACACAGCTTCAGACTGCATAGATATTTCTGTATTCAATAAGGGGCGGGGTTTTCTCAAGGAGAAGTGTACAGGGAGAGAAAAAGGAGAATCCATACTGGAGAGAGAGAGAGAAGGCCGAGTGATGGGATAATCCGTTGCCATCCAGCTGTGGAGAAAGCCCTCCGTAATCAGAAATCCCATTGAGTGAAGCTGATGGTGTTCAAGACGCTAATCCTGTTCAAAGAGGGGAAGATTTGCTGCCAAGAAGCTGATGAGGACAGAGGAGCAAAGCAACATACATTGCTGATAGTGTTGCATGCTCGGTGGAGAGACATTGTTCTGTTCAGAGTCACCAGCGGATGTGAAGCAGACCCGGGTCGGTAAGATTGTGCACGCACCTCATTTCAGTGATGGTGCCCATAGGACTGAGTCCAGGCCTATAGTTAGTTAGTTAGGGTCTCTGTCTGTGTCAGGCCACACGTGTTGTTACTGATCATTGGAAGGACTCCACAACTTAAAGTTTCACATTGGAGAGCTGATAAAATCCCACAAACTCAAGCCAGACTGGCGTTTTGCTCAGAAGGAATACTCAGGCATGTGCTACAGGACCAGTTATGGGAGGGGGAATACTGTAGATTTGTGTAAGATTGTAAGCTGTTGTGCTGCACCGCAGGCTAGCCCATACCGTACCCCCATACACTGATTCCTGCTCTGTAGGGTAATAACAGGTAAGGTGTGGCAGCTTAGTTGTGCCCCCAGTAGGTAAATTACTACACCTTCTACCTTCATCCATCAGAAGGTGCCGTGCAGCACAAGGGTCTCAGCCTCTGGGCTGGGTGTATGTAAATCTGTTGTATGTTCCCAGCATTTGGGGTTGTGTTTATTTGCCACATCTAAGTAAAATTCTGTTGTGGAAAAAGCTGGTGTTGGGGTTGCTTTCCTCAATTGTGACTTCACTGTATCCTGGGGAGCCCTCCCCGGTACACGGCTTAAACATGTAAACTCCAGGCAGGTGGTGCCGTGGTCAGGATTTGAACCAGCGATCCTAGTACTGCCAGGTGGAAGTGCTAACCATTTAGCCACTGTGCTGCTCTAACCTACTTTCTTTCTTCTGAAGTGCCCTCCATCATCCTTGGTGACTTTAACATTCCAGTCAATGCTAACACCTCAGCCTCCTCTCAGCTACTCAACTTAACCTCGACTTTTAACCTAACTAAATGGACACAAACCACCACTCACTCCAATGACAACACCCTTGATCTTGTGTTCTTCCCCTGTGCACTTCCTGCAACCTCTCTAATACCCCTTTCCCTCTCTCTTATCACAATCTTATCTGCTTTACACTCTCCCTGTCTCCAACTGCCAATGTCACCAACCAGCAAACAGTTACCCATAAAAACCTTTACAGACTCAACCCTTCCCTTCTTCACTCTTCTACTGACTGCCTTTATGACTACAATCACATTGATATATGTGCTCCTACTATGGCGGCTTTGGAAATTTTGAAGTTAGATCCACAGTATACAGAGGACTGCGGCTTACACATGTATTTGCAAATGTGTGCAAACACAACCCTCTGTTTTTAAAGCAGAGTTCCACTCACGCTGTCAAAAAAATAAAAGTCAGCAGCTACAAAAGCTGTAGCTGCTGACTTTTAAAAAACAGCCACTTACCTGTCCCTCGGTCCCGTGGTGTGTCCCCCGCAGCCCGTTTCACTGGCTGTCCTGTATTCCAGGAGGTTGGCATCTTCAGTGTGGGCACCCGGCTGTGCAGCTTGCGGCTTCACAGCCGGGTACCCACTGCACGTGCGCAAGTAGCGCTGTGCTTTATGAATGGTCCTGCAGTCTTCTGGGACCTGTCACGTGTCCAAAAAGACTACAGGGAGGGAGGACCGGAATTGGGAGCGGGTGCCTGTCAAATTCGGGTACCCTCCCCCCAAAGGTGTCAATCCTTAATGGGGAGTGTGGGAGCAATCCATAAAGCGGAACTTCCCCTTTTGGGTGGAGCTCTGCTTTAACACAAACTGTAAGAAAGGGCCTAATTGGTTGTTTTTCAGGCTGGCTGGTAAGTGTTGCTGGGAAATCCTTTGTTTGTAAATCTTACTAATGACCTACTAGTTGCTAAAACCAATGGACTAATGACACCATTACTCCATACTTATACTTTTAGACTCTCTGCTGCCTTTGGCACAGTTGACCACCCACTCCTCCTCAATAAACTCCACTCCCTTGGCCTCCATGACTCTGCTCTCTCCTGATTCCATTCCTACCTATTTCAGTTATGTCCAGTTAGCCCCTACCATGACTGATCCTTGAAAATTCATTTATTTGGGAAAACCTAACCCACCTCTACCTAAAAATATATACTATCAGATCAGCTACTGCGTAAATTACCTTTTGTAACCCCCCACTCCCCTTTAGATTGTAAGATTCATGAATAGGGCCCTCCTATTACTTTTGTATTAAACTGTATTGTAATTGTAATCTATTACCTTTTGTATCACTCAACCCTTCCTCCTAGATTGTAAGCTGTAATGATCAGGGCCTCTGTTTCCTCTTCTACCAAATTGTATTGTAACTGTAATGTCCGCCTTCATTTCGTAAAGCACTACGCAAATAGTTGGTTTTATATAAATCCTAAAGAAGAATAATAATAATGTTATTAATACCTCATATTTGTCATTTCTTTATCGATCTTCTCATATTTTTTTCTGCCAACAAAAATACAAGGAAAAGCAATATGTCATTAGGGTGATGGGCCACTTACACATACGTAGGACAAGAAACCACCTACCTTTTAGAATCAATTGAGGGTGGTAACAACACATGAGGGCATCCACAATTTGGCTGGGACACACGGAGGGCGTCATTCTGGTGGAGGGACAAAGGGTAACGTGGCAATGAGTTGGGCACAACCTGGTATTACCACAATCACTCCTTCTCATTGTACAACTCAAAATAACGTGGGTGCTGTCCCCAAATCATATCTATCCTCTTCTTTTTTCCAGCAGCGGTGGCAGAGCAGATTTTTTTTTTTCCGGGTCGGTGGTGGTGGCAGGCATTGTGATTGACGTTGGATCTACTTCAGGGGATTTTTTATTATTTTTAATAAAGGACTTACCTGATAGAGACCTTACCTGATCGAGACCTTACCTGATAGAGACATGCCCATCATACAGGAACGTTTGAGTCCTGATTCCCCAGACATTTAATTCATCCAATTACTGGAGTGATATAGGCTTCAATTACTTTTCGTAGAAGTCTAGATAGAATAGGGTCACTTGAGTTCCAGTATTCATCAGTGCCTTAGTGTAGACTCCTTCTACTTGGATAGAGATAACAGGACCTCCTAGGTCAGGGGTAGGCAACCTGTGGCTCTCTAGCTGTTGTGGAACTGCATTTCCCATGAGGCATTGCAAAGATTAAAAAACTAACAGTTACAGCTATGACTTGCAGAAGCATGATGGAACGTGTAGTCCTGCGGCTCTCAGGTTGCCTACCCCTGCCCTAGATCATCAAGAAGTTTGTTTGGGCCAGGTTCGGTAGTACAAATATGGCTACCTTTCTTCTTTGGTGCTGCTTTCTCTTGAGATGTATTAGTAATTCTGGAATGAGGGTGTGCACCAACTCCCTGTGCCTGGGTGCCAGTAAGCAGGATTGCCCTGCTCTCCAGGAGGGTCACTGGGGACTGTCTCCATTGTCCCCAGCCCCTTTTTTTAAGTTTCTTGGGATATGGAGCTTTTGACAGTTTCCAAGCCTCAGCTAGCTTCTTTGGAGTTTCCCTCCTCCAAACCAAGGGATAGTTTCAATAGTACTTTCACAACTTCAGCTGTAAGTTCGGCCATGGTCTTCCCGCTAGTGCATTGGGCTCTAGATGTATCTCTTTTCTCAGCAATGATAGCACTTTCTAACTGGGCATAGACTAGGTTCCTCTCTGTCTGAGCCAATGTCATCACTATCTGCTTCACTTCAGTCAGTGACTGTTGCATATTAGTATGAGCTTCCACCACTTGTCTACAGTCTTTTGGATTTTACATAAATCCTGCTGTAGAGTAGTTTTCTTCTGCGACATTTGGGCTATGGCCAAAGTCATCATGTCTGTAAGTGCAGATACCCCTTTTCTGGGACCAGTGTTCAAGCTAACTTGAGAGAAATTAGTAGTGGCACAAGATTTATATCTTTTGGGGGTCTCTGACTCAGTGGCAATGAGAACTTCTTCCTCCCTGATAGTCTTTATTAATTTAAAGTACATTAGTAAGTCATTTGGATCTCTAGCCCTAAGCTGGGACTGAATGGGATCTAAAGGCTGGGCCCCTTTCTGAACGTGCTATAAAAGGCCTTAATGGCAGCTTCCACTTCCATACCACCTTTCACTATAACTTGGTGAAGAATTTTGCCTAGTCACCTGACATAGTCTGACAGCTTCTCATTCTCTTGTTGTCAAGTATGCTTGGAGAGATATATAAACTCAGTACAATTTTTGACTCTCACATAGATTTCTCAAAGAGCCTCCAGGCATTCAGGTGCTGTGCTTCTTATCGTTCTTTAGATTCTAGATTGTGTCTAAATATGGACCCCGTAGCCTCTTGATTACTCTCTGACTCTTGACATTGTCAGCCCCTTACCACTCCTCGATGGCTTGAATTGAAGACCTTCTAATGGCTTACCAAACTCAGCCACAAGAGAAACTGAGAGTCCTTTAATAAAGGCAGCAGTGGAGGTGACTACTTTTGGGTCAGATGTGGCTCACCCAGAGCTTTCTGAATTTGCTCTTGGTCTGCCTAATTGGATTAACTGGACTTCAATTGAATCAGCCAGTTGGAGTCTTCCCCCTTGCAGCACAGCAGGAATCCCTTTCTTCCATTCTGCCAGGACACAGGTGTGACGAGTGTATGGATTTGTCTTCACATTTAAGGATGAATACTTGTTGGTCAGGGACCAACGCTACTGGTGTCTGTCACACCTGTTCTTCAGACCATGTGCCCCCAGGTACACTATACCAATCACCACACAGTTCCAGTTTTTGTTCTTGGTACCACTTATCAGCTGCTGTGGGCTCCATGTTATCTTCTGGCTCATTAAATGACTTACTGGCACATACAGCAGAGGAATCCTGGACCAGCCCCCACATGTAGTGCCTCACCCTCAGGAGCCAATGGTTGATTTTGGTGCTCTGCTCTTGTTTAGCCCTATGTGAGGCCTCAGTCCCACTGATACCACCAGTTTATCTTTCTGTGGACCTTGACAAGCACACAAGAATTAGACTTACAACTCTATGAAAGAATAATAGAATGTTATACAATTAGATTCACAGGGTCCCTTGCAGAGATTTTAAATTCCAGCATATACTGTGATCCCCAACGGCATAAACAGTAGTTCTCTATATGAGATGATTTGCCACAAGAGACCACAAAAGTAATAACAGAGATCAGGCTATGCCACTTGAGAGCTCTCAGACAAGGGACTAGGGTTAGTCCTGAGGAGAAGAATTTAAAGTTAAACTTTATGCCTTCAGGATAAAGTTGTCTAACTATAGTCCTTAAAGTGAATCTTCTACCGGCTAGGTTGGGGCCCTTGAAGACATTGGGAGAAGGACATGTCAACTTCTTGCAAGTGGACACCATCAAAGGCTCAGACTAACTGTAGGTCTGTGACCCACTCACCACTCTCTCTGTCTGGAATCCTCCTGTATCCGTTGGCTGAATGTTGGGAGGGCCCTCCTTTATTTGCTGACTATTACTTGTGGCAGGAAAGATGACAACACTCTGGCAGCTCATCTTTGGGATTCCTTAAGTGGGTCTGAATAGCAGCAGCCTGGTTCACAGACTTTTGATCCAGAAAGGGTACTGGAGCAGCTGATGGCAAAACAAAGCCTAGCTTGCTGGGTCAGGGTACATCAGCGATCAGCATACTGCAGATCAGCGGCTCTTGCCACTCCCAGCGAGACTCAGCACAGCACCTTTTTCTCTCAGCCACTGGTTGGTGTTCTCCACAACTGCCCAGCTCTTTCATGGGCTTTTCTATTCTTAAGACTTCTCCTGATCTCAGGCATCACTGGATGCTCTAGTCAACGGCAATGATTCTAATCCTCCTCCAAACTACATATCCCAGAATGCCGCAGCCTAAAGACAATCACAAGCTAAAAAGCACACCTGCTGCTGCCATGTTGTGGATGAAAGGGAGTCCTGCAGCGCCAGTAACATTACTTGCTGTTACATCCCCATACATTTAACACATCCCCTTTTAGTCGCACTCTCATTTGCAACTGAGGGAGGAGTCAGGAAATATTTCCCCAGTTTAGTTGGTACCAGTCACCATTTAGAGAAAATGTTTTGCTTCCACCAGGGACTGTTTTAAGGCATTCTAGCTCTCCACTTGGACCCGTCCTCTTGTTCCACAACGGTATTAAACTCCTGCTCTGATGCTAAAAGCTTGTGATAGCTATTGGCCACTACTCAGTCCTCTTACTCCTCGACCTTTCCGCGGCCTTCGACACAGTTGACCACCCCCTCCTCCTTAATAAACTACACTCCCTCGGCATCAGAGACTCCGCTCTCTCCTGGCTCTCCTCCTATCTATCCCAGCGCTCCTTCAGCGTTACCTATAACGCTACCACCTCCCCCTCTCTGCTGGGGTCCCCCAAGGCTCTGTCCTCAGGCCCCTTCTCTTCTCCATCTACACCTCCTCCCTCGGCAAACTGATACACTCCCACGGCTTCAACTACGCCGATGACACGCAAATTTACGTCTCCACCCCTCGCCTCACCCCTTCAGTCTCTGCCCGTATCACCCACCTACTGAACGAAATATCAGACTGGATGTCGCTCCATTTCCTCAATTTGAACCTTTCCAAAACTGATCTCCTAATCTTCCCCCCAGCCCACGTCCTCCCCACACTCTCCATCATGACCAACAACGCCACCATCAGTCTCACCCCGCAAGCCAAAGTCCTAGGTGTCACTCTAAACTCAGACCTGTCCTTCCAACCCCATGTCCAATCGTTGGCAGACTCATGCAGGCTCCACCTCCGCAACATCTCCAAAATACATTCGTTCCTAACCCCAGACACCACTAAACTACTTGTTCACTCCCTTATTATCTCATGTCTGGACTATTGCAACTCCCTTCTCTCCGGGCCTACCTCATCATAGACTATCCCCGCTTCAGTCTATCCTGAACTCAGCGGCCAGACTCATCCACCTTACCAACCGCTCCGTATCCCCCATCCCCCTCTGTCATTCCCTCCACTGGTTTCCGATTGCCCAACGCATTAAATTCAAATTACTAACACAGACATACAAAGCCATTCATAACGCTGCCCCAAACTACCTCACCGACCTGATACCCAAATACCACCCAACCCGTAATCTTCGCTCCTCGCAAGACCTCCTACTCTCTAGCTCCCTGGTCTCCTCCTCCCACGCCCGACTGCAGGACTTCTCCAGGACTTCCCCCATCCTCTGGAACTCACTACCCCAATCCATCAGACTGTCACCTACCCTCCTCACCTTTAAGCGCACCCTGAAAACCCATCTCTTCAGGGAAGCCTACCCCACCCTCACCTAACAGCCGATCTCCTCCACTCCTCCTACCACTCCATCCCCCACAGCCACTTCCTCCTGTACCACTATCCCCTCCCTCCTAGATTGCAAGCTCGAAAGGGCAGGGCCCTTGAACCCCTCGTGTTTTTGTTTTGTTACTGTATTGTCTCATGTACTGTCCCCCACTATAATGTACAGCGCTGAGCAAACCTTTTGGCGCTATATAAATACTGTATAATAATATAGATATAGCCATTTTTAGCCGGGGTTCCCTGAGACCGGAAAGTTACTTCAAGAGTTCTTCTATGTTGAAAAGGTTGAGAAAGGCTGGTGTAGACAATCGTGAAATGTTTTAGTGCTTTGCCCCTGTTGGGGAGTTTTCTGAATATTGTGTTCCGATAAGCATTGCTAATGAAATAGAGAGTAAAGGTAAATTGGTGAGAACATTTTGAAACAGCTAGAAAGACTGCAGAAAGGATCTACCAATCCTGTACAACGGAGTGCTAAGGGGTTCAATAATTCTGTACCAATACAGATCCTAATCAGCATGTCCCTCCAACTCATTAAACACCATAGCTCATTCTACTGACCAATTTTTGTTGTGAATTTTCCCTAGAAGAGTGGGTCTTGTGTCCAAACACCCAACACATCAAATCATATATGACTCATTCGCCCCTATTGGACATCCCCACCCTGGGATGTAAAATATTTTACTAGAAAAAATATATATATTTAGGGAAATATATCTTATAATTGAATAATTGTAATTCTGAACTACTGAAGGTGTACTGAGTAAGAAATATAAGAATAAACCAACTTTGTTAGATCAGCTACACTGCTGGATATAGATTTCATATTTTCAGATTGATGTTACTGTTACCGTTCTTTGTTCTGTAGTGTAAATCGGTCTCAGTCGATGTTTCTATTCTTCCATTCTTTGTTCTGTAGTGTAAATCGGTCTCAGTCGATGTTTCTTTTCTTCCCTTCTTTGTTCTGTAGTGTAAATCGGTCTCAGTCCATGTTTCTATTCTTCCCTTCTTTGTTCTGTAGAGTAAATCGGTCTCAGTCGATGTTTCTATTCTTCCCTTCTTTGTTCTGTAGTGTAAATCGGTCTCAGTCGATGTTTCTATTTTTCCCTTCTTTGTTCTGTAGTGTAAATCGGTCTCAGTCGATGTTTCTATTCTTCCGTTCTTTGTTCTGTAGTGTAAATCGGTCTCAGTCGATGTGTATAAAGTTCTGGTGATTGTGTCTCCTCCTGGGCAGATCTGCCGGTGACTGAGAGGATCTGCTGTGTGCCATGAGATGTTCTCCGCTCTTCTGTGTCTGTTACCTGCTAATCCTCATCCTTCACATCACATACTATGGCATCGTATTGACCTGGAGATCAGCACCTCGCTGTAGACTTAACATGCAAAAGTCATTGTTTGAGTCTGAATATTACCAGAAGGGAGACGTGATTATCGGAGGACTGATTTCTGCTCACTTTAGTAGTCAATTTTTTAAACATTTAGATGAAGGCAGTTTGTCTAATTCATCTTTAAGCTTCTATTATTGTTACCTGTAAGTCTCTTTTCATCATCTTTGCTCTGTCTGTCTGACTCAACAAAGAGAAAAAATAATGCTTTGTCTTCATTTTCACTGTAATATTTTATGAAAATGTACAAATGTTTCTAATGATGTTTTATACATTTTCTGATTACTTGATTCCAGTCTGTGTTTCACCAAAAAATACATTTAATAACTATGACTTGCATAATACTTTGTCTTCAGGCCGTGCTGGGATTTCTGATAGATAGTCATGTCCAGGGACGGACTGACCATTCGAGCACTCAGGCTCTGCCCGAGGTCCCGGGGTCAGTAGGGGGCCCCATGAAATGCCCCGTTACCTTTTTTATAAACTTTTTAGGGTGTGCTTTGACACAGGGGCCCCATGATCCCCTATTGCCCGGGTGTCCCATGAGTTGTCAGTCCACCCCTGGTCATATCATGTGCCTATTGATGGCTCCTGCAGAATGAAAATCTTGATGTCTCTCTTTCTGCCAGGAGGGAATGAGGTGTGCTGTCATTTAATAGCTTATTTGTATAGTCTCCTACTATTCAGGGATGGTCACAGTCAACAGTACAACAAATGGCCGCAGCCCCAGTCTATAACTGGCCTTCACAGCAAGGAGCACATGGAAGGGCGACGCATGTCAAACAACACAACAGAACAATTCCCGGCTCTAACTTGCCAGCCAGCCTGCAAACAAACCGAATTAACCTGTCTAGCAGTATGTGTTAAAAACAGGGGTTTAGTTAGCATATGTTTGCAAATACATGCGTAAGCTGCAGAGCCTCGTCACGGCACCCCGATATTCTGTAGTTCCTAACTCTCCAATTTTAAGAGCCCCCATAGTAGAGGCACATGTATTTAATGGATAGACCAAGGGCAGGTGTACTGGGGTGCCGTGACGAGGCTCTGTAGCTTACTGTTT
Organism: Staurois parvus; assembly: GCF_062004578.1. Lineage (NCBI taxonomy): Eukaryota > Metazoa > Chordata > Amphibia > Anura > Ranidae > Staurois > Staurois parvus. The sequence continues at coordinate 2,126,987 of NW_028317939.1, read as the reverse complement.
GTACTGTTGAATTGTTGGGGATGGGGTGCACTGGACACCTTGGCTGCCATTGTGCTACATGCTGGGTGTCCAGTGCGCTCCTGTACCTTTAAGGTGGGGTGGGCTCCCTCAGGTCCATCTGTCCTTGGTCTATCCATTAAATACATGTCCCTCTACTATGGGGGCTCTTAAAATTGGAGAGTTAGGAACTACAGAATACTGGGTGCCATAATGAGGCTCTGTAGCTTGCAAATGTGTGCAAATGTGTACTAACAATCCCTGTTTTTAACACATACTGCTAGACAGGTTAATTTGGTTTGTTTGCAGGCTGGCTGGCAAGTTAGAGCCAGGAATTTGTCTTTTTTGTTGTCTGACATGGTCACAGTCAAGCCTATTCACAACACAGCAGTAAGTCAGTTCAGTAATGCAACTTAAAAGGTGAAAGTAACATATGAGATAGACTCATTACACGCTATTGAAGCATCCTGGTCTTCCATAACACCTCAGCAGTGCCACAGGCTGATAGCTTCCATGCCACGCCGCATTGAGGCAGTAATTGCTGCAAAAGGGGCCCCAACCAAGTACTGAGTACATATGCAGCTTCTACTTTTCAGAGGTCCGATATTGTTCTATGTACAATCCGTGTTTTATTGATTGCATGGAATATTCTCATTTTCTGAGATTGTGGATTTGGGGTTTTCATGAGCTGTAAGCCATAATCATCACAATGATGACAAATCACGGCTGGAACTATCTTGCTTTTCTTGTTCAAACATTTTATTAACAGTAAAGCAAAATGACAAGGACAAGGAGACATTACCAATGTACAGTGGACATTGTGGTGACAACAAGACATAAGGAATAAAGGTCACAGTACCAATGTCATTACATATCTAATAAAAACAAGTGGTTAGAAGTTGCTAACAAAAGACGTTGTAGTTTCGGCCAATCGGGGTAATGGCTCACTGGGGCATTAAAGAAGGTTGGAGAAATTAAGAGGAGGGACAAACAGGGGTGGGAAAGGGGGGGGGGGAGGGAGGAACAGCAACGATGACTCCATGAATGTTAATTAAGTGTACTGCAACACCTATGCACTGCGTAAGGAAGGTCAATGACAATACCTAGGGTGCACAGTATACAGATCAAGGGAGAAGGAGTGATTCATCAAAGTTAGGCGGGAGGAAACGCTCTACCCAGGGGCTCCATATATGTAAGAATTTAGGGATCGCATGAAGAATTGTGGCTTCCACCTTTGCGTGTATCATAGCTTGTATTATTCTGGTTTTAACGGCTGTGACGCTTAGGGAGGGGGATTTCCAGGATTTCGCTATAACCTGCTTGGTTGCCGTACTGACTTGCATAAGGAGTTTGAATTGCGAATTGGAGATGCCAGGAGGGCGTTGATTGAGTAAAGCTGTTGTCGGGTCGCAGTGTGGTAGCACTAAGTGTGGATAACATAGTGAAAATTTCAACCCAGAAGGTACGGGCTACCGGGCAATCCCACCACATATGGTAGTATGTTCCTGGGTCCTTACAGCCTCTAAAACAGTTGGGCGAGTAATCAGGGGTATATTTTGCAATTCTCGCTGGGACCAGATACCAGCGTGTTAAGACTTTATAATTTGTTTCTAGTGCAACTATGTTCTGCGAAGAGGATTTTGTGTTGGCCCAGATGTGGTCCCACTCAGATGAATCTAATTGCTTATCTAAATCAGTCCCCCCAATCTATGGGTATAAGGAGGGGGGGATGTGACAGCCGAAGTCGCGAGGAGGGAGTATAGGCTTGAAATGAGACCACGTCTGTGTGGGTCTTTGTAACACGCTCATTCAAAGAGAGACATGGCGGCTGGTTGATTGGTTATTGTTGCGTAAGGGGCATAGAAGTGTTGTAGCTGTAAGTATCTAAATATTTCGGAAGCTGGAAGACTGCGTTTCCCGTAGCAAGGCAAAGGACTTAAACCTATTCCTCTGTAGAAAATGATGTGTACGGAGCAGGTTAGCAGAGGTCCATGCCTTGAATGAAAGAGGTGTCTGCCAGGCCAGGGGAAAAGCTGGGTTTCGAAGAAACGAGAGCAGAGGATTATGTAGCGATTGGAGGAGATAGCAGGTTTTCAGTTTGTCCCATAAAGATAAGAAGTGGGAGGTAATGGGGTTGGTTATAGAACGGCGGTCCATTGGCTTTAACCAAAGTAAGTTAGCGGTAGAAAGGGGGTTGCACTCTATTGATTCAAGGGCAACCCATTGAGGGATTTCAAAGGTCGCATGGGATTGAGGCAACTGTGCTAGATGTGCTGCTTGGTAGTATTTGCCGATATCAGGTAAGCCTAGATCTCCATGGAGCTTAGGGCGATATAAGGTGGAGCGGAGTATACGAGGACGAGTATTGCCCCAAACATAGGAAGAAATGCGGCGCTGCAGTGAACTATCTTGCTTTTCATGTAATGAGTCTATCGCAGGGGCGGACTGATCATTTGGAAACTCGGGCACTGCCCAAGGGCCCGGGGTCAGTAGGGGGCCCCATGAGATGCCCCTGGTACCTTTTTCATAGGCTTTTATGAGTTTGGGCAAGGACACAGGGGCCCCATAATCCCCTATTGCCCAGGGGCCCCATGAGTTATCAGTCTGCCCCTGGTCTATCGCATATATTAGTTTCACTTTTTAAGTTGCATTACTGAAATAAATGAAGTTTTGCACCATATTCTAATCTTTTGAGTTTCACCTGTACGTATAAAGCAATGAATATGACATTCAACAAATATTCACTGCAGGTGATTTTCTGCTGAATTTGCTTTAAATGACAGTGATTGATTCACCAGCAGTGAAAGATTGGCAAAGTCACAGAGCAAATCTAGGTTCAGACTGGTCAGCCCCCTGTTCAGCTGGAGCCAAGCATCATACACAGACGTGGTATTTCTATTGCTTCTATATGGCCGCTTCTCTCTGTTAATGGTCACTAAGGAAGCAGTGGGTGCTGGCTCCTGCCACCTTCCTAGGAACCGTTGGCCCTGTCCTCATCAACATGGTGACAAGATGCTTTGCCAGGTGGTGGTATGGTTCTGGCCCACTCTCTTTTGTATGGTTCAGGAGGGCTCCCACCACCTTTCCTGGCCAACCAGGCTGCATGATTAGGGTTTTGAAATGGATTTTTAGGGGTAAACCCAATCATTTTTTTTAGGTGTGAGGTCCCCCTTAAAATCCACACCAGACTCAAACACTGTGTAGGGTGCGCTACAAAGCTAAAAAAGAAAAAGGTTAAATTGCAGGTTGATGACGTTCTGATTCTGACTTTTTTTTTAAGACATTTCCAAAGGTCTACAAAATACATAGCATGCCTCTGATGTGTGGCTGGAGAGTCTGCAGCAACAGGAAAGAGTGCACTGTGCATGTGCGGTTTTTCAAACAGGAATTTTCTCTTCTGAATGGGTGTGGACCCCCAAGATTTCTGTGTCCTCAAATTAAGACAGGAGATTGTGTTTATGTCTGTACTGGCACATCCTCATACCCCATAAGAGGAGCCACTGCTTGATTGTCGTCCCTAGAGAAGGAGATCTGAGTATGGGGAGAGCGGACCAGTGGACACCAGTGTATGCTGAAAGGATCTGAGGGTTTGATCCCACTATACGCTTTGACCCTTACGGGTCGAAGCCTGGAGGTGAGAGGCTAATCTAGCCGTGTGTTGGAGTTTCTGCACCTGGAGTCACTTTATTATATGGTCACGTTTGTTTGGAATTGCAGTAGTGGTGTCACCCACTTATCGGACATTTTTTACACAATATATTTATTTGGTTGTTCTTTAGAGTGGTATTTGCACTGTATTTGCACATGTTACCACAGTTTTTATTTTTTATTATTATAATAATTTATTTTAAATTATATCCATGTGTGGGTTTTATCATTAAGAATTATTCACTATATTATTAATACACAGAATTCATATACTATGTTGTGTTGTGGTATATATGTATTATTAGTTTTATTTTGATCACCGTGACCATTTGATGATTATTATATTTATTGTTGATTCACGTGGTTTATTGCATATATTATTTTTTATGAAGGTTGTTAAGGCACTTATTTTCACTTTAGTGTTTTTGGGATATATTGGTAGCGCCACATTCTTTTAGATTATGCCTTTGTATGGGTTTTGTGCTTTTTTATTTTAAGAAGCTGAAAATGAAATGTAATTTGCCAGCAATTGTAAAGGAAAAGTTCAACTTTTAGTGAAAAATAATAAATGCATTTTTTTGCAGGTAAAAAAAATGTGCATTTATTATTGCTGTCTGCAGGAGCCTGGAAAGCATTACACCATGGTGGTGCAGGTCTCATGCAGATCTGCCAGTGTTATTTGTTTGCCTGTACAGGGATGTACACAATGTATGGGGATGTACAGGGTGTATGGGGGTGTACACGATGTATGGGGATGTATGGGGATGTATGGGGGTGTACACGATGTATGGGGATGTATGGGGATGTATGGGGGTGTACACGATGTATGGGGATGTATGGGGGTGTACACGATGTATGGGGATGTATGGGGATGTATGGGGGTGTACACGATGTATGGGGGTGTATGGGGATGTACAGGGTGTATGAGGATGTATGGGGATGTATGGGGGTGTACACGATGTATGGGGATGTAGGGGTGTACGAGGATGTATGGGATCTACAAGGATGTGTAGGATGTAAGCTGGCGTCTGTGGGTGCTGTAGGCCGATGTAGGGGGTGTATGGGATGTACAGGATGTATGAGGTGCATTATTATTATTATACAATATTTATAAAGCGCCAATAGTTCGCTCAGCGCTGTACATTACAAAGGGGGACAGAACATGTGACAGAACAATACCAATACAATGCAAAACATGAGGAGATCGAGGGCCCTGCTCCTTGGAGCTTACAATCTAGGAGGGAGGGGATGGTGGTACAGGAGGAGATAGCTGTGGGGGATGGAGTGGTAGGAAGAGTGGAGGAGGTCGGCAAGTTAGCAGAGGGTGGGGTAGGCTTCCCTGAAGAGGTGGGTTTTCAGGGTGCGCCTAAAGGAGAGGAGAGTAGGTGATAATCTGATGGGTTGGAGTTCCAGAGGATGGGTGACACCCTGGAGAAGTCCTGGAGGCGGGCATGGGAGGAGGAGACCAGGGAACTAGAGAGAAGGAGGTCTTGTGAGGAGCGGAGCGTGCGTGTTGGGCGGTACTTGGATATTAGGTCGGTGATGTAGTTCGGGGCAGTATGGTGGACGGCTTTGTACGTCAGTGTTAGGATTTTGAATTTGATCCGTTGCGCAATCGGAAGCCATCGGAGGGATTGGCAGAGGGGGGTGGCGGAAATGGAGCAGTTGGAAAGGTGAATGAGTCTGGCAGCCGTATTCAGGATGGACTGAAGCGGGGATAGCCAGCGGAGAGGTAGGCCAGTGAGGAGGGAGTTGCAGTAGTCAAGTCATGATATGATGAGGGAGTGGATGAGCTGTTTAGTGGTTTCTGGGGTTAGGAACGTGCGGATTTTGGCGATGTTGCGGAGGTGGAGTCTGCACGAGTTTGTTAAAGATTGGACTTGGGGCTGGAAGGATAGGTTGGAGTCCAGAATGACACCAAGTACTCTGGCCTGCGGGGTGGGTTTGATGGTGGCTTTGTTGGATGTGATGGAGAAGTCAAGGGGGGGTGGTGTCTGGGCTGGGAAGAAGACAAGAAACTCGGTCTTGGAGAGGTTCAGTTTAAGGAAGTGGAGCGACATCCAGTCTGATATGTCGCTCAGTAGGTGTGTGATTCAGGCGGAGACCGAGGGGGTGAGGTGGGGGGTTGAGAGATAGATTTGTGTGTTGTCGGCATAGAGGTGGTAGTTGAAGCCATGAGAGTGTATGAGTTGGCCAAGGGAGGAGGTGTAGATGGAGAAGAGAAGGGGCCCAAGGACGGAGCCTTGAGGGACCCCAACAAAGAGGGGGAGTGAGGGGGAGGTGGTAGCATTATAGGTAACGCTGAAGGAGCGTTGTGACAGGTAGGATGAGAGCCAGGAGAGAGCAGAATCTCTGAGGCCGAGGGAGTGTAGTTTTTTGAGGAGGAGGGGGTGGTGGACTGTGTCGAAGGCCGCAGAGAGGTCAAGGAGTAGGAGCACTGAATAGTGGCCATTAGCTTTGGCGGTTAGCAGGTCGTTGGAGAGTTTGAGAAAGGGAGTTTCGGTGGAGTGTAGGGGACGGAACCCGGACTGTAGGGGATCGAGGAGGTTGTTGTCGTTGAGGTGAGAGCTTAGGCGGGTGTAGACTAGGCGCTCTAGGAGTTTAGATATAAATGGGAGCAGGGAGATGGGTCTGAGGTTGTTTGGGTCATTGGGGTCCAGGGAGGGCTTTTTAAGTATGGGGGTGATGTGTGCATGTTTCAGAGGGGAGGGGAAAGTGCCGGAGGAGAGGGAGAGATTAAAGATGTGGGTGAGGGAGCGTAGGATGGAGAGGGAGGGAGGTCGTAGGAGTTTTGAGGGGATAGGGTCGAGGGGGCAGGTGGTGAGGCGGGCATCAGAGAGGATCTTGGAGACTTCCTCGATGGTAGTAAGGTCAAAGGTGTGGAAAGTGTTGGGGGGCCTTCAGTATGAGGAATGTAGGGTGGGGTGGAAGTGGAGGTCAGAGCAGTGGTGGGGCCGTGGGAGAGGGGTGATGAGGGGGTAGCTGAGTGAGGGGGAACTGGTTTGGAGGGAGTTTGAGCAGCGATGACGTCCCTGCAGGTTATGTCGAGGGAGAGGATGGATGAGGGGGTAGCTGTGTGAGAGGGGACGGGTTGAGAGAGCGTGTGAGTTGCGGCGATGTCCTTGCAAATTGTGTCAATCTTGTTTTTGAAGTGATTGGCAACCTCAAGGGCAGTGAGTGAGGTGCTGGGTGGGAGTGGGGGTGCAGAGAGTAGAGAGTTGAAGGTGGAGAAGAGTCGGCGAGGATTGGAGGAGAGGGCCTTGATGAGGGTCAGGAAGTAGGCTTGTTTGGCAGTATGGAGGGAGGAGGTGTAGGTGTGAAAGGAAGATTTGTAGCGGGTGAAGGCTTGTTGGGATTTGGTTTTGCTCCATAGTCGCTCCAGGGCACGACTGTGTCATTTGAGGGTTTTGGTGTGATCAGTCTGCCAGGGCTGGAGCGGTCGGGGTCTGATGTTGCATGTGGTTAAAGGCGCTAGTGAGTCAAGGGCTGTTGACAGCGCATTGTTGTAGGCAGTCATAGCCAAGTCGGGGCAGGACGGGGGGAGGATGCTGTCATGGAGTTGATCAGCTGCAGAGTGGAGGGGGGCAGGGTTAAGGTTGCGGAGGTTAAGGTGCACAGGATGTATGAGGTGTATGTGATGTATGAGGTATACAGGGATGTACGAATTGTACGGGGTGTACAGAAAGTATGGGATGTATGGGGTTGTACGGAGATTTATGAGGTGTATGGGATGTACAAGGTGTACTGGGATGTAAAAGGTGTATGGGATGTATGAGCTGTATGAGGTGTACAGGATGTATGGGGGTGTATGGTATGCAGGAGGTGTATGGGATGTACAGGATGTGTGGGGTGTACACGATGTAGGGGATGTAGGGGATGTATGGGGTGTATGGGGATGTAGGGGATGTAGGGGATGTATGGGATATATGGGGATGTACGGGGATGTAGGGGGTGTATGGGATGTACTGGAATGTACATTATAGTGGGGGACAGAACATGAGACAATACAGTAACAAAACAATACACGAGGGGTTCGAGGGCCCTGCTCTTTCAAACTTACAATCTAGGAGGGGGGATAGTGGTACAGGAGGAAGTGGCTGTGGGTGGATGGAGTGGTAGGAGGAGTGGAGGAGATCAGCTGTTAGGTGAGGGTGGTGTAGGCTTCCCTGAAGAGATGGGTTTTCAGGGTTCACCCAAAGGCGAGGAGGGTAGATGACAGACGGATGGATTGGGTTAGTGAGTTCCAGAGGATGGGGGAAGTCCTGGAGAAGTCCTGTAGTCGGGCATGGGAGGAGGAGACCAGGGAGCTAGAAAGTAGGAGGTCTTGTGAGGAGCGAAGAGTTCGGGTTGGGTGGTATTTGGGTATCAGGTCGGTGAGGTAGTTTGGGGCAGTGTTATGAATAGCTTTGTATGTCAGTGTTAGAAGTTTGAATTTTATGCGTTGGGCAATCGGGAGCCAGTGGAGGGAATGACAGAGGGGGGTGGAGGACACTGAGTGGAGGCCAGTGGAGGGAATGACAGAGGGGGGTGGAGGACACTGAGTGGAGGCCAGTGGAGGGAATGACAGAGGGGGGTGGAGGACACTGAGTGGAGGCCAGTGGAGGGAATGACAGAGGGGGGTGGCATAAGCAGAGCAGTTGGTAAGGTGGATGAGTCTGGCCGCTGAGTTCAGGATAGACTGAAGCGGGGATAGTCTGTGATGAGGTAGGCCGGTGAGGAAGGAGTTGCAGTAGTCGAGTCGTGAGATAATAATGGAGTGTATGAGTTGTTTAGTGGTCTCTGGGGTCAGGAACGAACGTATTTTAGAAATGTTGCAGAGGTGGAGCCTGCATGAATTTGCCAGCGATTGGACATGGGGTTGGAAGGTCAGATTTGAGTCTAGAGTGACACCTAGGACTTTGGCTTGCAGGGTGGGACTGATGGTGCCGTTATTGGTCTTAATAGAGAAGGTGGGGGGGGGGGTGTGGGCTGGGGTGAAAACTAGGAGCTCGGTTTTGGAAAGGTTCAATTTGAGGAAGTGGAGTGACATCCAGTCTGATATGTCGTTCAGTAGGCTGGTGATTTGGGCGGAGACTGAAGGGGTGAGGCGAGGGGTAGAGAGGTAGATTTGCATGTCGTCGGCGTAGAGGTGGTAGTTGAAGCCGTGGGAGTGTATCAGTTGGCCAAGGGAGGAGGTGTAGATGGAGAAGAGAAAGGGTCCGAGGACAGAGCCTTGGGGGACCTCAACAGAGAGGGGGAGAGAGAGGGAGGTTATAGGTAATGCTGAAGGAGCGTGGGATAGATAGGAGGAGAGCCAGGAGAGAGCGGAGTCTCTGATGCCAAGGGAGTGTAGTTTATTAAGAAGGAGGGGGCGGTCAACTGTGTCAAAGGCCGCGGAGAGGTCGAGGAGTAGGAGGACTGAGTAATGGCCATTAGCTTTGCCGGTTAGCAGGTCGTTGGTGATTTTGAGTAGGGTGCTTTCAGTGGAGTATAGGGGACGGAAGCCAGACTGTAGGGGATCAAGGAGGTTGTTGTTGTTGAGGTGGGAGCTTAGGTGATTATAGATTAAGCACTCGAGGAGTTTGGATGTAAATGGCAGCAGGGAGATGGGTTTGAGAAGATCTTAGTGACCTCTTCAGTGGTAGCAAGGCCGAAGGAGTGGAGTGTTGGGGGGGTTTTAGTGTGCGGGATGTTAGGTGTGGTGGGGGTCAGGGTGGTTGTGGGGTCAGAGGAGGGGAGAGTTGAGGGGGTTATCGTGGGAGGGAGGCTAGGTGGGGAGGTAGGTTGAGCATTGGTGATTGTGTCAATCTTGTTTTGGAAGTGGTTGGCAATCTCGTGGGCGGTGAGTGAGGTACTGGGTAGAGGTGGGAGGGAGCGAGTAGGGAGTTGAAAGTGTAGAAGAACCGGCGAGGACAGGAGGAGAGGGTGTTGATGAGGGTTACGAAGTAGGCTTGTTTGGCGCATGGAGGGAGGAGGTGTAGGTGAGGAAGGCGGATTTGTAAAGGGTGAACGCTTGAGGGGATCTGGTTTTGTGCCATAATCGCTCCAGCACACGACTGTGTTGTTTAAGATTTTTGGTGTGGTCATTCTGCCAGGGTTGAAGTGGTCGTGGTCTAATGCTACGTGTGATTAGGGGTGCTAGGGAGTCTAAGGCAGCTGACAACGAGTTGTTATACGCAGTAGCGGCCAGGTCAGGGCAGGACAGTGGAAGGATACTGTCATAAAGTCGGTCAGCTGCAGAGTGGAGAGGGGCCGGGTTCAGGTTAAGGAGGTTACGGCTGGTGATGGTTTGACGTTTGGGGGGGAGGTGTTTGAGGACAGGGAGATGGAGAACGTAATGAGGTTGTAGTCAGAGAGAGGGAAAGGGGTGTTTGGGAGGTTGTGGGGGGTGCAGAGATGAGAGAAAACAAGGTTCAGGGTGTTCCCATCGATGTGGGTGGGGGACTGTGTACACTGTGTGAGTGCAAAAGAAGAGGTTAGGTGGAGGGGTTGGGATGTAGCTGGGTTGTTGACGTTGATAGGGATATTGAAGTCACCAAGGATGATGGTGGGTAGCTTAGAGGAGAGGAAGAAGGGTAGCCAGGTGGAAAAATCGTCGAGGAAGTGGGATACGGGTCCAGGAGGCCAATAGATTACTGCAATCCTCAGAGGGGTGGTGAAAGGATGATTTTCTTTATCCCCTCAGAGATCCCCGGTCTGTGGAGAGATTCCTGGTTTATCAGCAGAATTCTGGGAACACCCTTTGAACACAGAAATAACGGCAGAAATATGTTTAAAGTTTATTTGACATTACTAAGATTATATATGATACTTAAAAAAATAAGGGAGGGGGGAGCGAGTTTCAAACTGTAACTTCTAAATTTCCATCATGAGGGGGGCGCATGCGCGGCCGGCTCTGATGGTGGACGTGCTTTGAAAGCAGCGCCGTCCACCCGCCAGTACCTGAGCGGCTCACACCGGCCCTGGGACTCCACACAGGCTCCGCTGCACTAATATAAGGTGCCCGCACCTCCTCAGCTATGCCACGGAGGAAAAAAACCTCCGATCAGCCCAGGAAACTGACCCAATTCTTCCCGGCCGTCGGGCCGAGAATCCAAGATGGCGCCCACGGCTGTAAGCAGGGAGACATCAGCAGCGCCCAGCAGGAGGACTACATGTCCCAGCAACAAGATTCCAGGCTGCAGCACTCGCTCTACCTTGGGGACCCTGGTGAGTTGTCACCCCCACTGTCCCCTACATCACTCAGCCCAGCTAAATCCAGGCCACGGCTAGATCAGGACCCCAGTACAGTATATCAGGCCTCAAATCCTTCATCACAACCTGCTCATACAGCCATGCCTGACATAGATGCATTCCCTGCGTCTGACCTACCTCTGACGGAGATATGCATGAAAAGCATGCTTACATCTTTGCGCCAAGCTTTACACAGCGATATTTTTACGTCACTCAATCAGCTATCAACTATAGTACAACAACAGGAACACAGAATAAGCCACATTGAAAATAGCATGGGAGACATAATCACGGCGCACAACAACTTGATTGACGCACATGCAGATCACTCAACTGATATTGAGCAAATCAACCAAAAACTAGCCGACTTGGAAGACAGATCACGCCGCAACAACATTAAGTTCAGAGGGATTCCTGAATCTGTCGCCAACGACGACTTACTACCATACATACAGCACTACATCAAAATTCTCCTTCCATCACTCTCTGACATAGAGATCGCAATTGACCGTGCGCACCGCCTACCAAAACCCTCCTTCTTACCAGCATCCATCCCTAGAGATGTATTAGCCCGCATTCATTTCTACCATGTAAAAGACAAAATTATGTCGGCGGCCCGAAATCCACCGCCACTCCCGCCTTCACATACAAATCTCCGCCTATATGCTGATCTATCTAAAGCTACCCTCCTCAACAGAAAAAGAATGATATCCATCACCAAGGCCCTCAGAAACCACGGCATAGCCTACCAATGGGGGTTCCCCACCAAATTAACGGTGCAGCAACATGGTAGGATTTTTACTATTAAAACACTGGAGGCAGGCCTGGATTTACTAAAAACCTGGAATATCCTCCCTGCGGAATCACAGGAACCCGCGCATAGCTCTATGGAAGCAACATAGTCTTTACAAGACATATTTCCTACTGAAACATGCTCACACTTTCTCCCAGGAGCCATTCCTTAATTCGATATCTCTGGCGTTCGGCCTAGACCCATTGAAGTTCGTACTACGTGTTTACAATTGGCTTGACCCCCCCTGGTGGTCAAGTCCATTCGAATCCCCCAATTTTGAAGTAGCAATGTTGGCTACTCAACATATTTGCATTTTTCGCAAATGTTTTTTTATTGTTCTCTATATCCTTACCCTTCCCTTACCTTGGCACCACTGGACACCCACTCAGGACCCAAGTGTTAATTACCTCGACACATCATGGAACACTCCCCTCAATGCTCCGATTGATCTACAATCCTATCACCCCCACATGAATACCTATTTTCTTGAAAAATACAAAATCATACGCTTCTCTCAAATACCACACCAGTTTACGGAAAAGCTTGGAACCATGCTTACTAATGATTAATCTTACATCATTAAACGTACGAGGCCTAAACTCACCATATAAACAATCACTACTATCTAAAGAAGCAAGGAAGTCACGAGCGGACATACCCTGCTCAATAAAATGATTTTATAACATCCACGTTACACGATTCTGATAATTTAGGTGCCCTCACCTCCCCCTTTCCCCCCTTTTCCCCTTCTAATTCCCCCATATATATATCTACCAAAGTTTTAGCAAGGTTCACAAAATTAGAGCATACCTTTCATGTAACCAAGACAAGACTTTACAATCTACCCCGGCCAACTGGCGGGGTACCTCCACTCCATCTTTTCCTATCCATACAATGTTTGTATTAATTGTGAACCCTTTATACCGTTGTTCTCTGTTATGTTGTATGTTTCAAAATTTCTCAATAAAAAATACTTAAATATAAATTTCCATCATGAGCTAACTACATGAAACATGACATATACATTTCTTGGTATAAATTGTTTTTGCTAGCTTTCTGAGAATTAGTTGAACAAAGAAAGTTTCATGGTCATGTTATCTTTTGTTTATACATCCTTGAGCAACTAAAACAGTTTCATTAAACTTCTAATCTATTGTACAGCGCTGAGCAAACCCTTTGGCGCTATATAAACTCGATATAATAATAATAATATATCTGCAAAAAGCTAACTTAATACTTAAAATGGCGTACATCAACAAAACTGAGGTTATCTAGATCCTTTCAATCCCCTCTTAGATCATGAACATGATCTCAATTCTTTACCTCATTCATCTTTTTGTACAAACCTTCATTTGTATTTTACGGCTTGGTAATTCAAGCAATGCAAAATAATAATAAGCATTTAAAACATAGGTATAAAAATAAAACAAAAAGCAATATCATGACTATGCTTACAGCGATACCTTTCAGCCATGAAAAGACGGAACCAAATCCTGATCCTAGCCAATCAAAAGGAGTCCATCCATCTTTTCCTATAGCTCTAGCTTCTTCCATTAAACCAGTGGTGGGCAACCTTTTTTTTCAACTGAGCCAAATCTCGCCAAAACCACGATTGAAATTTATTTTGAGAGCCACATTTTTAAAACTGAAAATACATCCCCCATATAGTAATTCATCCCCCATAGTAATTCTTCCCCCATATAGTAATTCATCCCCCATATAGTAATTCATCCCCCATATAGTAATTAATCCCCCATATAGTAATTCATCCCCCATAGTAATTCATCCCCCATATAGTAATTCATCCCCCATATAGTAATTCATCCCCCATATAGTAATTCATCCCCCATAGTAATTCATCCCCCATATAGTAATTCATCCCCCATATAGTAATTAATCCCCCATATAGTAAGTCCCCCATAGTAATTCATTCCCCATATAGTAATTCATCCCCCATATAGTAAGTCCCCCATATAGTAATTCATTCCCCATATAGTAAGTCCCCCATATAGTAAGTCCCCCATATAGTAATTCATCCCCCATATAGTAAGTCCCCCATATAGTAATTCATCCCCCATATAGTAAGTCCCCCATATAGTAATTCATTCCCCATATAGTAAGTCCCCCATATAGTAATTCATCCCCCATATAGTAAGTCCCCCATATAGTAAGTCCCCCATATAGTAATTCATTCCCCATATAGTAAGTCCTCCATATAGTAATTCATTCCCCATATAGTAAGTCCCCCATATAGTAATTCATTCCCCATATAGTAAGTCCTCCATATAGTAATTCATTCCCCATATAGTAAGTCCTCCATATAGTAATTCATTCCCCATATAGTAAGTCCTCCATATAGTAATTCATCCCCCATATAGTAAGTCCTCCATATAGTAATTCATTCCCCATATAGTAAGTCCTCCATATAGTAATTCATTCCCCATATAGTAAGTCCTCCATATAGTAATTCATTCCCCATATAGTAAGTCCTCCATATAGTAATTCATCCCCCATATAGTAAGTCCTCCATATAGTAATTCATCCCCCATATAGTAAGTCCTCCATATAGTAATTCATTCCCCATATAGTAAGTCCTCCATATAGTAATTCATTCCCCATATAGTAAGTCCTCCATATAGTAATTCATTCCCCATATAGTAATTCATCCCCCATATAGTAATTCATTCCCCATATAGTAATTCATCCCCCATATAGTAATTCATTCCCCATATTAATTCATTCCCCATATTAATTCATTCCCCATATAGTAATTCATCCCCCATATAGTAATTCATCCCCCATAGTAATTCATCCCCCATATAGTAATTCATCCCCCATATAGTAATTCATCCCCCATATAGTAATTCATCCCCCATAGTAATTCATCCCCCATATAGTAATTCATTCCCCATATTAATTCATCCCCCATATTAAGTCCCCAAGTCCCCCCTGTGTCAATTCACTTACCTTTGCTCCGCGCGTTCCTCTCGTATTCCCGCGTCGTTCCGGTCTTCAGGGAGGACTGTGAGAGGAGAAGAGTTCGTCACGCTGCCCCGCCTACATCCTGGCTGCCCCGCCTACATCCTGACAGCTGCAGAGTCCTGACGCCCGAGAGGAGGGAGGGGGGCGGCCATCCGAGAGGAGGGGAGGGGAGAGGGGGAGAGGAGGAGAGGAGGAGGGGGGGGGGTGCCCGGCCGCCCGCCCGCCCGAGAGGAGGGAGGGGAGCGGGCGCCCGGCACACAGGAGAGCCGCATTTAAGTTTGTAAAGAGCCGCATGTGGCTCGCGAGCCGCGGCTTGCCGACCACTGCATTAAACCATCTACCTGTTCCTTGTGTTGCTTTATTATTTCATAATAATCTGGAACAGTCATTGTGGTATTATATATCCAAGTACAACATTCAGAATCCTCTGTCATCTCACACAGACCTGTCAGAGCAGCACTCATGCTTTCAATAGCTAATTCTTGCATCTCCGGCTGTTCTCTAATAGCTCTGGTCTCGGTATTTAGCAACCCCATGTCCTTAGAGTTCCTCTCCAGTATATCATCAATAATGTTTGTGTAATTATTTATTTTGTTCATGAGTGTTATTCCCCATCCCGTGTAGGTAGGGAACCATGACCAACCCTTATCCCCCGTAGAGAATAGATCTACCTTTTCTTGTTTGGTTTCCCTTCTCTGTCTCAGAGTTAGTTGGTGTTTTGGGTATGTACTGGCTTTTACCTGGTGTTCCTTCTGGTCTATAGCTGCCATAATTGGCACTAATTTGGCTACATAGCACCAGCCCTGGACATTACTCGGTATCCAAGGGTAACAGATCTTACCACAACAGATATAGGTATTGTTTCCCATGGAGATCAGCAATTTTTGTATTGCAGAGCGAAATTCAGGGGTGACAACAAGTGTTAAATAAAAAAGACGTTTTCCAAACATAGTTTTCCCCACGTTGTCTTATATCTCTTCTAAACTTTCATTCAGGGCTCTACCATTTACTTACCAGAATTTCACAGAATAAGTTCCATCCCTCCTTCCAGGATCAGACATCCAGGAAAATGTCCAGGGACAAACACACAGTCTTTTCCCCTTTTCCAAAATGGCCGCCGGTCAACTTCCGGTTCCCGTGTGCGTCTTGACGTCACTGCCCCTGCCACTGCCCAATGTGTTTCATGAACCAAAGGCCACAGAGGAAGTCTATAAGTATGCAAACATATTATAATAACCATCTAACCATTTTTATATTTTGCTATAACATGGGCAACATAGTGGCTTAGTGGTGGGCAGCACAGTGGATTAGTGGTGGGCAGCACAGTAGTTTAATGGTGGGCAGAACAATGGATTAGTGGTGGGCAGCACAATGGATTAGTTGTGGGCAACACAATGGATTAGTTGTGGGCAACACAATGGATTAGTGGTGGGCAACACAATGGATTAGTGGTGGGAAGCGCAGTAGTTTAACCTCCCTGGCAGTATTCCTGAGTGTAGCTCGGGGTAAAGTTTCAGTACCACAAGCGGTAACCCCCCCCCCCCCTCCAGCTACACTCGGGCTTACCATGCGGAGTTGCTCAGGGATTCCCTGCAGCGTCCCCGGCCATCTCCTCCAGCCAATGCCGGCATCCGGTTTCCATGTTCCGGTCCCTGTGATGTCGGGATGTACGGGGGCCAGAACCGGTGGCAGATTTAAAAATGGCAAAAACTGTCATTTTTTTGTAAACGAATATTACATCGTATAACATTGCTGTTTCAAACCATTTCACATACATTGTGTCCCGAGTGCTTTGTCCTGTCCCCTGCCTGCATTATTACTGCTCTTTCTGCCTGGAAACTGAGAAACGTCCATGGAGTCCAAAAAGCGTCCCTTTAGGTCAGACGCGGTTTTAGACCGGCTAGAGAACAGCGATAGTAAATCAGAACCACTTGCAGAATTGAGTGATAATGATTGGTGGGGGAAATTCATCATCAGACACTGAAAACGATTCTGCGACTGAGCTCAACGATGTGCCAACTTGGCGCTATATTTCACATTTCAGTGTTTTTGGTTTGATTATATTATTGAAATACATTTATTATTAGTATATTATTATTTTTTATGATTATTAAATTATAATTTATGATTTCGTGTTTCAAGTTTTATCATATCCGGAAAGTTTTACTAGACTCTTGTTTGGACAGATTTCAGTGAGTTATTCCTAAAAATGACAAGCCTACAATAAAAAAATACATATTTCCATGCAATATAATGTACCGCTTTCAGCACCAAAAATCTGAAATAATCATACCGCCGAGGAGCTTAATGGTGGACAGCACAGTGGCTTAGTGGGGGGAAGCACAGTAGTTTAATGGTGGACAGCACAGTGGCTTAGTGGGGGGAAGCACAGTGGCTTAGTGGTGGGCAACACACAGGCTTAGTGGTGGACAGCACAGTGGCTTAGTGGTTGGAAGCACAGTGGCTTAGTGGTGGACAGCACAGTGGCTTAGTGGTTGGAAGCACAGTGGCTTAGTGGTGGGCAGCACAGTGGCTTAGTGGTTGGAAGCACAGTGGCTTAGTGGTGGGCAGCACAGTGGCTTAGTGGTTGGAAGCACAGTGGCTTAGTGATGGACAGCACAGTGACTTAGTGGTGGGCGGCACAGTGGCTTAGTGGGTGGCAGCACAATGGCTTAGTGGGTGGCAGGACAGTGGCTTAGTGGTGGGCAGCACAGTGGCTTAGTGGTGGGAAGCACAGTGGCTTAGTGGTTGGAAGCAGGGGCGGGCTGACAACTCATGGGGCCCCCGGGCAATAGGGGATCATGGGGCCCCTGTGTCCTTGCCCAAACTCAAAAAAGCCTCTGAAAAAGGTACCAGGGGCATCTCATGGGGCCCCCTACTGACCCCGGGCCCTCGGGCAGTGCCCGAGTTTTCAAATGGTCAGTTCGCCCCTGGTTGGAAGCACAGTGGCTTAGTGGTGGGCAGCACTGGGTGAGAATTACAGTCTCAGGATAAATACAGGTTGCTCTGGAAAAAGACAGTGTAGATGTTCCAAGAAGCACAATATGATGAGAGCAGCCGTCTCCTGAGGTCACCTGTGTGGGGGGGGGGGGGGGGGGGGGATTCTCTTTCTATCCTGAACAATGCTTCTGGCAGTTGTGGCGACAATCTTGGTCTGCCTGACCTTGACTTGGCTTCAAGAGGAGAGAAAGCTGTGTAAGCAGACGATGAGGTAGTGAGCCTCTTACTAACTGACAGGTCCTCATCGTGTCCTCTGCAGAAGTACATCAGTATGAAACATAAACCTGCACTACTCTACTATACCTGGTTATGTAGAACAAACACATGAGGTGCGGTCTAATAGAACAAACTTAAAGAGGAGTGCCGGATCTAACAAAATAAATACTATTGCAAATTAATAGTGCCCGTGGATGTGCAAAAAAAACACACTAGTCTATTAAAAGTCTTCAGCATCAACAAAAACTGAATCCATCTTCCACAAGGTCTTCCCTATCATCAGGGCCAGCTCCAGGGAACATGTACAGCATTGCCACTCAGAAGAAAAAAAAACAAACAAACCATAGTGCTCTCTATTGAAATTCTTAAAACCAGATTGTTTATTAAAAATACACTCAAAATCCAAGGAGCACCTTTGGACTGTAAAGGAACATAAACTACACATGTCATTTCCTGACTACCCTTCACATTTGTGGAGGCATTGGAGCACCAAGACAGAGGAAACGCCTACAAAATTACCCCATTTTGGAAAGCAAATGTCAGGTTTCTATGGTAGTGAGCGGTAGAGTGGTAGAAATCCAACTCGGGGTTCCCAGTCTGCTTCTTCACCAGGGCCCCTGATGGTGGGGATGGACTTGCAGCAAACTGGAACCGGGTATGCCCAGCTGATGAAGAAGAGACCACTCACATGTGCAAAGTACAGATGGAAGGAAACAGAAGAGGATCCAAGGAGACAAGTTGAAGTCAGGAAAATGGTAGACAAAGCTGGGGTCGGTACAGGGGTAGTCAGGCACAGAATACAAGTAAAATAAGAATCACAGAGAAACTAGGAAGTCGCTCAGGCAACGCCAGCTGCACTGAGCATGCCTATATACAGGGGGAAGCAGGACAGGAAGTGATAGAAGGGAAGGGGATATTAATCCACAGCAGAGCAGGCGATGCCCATAGGCCAACACGGAAGACAGCAGAGCATGTGAATGAAATCCCAGGTTTAGCAGACCACTGGATCAGCTGTGGGTGGAGGATTATAACTTTTTTCCTTTTTTTAACGGTTGAACTGGATGGACTTTTGTTTATTTTCAGCCAGACTAACTATGTAACTATGTAACTGTAAGCATTTCACAAACAGGAAACTACAGGCTAGACCGTGACAGCTACAGTGCTGTGAAAAAGTATGTGCCCCCTTCCTGATTTTTTTTTTTAACATATTTGTCACACTTAAATGATTCCGATTATCAAACAGATTTTAATATTACACAAAGATAACCCGAGTAAATACAAAATACAGTGTTTTAAATCATGATTTAATTTAATAAAAAATAAAAAAGCTGCCAAATTCACCTGGCCCTATGTGAAAAGTAATTGCTCCGTAAATCTAATAACTGGCTGTTCCACCGTTGGCGGCAACAACTGCAATCGCGCATCTGCGATACCCGGCGATGAGTCTTTGGAGGAACTTTGTCCCACTCCTCATTGCACAATTGTTTTAGTTCAGACACACTGGAGAGTTTTCTATCATGACCGGCCTCTTTAAGGTGGAGCCACAGCATCTCAATCGGATTTAAGCCCGTACTTTGGCTAGGCCACTCCAAAACTTTCATTTTGTTTTTGTTTGAGCCATTCAAAGATGGACTTGCTGGTGTGTTTCGGATCATTGTCCTGCTGCATAACCCGTGTCCTACTGCATAGTGCGCTTGAGGTCAGGAACTGATGGCTGGTCATTGTCCTTCAGGATTTTCTGGTAGAGCACAGAATTCATGGATCCATCAATTATGGCAAGTCTTCCAGGCCCTGAAGCTGCAAAGCAGGCCCAGACCATCACCCTACCACCACGTGTGACTGTTGGTGTGATGTTCTTTTTATGAAACGCTGTGCTTGTTTTACTCCAGATGTAACGGGGCGCACACCTTCCAAAAAGTTCAACTTTTTGGCAAATGTCAGATGAACCTTTGTATTCTTTTTTGGTCAGCACTTGGCTTTGGCCTTGGAACTCTCCCGTGGAGGCCATTTTTGCCCAGTCTCTTTCTTATTGTTGAATCATGAACACTTACCTTACCTGAGGAAGGTGAGGCCTGTAGTTCTTTAGATGTTGTTCTGAGTTCTTTTATGACCTCCTGGATATTTCGTCGTTGTGCACTTGCAGTAATTTTGGTAGGCCGGCTAATCCTGGGAAGGGTCACCAGTGTTGCAAGTTTTCTCCATTTATGATAATGGCTCTCACCGTGGTTTGCTTGGGTCCCAAAGCCTTAGAAATGGTTTTATAACCCTTTCCAGACTGATACATGCCATTTACTTTGTTTCTCATCTGTTCTTGAATATCTTTAGATCACGGCTTGATTTGTTGCTTTTTTGAGATCTTTTAGTGATCTTTACTTTGTCAGATAGCTTTTATTTAAGTGATTTCTTGATTCAGCAAGTCTGACAGTAATTAGGCCTTGGCGTGGCAAATGTAACTCAGCTTTCCAAACATCTGGTGAATCCCAGTTCATTCATGGTTTAATATGAGGGGGGCTGACAATTACTTTTTCACAGGCAAGGGCCAGGCAGGATTGGACGCCTTTTTCCCTTAATAAATGAAATCATCATTTAAAAACTGCATTTTGTATTTGCTCGGGTTATCTTTGTGTAATATTAAAATTTGTTTGATGATCTGAATAATTTAAGTGTGACAAATATGCAAAAAAGAAATATCTAAAAGGGAGCAAATACTTTTTCACAGCACTGTGCTCTGTATAAACTACTGAGCTTTATGGGGAATGTTTTTTTTTTCCTTTTCTAAATTCATCATTTTAAATCCCGCGGGCCACTAATATGAATTTTTTATTGTTCAAACAATTTTATTGGATTTTAAGGGTATGGAACATACAGCAAAATGCAATATGGATAACGGATAAAGACATGAGGCCTTAGGGCCTATAGTAGTAGTACGGGTATTGCAAATGTAGAAAAAAAGAACCATAATGAGGGAGGGAGAAGAGGAGAAGAGGAGGAATAAAAGAGTAGGGGGGGGGACAGGCAGAGTGTGTGACTTCCAAGACAGAAAGGGGGATATGGGACCGGACCAAGGTACCGGATAATCTTCTGGTAAAGAAGGGTATTAAGGAAGAAGCAACTATTCATCAAAACCCCGAGGGAGAAAGTGATCAATCCAAGGAGACCAGACTGACATTAAATTTGGGGACTGTGTCTGTGATGGTAGCTTCCACTTTGGCATGTATCATGGCCTGTGTCACCTTATTCCGAACCACCAATATACATAGTGATGGAGATTTCCAAGATTTTGCTATAATGTGTTTGGCTGCGGTTGTGATCTGCAAGAAAAGCCTAAACTGGAGCTTAGAGATTGAAGGAGGTCGCAGATTGAGTAGAGCGGTGTCTGGAGTAGGTGACAGTGGCTTTTGAAAGAAGGTATATAGCATGTGGAAGACACATCTCCGAAAGTATGGACTACTGGGCAGGACCACCAAATGTGAAGATACGTTCCTGTCATCGCACAGCCCTGAAAGCAGTTTGGGGAGTAACTTGGAGTATATTTTGCGATCCTAGCCGGGACTAAGTACCACCAAGATAGGACCTTGTAATTAGTCTCAACCGCTACCACGTTCTGTGAGGAGGATTTAGTTGCCTGCCAAATGTGGTCCCATTCTTCTGGGCTCAACTTGGTGACGTATGAGGGGCCGGGGGAAGACTCTGGGGTCATAAGTAGGGCGTAAAGAACAGAGATGAGGCCCCGCCTGTGCGGATCTTTCTTGCAAGCGCTTTCAAAGAGGGTCATGGATCTAACAGAGCTTGAGGTAGTGGAGAGGGGGGAATAAAAGTGCTTAAGTTGAAGGTAGCGAAAGATTTCTGATGCAGGTAGGGAGTAAGATTCTCGGAGGGATGGGAAGGATTTGATACCTGTGTTGGTCAAGAAATGATGGGCCCTAAGGAGATTAGCTGAGGACCAAAGTATGAAGGATCTTGGGGAAGACCAGGCAGGAGAGAAAGCCAGATTGCGGAGATGGGAAAGAAGGGGACTGTGTGGCGACTGGATGGGTATCAGGAGTTTAGTCTATCCCAAAGGGCAACAAAGTGTGAGGTGACTGGGTTCTGGATCGCGCAACGATCTGAAGGACAAAGCCAGGTTGGCTAATGAGAAGGGATCAATATCGACTGACTCTAGAACAACCCATAGTGGGATCTCATGGGATGCATAATATTTAGGGAGCTCTGCTAGGTGAGCTGCTTGGTAGTATTTTGCAAAATATAACTTAACTTAGGCATGTGGACGGTAGTATGGGAAACTCGAGGGCGGACAGAACCCCAGGTATATGCGTGGGCACGACGCTGCAACGTGCAAAAGTAGTGAGCAGGGACACCAGTAAGGTGAGCGAGCATTTGGTAAATAATTAGCAGAATATAGATCAGATAAGGAGGCTGTCAACTTAATGCCTAGGTATGGGATAGCATGTTGGGACCACGAAAAGGGAAGAACTTGTTGTAGTAACCATTCCACACTGCTCCCCCTGCAATCCTCTTCCAACGCTTCTCACCTCTGCACTCCCTGGAACCCTAATTGCACACTGCTCCCCCTGCAATCCTCTTCCAACGCTTCTAACCTCTGCACTCCCTGGAGCCCTAATTCCACACTGCTCCCCCTGCAATCCTCTTCCAACGCTTCTCACCTCTGCACTCCCTGGAACCCTAATTCCACACTGCTCCCCCTGCAATCCTCTTCCAACGCTTCTCACCTCTGCACAAGCTGCAATGCTCCTTCAGTACTATCCCATCCCCCCCCAAATCCTCTTCGAGTACTCCTGATCCAGCACTGCTCATCATGCACTCTCTTCCAAAATTACCCGTTTTGCAACCCTGCTCTCCCCTTCCACCTCTGCACCCCTCTTCCAGCACTTTTCAACTCTGCACCTCCAGGGAACCAGAACATGTTTACCGGATATCCTCAGCAGTCTGCTGTGTCATTTATGCGATCTGCAGTTGCCTATCAAGTTACTTTTTTTATGGTTGTCTAAGAAGTGCTAAGCCTAGCACACATGATCAGAAAATCGTACGGAAATTCCCGCTTTTTAAGCGATCGTACGATAATCTGATTGTCCGTACACAGCTATATGAAGGGGCAAAATGTGTCTCATATGATATCAGATCGTAAGATTTAATTGGTACAGTTTTCATCCGAAAATACAATACAAATACATGACATCACTCCCGAATTTTCTTTCTGTTGTACAAGAATGTTCGTAACGTTGGCAGCCTCTTCACTTTCGATATGAGACTAGGACGCAACCCCCCAAAAAACCAGACGATCGTTCGTCCAATATTCTCATTGTGTATACGGAGCTTTAGTTTTGTGGGCTGTGGCCAAACTGTACTCTCAGAAGTAACCATTTTCATTTTTAAAACCTCTCATTATCTGGCAGTGTTGACATTGAAGAGTACAAAAGCATCTTGGCGATGATTACTGCTGTCGATGAGATAAACCAGAACCCCGATCTCCTGCCCAATGTCACCCTGGGCTATCATATATTTAATACTTGTTCTGATCCAATGAAAACTTTGGGATATGCCATAAAGATATTGTCTGGAGAGAAGGAAGCTCCCAACTATTACTGTAAGGGAGACGGAGAAGTGGCCGGTTTTATTGGTGACAGTACTTTCAATACGAATAATGCGATGGCCCAATTGCTCAGTCTGTATCGGTATACACAGGTAAGTGATCACTTCTATATATTATGTATGTGTAGCACTACAACAACTTGGATGGGGTCTTAGGGGTATGTGGGATGCCCAAGGAACTGTAGAACTTGAGGACAACTTCTTAGCACACACTGTACAAAATGTGGAACAAACATCAGCAACAGCTAATTTAAGGAGCACCGAGTCCCCTTCGTTGTATCTCCTGAGACCCCAGATGAATCCTTTCTCTTGCACCCGGCTGTCCTGAGGGTATCTCTGGGCAAGGTTTTCTAAGATCTGCAATTAAGTAGTCCCAGATGAGAAGTTGGGTGTTGCACCTGACCGCCCTCTCCCTTCTGTGGCCCAGGGGGTGGAGGAGTTCTCATACTGTCCAGTAGCTTGGTGGGTTGGTAGCTGCTTTCAAGCCTTACTCTGGGCTAGCTCCTTCCCTGCTAACAGGTTGTCCTCCCTAGGAGACTTGTGGCACAGTGGGGATCCTTCTGTCCAGCATCCAGCCAGTAGGTAGGCTCCCCTCCCTGGGGCCTTCTCCCGGGCTCCGCACTCCAGCACCTTCTCTCAGTCCATCTTCCACCTGACTCAACTCCAACAACAAACCCTGCTGCTCAGGCTCTGCCACATTTAAGGGCTGTCCTTGACCACACTACCTGGCCTCTTGCCTGGGGATTGGCCAAGTTCCCTAAATATGTAAATCCGGGCCTATTCCCCTCCTCCACCCCTCTTCCAGAAAGTGCCAGACGTTTGTGAAAGGGTGGGAAGGCTCCAGAAGCCCTGATCTGTAGAGCCTCCCAGCTTATCCTGAGGTGAACTCACTACCTCATTCCCAGGCTGGCTCATCCCAGGCCGCTTCTCTAACAAAAATCCTATCTAGCTAGCCTAGAAGGGGCTACATATGTAATATGGTAGATTCAATAGATGGCTCTGTACAGTCTGGGTGGAATATTTTAGATTTACTTTTCCAGAATGAGTGCAGATCAGAACACCAGAAATCTGAATAATTGGGGTTCACAGAACATTGCAACTTGAAAATTCAATGATTATTATCTACAAATCCTACTGGGTACCACCGTTTTGTTTAACAGGTTTAGTTGCTTGAATGAGAGAACACTCCAGGTGGCATGAACTCAGCATGTTCGTTTGGTAGGTTTTTAGAATTGCCTTTGGATCCAGTGCCCAAAATATTAGCTCAGCAATAAGGAGATGTAAGAAAATAAGCTGTGCCATTTGTGGAAGTCTCCTTTATGTAGTTGTTATTACACCAGTCAGAATTGTATGTATCTGGACATCTGCCGACATTATTGCATTGTGTGTGGAAGATCTATACAGGAAGTATTTTAACTCAATAGAGTAATCAGTCAGTCATTTTGCATCTTCACCGGGTGCCACCATTATTTCTAAATGGAAGCTCACCATCCATGAATGTTAGCTTTAAACAAAGTCTATCCTGAACTGTGAATCAGGAGACAGGCGTAGGCCTGTCAGAGAACATGTGTGGGTTCCCATTAGGAGAGGTGATCCACTCAAGAGAGAGCAGTCCATTCTGGAAGAGAGATTCCATGCCCACCAGGCTGAGGGGGTCAAGGCAGCTAAACAAGTCTGGGAAAGCCAGGATGACTAGACAAGTCCAGAGGATTGAGGGAATCTGGTGGTCTGAGAGGAGTGAGAGAGCCTGGAGTGCCAGGAGATCCCAAATTAAGAGGCCAGGGAGTGGGCCTGTGCAGCAGGGTGCTGTAACTACAGACTGACTGAGCAAGGAGAGCTAGGTGAAATGGTCACAGTGAGGAGAACGTTGGTACTGCTGAAGAGGGAGCCAGGTGTTACTAGTTTTGATGGTAGAACCCCTGCAAGGGCAAGTTTACTGTTGAACCTTTACTTTGGGGTTTAATAAAAGGAAGCCGACAAGCCCTAAAATGAAGTTCTGATTAGCACAAAAATTACTATTCTCACTGAAATAATCATCTTTACTACTGGACCCTCTAAATCCATGCCCACTCTTTCAAACGGCACTTCAATCATGGGTAAAGGTACCAGTGGACTGCGAAAATGGGGCGAAGGTGCAGCATACTTACACTCTGGGCATGACTCACAATACTCTTTGACGTCTGCATGTAAACCAGGCCAAAAGAATCTTTGGGTTATCCTCAGTTTGCAGCAATATGACCTAATGCAAAGATAACACTTTATAGATTCTGCCCCCAGACCTCTAAACGGCCTCAGGGACTTTCCTGAGCTATTTGGCCCGTCTCCAGGTCCTGAGCCCACAGTCTCATTTTCTGGAGCAATAGTCCTGTAATTTTTCCCTGAGCCTTTGACCCCTGGAACAGTCTTACTGGATCCAGTTTTTCACCCCTAGCAACATTGGGGTGGACCACACACTCCACAACCTGAGGGGCTGACAACACCTCTGGCTGGAGCCACTTCCTGGTGAGATGTATCAAGTCAAACATCTGGGAGCAGGGTGGCATGTCAGTAATGTAATACCACTGATGTACCCGTTGAGCCTGGACTGCAATGGTGATGCCCAGGTGTGCAAGGACCTCAGCCTTCAGCTTCTCATAATCCTGGGCAGCATCTGGTTCCAGGTCATAATAGGCTTTTCATGGTTCACCTGTCAAAAATGGTGCAAGCAGCCATGCCCATTGCTCTTCCCGAACAGCAGCTCTTTCAAAAGTTGTGAGGTAGGCTTCCACATCATCTGCAGGCATCAACTTTTGTAGAAAATAACTGACCTGCACCATTTTCTGTTCCACTGGCAGCGGACCTGCAGGCTCCTTCTTTAATTGCACCAGGTGTTGGGCCACTTCCTTAAGGATCTCTCGGTCTGCTTGTTGGGCCTCCACAAACTGGCGATTCGCCTCTGCGAACTGGCGATTGGTTTCCAGCTGGGTTGCAGTGACCTTCAGCAAGGCTCTTATCACCTCTTCCATCTTCCCACTTTCTCACGGAGTCGCCGCCAAATCCATCATATGTAGGGGTAGCCCAGGTGGGGGATCACCTTCCCTGGGAAAAAGGAAGTCCACACAGCAGGCTTTCTTAAAATATGACTTGACTTCCGGTTCTGGCGCCGAATGAGATAGGGACGGCATCCCGCGGCTCCAGACTCCCAAGCATATAACTTCAGCCTCCTGCACTGGAGGACTCATCTAAGTGGCACGGGAGTGCCCCCTGAACATACCTCATCCGATCCCGCATGGATTGGTACTTGCGGCTGGTGACAACCGGCCCTGATCCCGCTCCACAAGCCCTGAGCAAAAGGTCTCCCCCTACAGCAGCCAAGATGGCCACTGACCACGCTGCTGGCAGCAGCAACAGTTCAATTCAAAGCAGCAGCAGCTCAACTCACAGGATGACCAGGAAGGACCCAGAACCAGAGCCAGACCCAGGAACAGGTAGGAGAGAAGCACAGCTACCCCACATTCCCTCAGTAAGGCATGCTGACAATAGTAGTCCCACGGACCAATATGAAAAGATTGCACAGGCTGTTGCTTCTCTGTTGCTACCCACCATTACTCAGGCAGTAGACGGAGCAGTAACACAGGGCATAGAGCAGCTCAGAAGTGACTTGGGGGAAAACGCCAAAGGCATAACCATAGTTGAACATTGCCTCTCTGACCTAGAGGAGGAGTTTCAAGCTATGCAGGTGGGCGCTACACAATCCAAACGTGAGCAACAGAATATATTGGATGAGCTAGATGATTTCGAAAACCGCTCACGCAGGAACAACTTACGTGTCGTAGACCTCCTAGAATCATAAAGCTCGGGCTTATTATCTGATATCTGCTCTAAACGCATTCCTGCAGCACTGGGCATCACGACACCTTGCCAGGTCAAGAGGGCACATCGCTTAGGCGCACCCTCAAATGACAGACGCACGCCGCGCTTAACAATCATCAAATATCTCAACTACGCGGACCGGGTAGCTATACTCAGTTAGTTTTGCAATTCACATTCCCTGCAGCTAGACAGTCATAAGCTATTACTGTTTGCTGACTATTCATAAGAAGTCTCCCGCAAAAGAAAGGCATTCCAACAAATTTGTGCTACACTATTTCAAAAAGGGGTCAAACTTACCCTCCCATACCCTGCTACACTCCGCTTTACTACATCCGCAGGGGAACCCAAATCATTCCCACACCCAGAGGAAGCCCTTCTTTACTTTCAAAACAATCTATCTGATGTCATGGGACCTCAACAACCACAGCATTCACCACGAGACCCCAGCCCGCGAGACCAGCGTAGTCCACGAAAAGAACCACCAAAGCGCCAATGCGCCAACTATACCTCGGCAAAGCAAAGACCATCCTGACCATGCTGACGGCTGAAGCCCACCTCATTCCAATACCCTCTTACTGGTATTTAATACCTTATGTTAAAGTGTTTCATTGTCTCATACTGATCTTAACCAGCTGAGATGTTCAGATATTTCTCAAGTTCTCAGGTTCTTGTTCTTTCTATTTCAAATTGATGTATGTGTAATGCCTTACTATATTCTTTGGCTGCTGAGTTGCTGTTGATTATAGGGTGAGCTGACCCATCCTTCACTGGTGGTCCGTGCCACTATCGGGCCCTCCTCTCTTTGTACCTGTCTATGCAACCCCATGGTGCAGGATTTACACCCTATCATTTCCGGTAACGCAGGCCAAAGATAGGAGACAACATGCGGAATAATGTGAAGTTCATGATGCCTATGCAGTTTATTGTTACTTTTATTTTTACAATAGACCCTGTTGGGTCACCCTGATATCTGCATTTCTCCCCCCCTCCCTTCTCTCTCTTTCCTCTCTTTTCACTATTCTCCCCTTACCTGGAGACCCCACAACACCCTACTCTCTTACAATGCAATGAGAGAACATGGACCACGGTGATGAGTCCGTGGAACTGATAACACATAGAGAAGATTTTAATTCTTTTCTGAACACCCTCATATTCACATTCTCATGACTCGTGTAGTATCATGGAACGTTAAGGGTTTGAGATCGCCCCATAAACGCATGGCCATCCTTCGCCATCTCAAATGTATGAAAACAGATATTGCGTTTCTCCGAGAAACTCACTTAAAACAAACAGACTTTACGCGCATGAAAAAACTGGGTGGGACAGGTGCTGGGATCACCCTCGCCCAGTGGCAAAGCAGGAGTAATTTTCCTCATACATAAACGTCTTACTCCTGACATTATAACGCTAGCTACAGATGAGGAGGGACGTTACATCGCTGCACACAATAAAATAGACTCCTCCCCACTGGTATTGGTTAACATATACGCCCCGAACTCCTCACCCAAGCCATTCTTCCAAGATCTGTTCTCGAAATTATTGAACTTTATGCACCTTCCATTGGTGTTGGGAGGGGACTTTAACCAATATATGAACGCACAGGAAGATAAATTAAAACCTTCGGTCCCAAATTACCCACCCCCCCAACACACACGCTATTGAACAACTTCACAGAAGCATTACAACTCACGGATGTTTGGCGTCTGACTCATCCAGAAGGAAGAGAACTTACTTTCTTCTGCCCCGTCCACCATACTCTGTCCAGGATTGATTACTTCTTCATCACCGATATTTTATTACAAAACATCAAGGACTCTAATATACACGACATAGCGATCTCCAACCACTCCCCGATTTCTATATCCATACAACATGCACAGCATAACCAACACTCACGTACATGGCGTTTCCCTTCCTTCCTGGCAAAAAATCAGGACTTACTCCGGGTATTAAATACCACCTGGAGCGAGTTCTGTGACACAAATGCAGAGCACCAAACAAACCCCAATCTCTTTTGGGAGACAGGCAAGGCAGTCTTACGAGGTAGAATCATAGCGTTTACATTCACCTACAAGAAAAACCTTCTCCAAAATTACACAGAAGCAAGCCTCTAAGACTGGCACAAAAAGACTTGGCAGGTCTCAACTCTCACGAAACTAGGAAAGCATGGTCAGAGGCCAAATAGCACTTTGATACATGGGCAGCAGCTCAAGAGGCCACACGCCAATCCCATAGTGACCTGCAATTTCATAAATTCGGCAACAAGCTGGGCAAACTGTAGAAACCCATTCATACCTACCCTCTTTGCATCTTTGAGGGATACACAGGCAGGGGTGGATTGACCATTTGGAAACTTGGGCACTGCCCGAGGGCCTGGGGTCAGTAGGGGGCCCCATAAGATGCCCCTGGTACCTTTTTCATAGGCTTTTTTGAGTTTGGGCAAGGACACAGGGGCCCCATGATCCCCTATTGCCCGGGGGCCCCATGAGTTGTCAGTCAGCCCCTGTACACAGGGAACATTAAAAAGCGACCCTTTAGACATTATTTCCATTTTAGAAAATTACTACCAAACTCTATATGGCTCGGATCCTATAGACACTGCTAAGGCCACTTCCTTCCTGGATCTTATTTCGTTGCCACAGTTAGACCCAACCGCACTACAAGCTCTGAATGGTCCCATCACTCAGGCAGATATATCCCTAGCCATTAAATCACTTACGATCAGTAAAGCCCCGGGGCCAGATGGCTATACAGCTGAATTTTACAAACTCATGGCCGAAACCCTTTCCCCTGCCCTACAATCAGTGTTCCAATCCATTCAGGGGGGAGGGGACTACCTTCCCGCCGGATTTGAAGCCCACATTAAATTGATTGCCAAAAAAGACAAAGACCCGATGGAACCTGGATCATATCGGCCAATATCCCTACTAAACCTCGACGCAAAACTCCTGTCAAAAATTACCACTTCTCGCCTAGCAACTATACTACCTACTCTTATCCATCCTTCACAAGCGGGGTTTGTGCAGGGTCGATCGGAGGCTTCAAATATTCGCAAGGTGATATCTGTTCTGAG
Source organism: Staurois parvus (assembly GCF_062004578.1). Taxonomy (NCBI): domain Eukaryota; kingdom Metazoa; phylum Chordata; class Amphibia; order Anura; family Ranidae; genus Staurois; species Staurois parvus. The sequence goes on along the minus strand of NW_028317939.1, from coordinate 2,096,604 downwards.
TCAAGCCTCTAATGACACACCTCAAGACGCAGCAATCGTCTCAGATGCCAAAAAGGCATTGGACAATGTCAACTTCGAATGGCTTTACTTAGCACTACGGAAGTTTGGATTTGAGGGCCCTTTTATGCATCTGATCCAAGCCATGTATTCATCCCCAAAAGCCCAGGTCATAGCAGCAGGCCACATTTCTAACCCCATCCAACTTCACAAGGGCACTAGACAGGGCTGCCCTCTATCCCCTTTACTTTTTAACTTGGCCCTGCAACCATTAACACACTTCCTATTATTTCACTCTGACCTCCATGGCATCACAATTGGACAACAGGAGTTGAGACTTGCTTTGTTTGGAGACAACATTTTAATTTTTACCTTGCGCCCTTCTCTTGACCTACCATACATTCAACATGTTTTCTCATCTTTCCGCCTTTGTTCAGGGCTCCGTATAAATTTCTCTAAAAGTGAGGTGCTTCTGCTATTCCATTCACGCCTCCCGGCTTGGATGCAAAATTCAATCTTTAAAATTGCTACCAAGCATATCACTTATCTAGGCATAAAGATAGGAAAACTAGCTTCATCTCTATATGAGCTAAATTATGCGCCCACGATTACTAAAATCATTGGGGAACTAGAAATGTGGAAGGATCTACCGCTCTCACTCCTGGGCAGATCACACCTTTTTAAGATGGTGAGTTTTCCTAAACTTCTCTATCCACTCCAGACCATACCTCTTCTCCTTAAACACAGTGACATAACGAGGCTAATTCGGGCAATTTCAACATTTTTATGGAAAGGCAAATGCCCCCCGCATAGCACTTGCCAAATTATTCCTGCCACGAAGCGAAGGAGGATCCTGTCTCCCAAACGTGTGAGCCTATAATCTTTCATGTCTGCTCCGTTTGTGTCTAGATTGGCTCACCCAGTCTTCCAAATATTCCAATCACCACATTGAATCTGCATTAGCACATCCCTATGATCTCTCAGCCTTACTACATTCCAATGTTAACTCTCTTCCACCGCACTTGAAACATAATTTGCTTATCCGCGATACCCTTATTACATGGAGGGAAGTCAGGCATAAACTGGGGGTCTCTCTGTGGCTCTCTCGTTTTCTTCCTGTCCATCATAACCCTTCCTTTTCTCCCCCGCAATCCTATGATGCTTATGATACTTGGCTGGTTCAAGAATTAACTTTGGTACAACACTTATATGACACCTCTACGGGTTCCCCAAAACCTCTCAACAGCGTCCTACAAACCTACGGACTACCAGCACACCACTTTTTCTATATGCTTTAAGTAAGGAACTTTGTCATCTCCGTGGCACCTATTAAGTCTATTAGATTTCAGACAACATTCATTGATGTCTTGGCAAACTCTCGAAAGTATAACTTATCGAACATATACAGAGCTCTGAATCTACTATATGCCAAACCTTTTGAGACATTCAATGCTGTGAGATCCTGGGTCAAAGATTTTGATAATGCATTTACAGCTGACCAACTACTATCAGGCTTCAACTCCACGTGTGCCTTCAATTGCAATGAAGTTGGGTCAGCAACAAGGAAACGTTCAGGAGCAAGCAGGACACAGGGGGGAGCTGAAAACCAGTCAGCACTGAATCAACACCGAGGTGCTCTTTAAATAGCCTGCCCAGCGCAGACAGGCACGTCTGGGTCCTAGTGCTGGCTCGGCGCCATCATTGGTGACAGGCGCGCCTGGGTCCTAGTGCCCGCCTGCCTGTATGCCTTGTCGGAATCCTGTGCATGTGCAGATTCATGCGCTGTGGTGATCTTCTCATTCCCTGATACCCTCCTTCTCATCTCTCTCTAGTCTAACTAGGTCCCTGGGTAATACCTCCCTACTCCTCTTCCCTTTCTTCAGCTCTCATATCGTTCTCGCCATCATTCATCAACAAACGTAACCACTCGGACTATTTCATCTGCTCTTAATTCCCACCCCTCACACTTTTTGTCCTCTTTCTCTCCCCCTCCCTTACCCTCTTCTCTAATCCCAGCTCCCAAGTTTATGGACATTTCCTCTCTTTTGGTATGTTATTGGTGGATAGCAGATGACATCTGTGACATCTTAAACATCTAACAGCAACTACTGGCAAATCACATCATCATCTTACTTCCCGAACGCACACTCTCTACTGGCTATTATTTACCCTTTCTCTACACATAAGCTATTTTCCCACCACTTTCATATACTACTTTCCTCATTACTTACTTATGCAAACTTTAGACCTTGGTGTTATATGAATGCCTTCTAGCAACTGCTCTCATTATGCTAAGTATATATCATTTGCCGCACCATTACCTCTCTGACTGGATATGATGTGGCAATTGTGTCATAACTGTCTCACCACTTTGATTTGTTTTACCTTGTTAAAACCCAATAAATATTCTTAAACAAAATATGACTTGTGATCAGTTTTATTTAAAAGGTTGCAAGCATCATAAACTAACAAAACAGAAAATAAACCCTCGCCATCCAGGCACTGACTAAACATAGGAGATTCCTCTCTCAAAGGTGAAGGGCTTCTCCCCGTCACCCACAAAATGAAACCAGTATGAAAACCTTTTCCTTTCTTGCACAATGCAAACTTTCATCCACAGCTCACTAAGATATGACTCTCTGAGTCCCGGCCAAGAGCAACTTCTGCTCCAGCTCTGCCTTATTTATACCACCTGCTGGTACTCATCAGTGGACCACAAAATCCAGTCCAGAACCACCTCTGCCATTGTGGCCCAGGAAACCCAGAGTGGACTTCACCTTATCTTCCCAGCTATGATCGCATGTGAGGTGACACAGCGTCCATCGATCACCTCGCCTTTCATACGGTCACAGGTGTTACACTATATCGGCAAAATTATTGGGCCACCTGCCTTCACACACACATGAACTCTGATGGTATCATAGTCTTAGTCCGTAGGGTTCAATATTGAGTTGGCCCCGCCTTTTGCAGCTATAACAGCTTCAAGTCTTCTGGGAAGGCCGTCCACAAGGTTTAGGAGGGTGTCTATGGGAAGGTTGGACCATTCTTCCAGAAGCACATTTGTCAGGTCAGGCACTGATGTCGGGGGAGGAGGCCTGGCTCGCAGTCTCCGCTCTAATTCATCCCAAAGGTGTTCTATGGGGTTGACGTCAGGACTCTGTGCAGGCCAGTCAAGTTCCTCCACCCCAAACTGGCTCCTCTGTGAGATGGGGAAACAGTTTTCATTATTTGAACACTGATTGAAGTAGATTGAAAATGTTCTGACTGACATTCTGCAGTTTGGCCACAAGATGTCACTGTTTATTCTAACAGCCTCAGACTGCATAGAGATTTCTATATTCATGAAGGGGTGGGGCTTTACACTTGGAGAGTAAACAGGAAAAAGAGAGGAGAGCAGCCATGCTGGAGAGAGAGAAAATGTCTGAGTGACTTTGAGAATCCGTTGCCATCCAGCTGTGTATGATGGCCCTCCGGAATCAGGAATCCCATTGAGTGAAGCTGATGGTGTTGAAGATGCTAACCCTGTTCAAAGAAAGGAAGATTTGCTGCCAGCAAGCTGATGAGGACAGAGGAGCAAAGCAACATGTACTGCTGATGACATCGCATGTCTGTTGAAGAGACGTTTGTTCTGTTCAGAGTCATCAGCGGCTGCAATACAGACCTGGGTTGGTAAGATTGTGCACGCACCTCATTTCAGTGTTGGCGCCTTGAGACTGAGTCCAGGCCTATAGTTAGTTAGTTAGGGTCTCTGTGTCAGGTCACAAGTGTTATTATTGATCATTGGAAGGACTCCACAACTTAAAGTGACATTTCACATTGGAGAACTGATAAAATCCTACAAACTCACCCCAGACTGGCGTTTTGCTCAGAAGGAATACTCAGGCACGTGCTACAGGACCAGTTATGGGAGGGGGAATACTGTAGATTTGTGTAAGATTGTAAGCTGTTGTGCTGCACCGCAGGCTAGCCCATACCGTACCCCCATACACTGATTCCTGCTCTGTAGGGTAATAACAGGTAAGGTGTGGCAGCTTAGTTGTGCCCCCAGTAGGTAAATTACTACACTTTCTACCTTCATCCATCAGAAGGCGCCGTGCTGTGCAGCACAAGGGTCTCAGCCTTTGGGCTGGGTGTATGTAAATATATTGTATGTTCCCAGCATTTGGGGTTGTGTTTAGTTGCTACATCTAAGTAAAATTCTGTTGTGGCAAAAGCTGGTGTTGGGGTTGCTTTCCTCGTTCGTGACTTCACTGTATCCTGGGGAGCCCATCCCGGTACACAGCTTACACCTCCATGTCTTTATGGACCTTGCTTTGTGTACTGGTGGGCAGTCATGTTGGAGCAGGAAGGGGGCACTGCATTCTATGCTTTCTGTTGCACTTGGTGATGTGAGGCTTGGATGCAGCTGTGGTTACTGTTGCTCAAGGTAGAGAGACTCCCAATCTCCAAGCACAACTCCTCCTGTAGGTGCTAGCCCAGCTCGTGTGCTGCATAGATGAGAAGAAAGGAAGTCTGATCGCCTGCACTCCAAACAATCCACTTTATTGAACCGAGATGAAACCAATTAAGACAGTGGAAACACATTGGGGGACTGGCATTTGTTGCTGACCCTGGCTGGGAGGGGAGCTTACAGACCCTGATGCTATCTGATGCCGCTAATGGCAGTAATACAGTGATCAGTGAAAAATTCTATAGACTGACGCTGTACTAATGGCATTGGCTGGGTGATGGGGTGATCAAAGGGTTTAATAGGGGTGATCAAAGGGTTAAATGTGCTAATCTAACGTGTGAGTAAAATGTAGTGCTTTTACTCACAGTGCGGCGTTCTCTCTTCTTTCCCTGGACCTACAGGGGTGAGGGCGGTAATGGGGGAGCAGATGCTCCCCGAAATAGAAAGTGAACGTCGCTTTGCCCAGATCCACCACTTGCCCGCAGGTTGTGGGCAGGCAGTTGGCAAGTTGTTTTTTTTTTTTTAAAAAAACTTACATTTTTTTTTTAAATTCTCAAAACAGTATTTTTTATTTATTTATTTTTTTGTACATTTTTTATTTTGTTTTAATGCAGTTGGTAACATTGTACTACTCTGGGGAGGTGATCAGTGATTATTTTTTTTATTACACTTTGCTTTGCCGGAGCAATAAAGATTATTGATCCTGCAGTACAAAGCTTGCTGTCATGAATGGGTTAAGTTCATGACAGTTCAAAATAATAATGATCTTTGATTGACTAGAGATGATCACATGGTACATGGTGCTGTGATTGGCCCATGTACCATGTGAGAGCTGAGGACCAATCACAGCTCTCCAGATTGATTCATAACAGCTTCGCTATCATTGTGATCATGTGATTGCATAGCGATCACATGACCTCCAGGTCCCATTTACAAGAATCTGTATTCCATCACATTCGGGCATTCAGCGCCCTTCTGTGTTGGTACAGCCAGAGTGATGTACTCGTAGGTTGCTTTGCCTTTTGCTGCTGCCCGTCCTCTTGTACATTGCAGGCGGCAAACGATTATGGAAGATGTTCCTGATAGCTGCCTGGACCAATACTTCTACTGTGCTGACCAGGTCTCTGCCTGCTGCCTGTACTGACCCTGCACTGTTTATAGACCATGTTCCTGCCTGCTGCCTGGACCAATACTTTGGCTGTGTTGACCATATCTCTGCCTGCTGCCTGTACTGGCCCTGAACTGTTTATAGACCATGTTCCTGCCTGCTGCCTGGACCAATACTATGGCTGTGTTGACCATATCTCTGCCTGCTGCCTGTACTGACCCTGAACTGTACCTGTACTGACCATGACTTGTTGTTGAATCATATCCCTGCCTACTGCCTGGACAGTTCCTTTGGGTGTTGCTGACCAGTCTCTGCCTGCTGCCTGGACCAATGCTCTTCTCTGCAGAAAATTGCTTTACTAAAACTACAGGTTTTCTTTTGTTTCCCCCTTGTTCAGCCTCCTGTACTTCCTGGCCAGTGAACATAGCATTGTACTATGGGGGCAGCCGTGTACCAATAGGTTAGACTTGCTTGGCTTTTAGGACCAGGAATTACTGTAGGTAAAGCTACACTATGTTATATTCACTGAGCACTCTTACAGAGGCGACCATTACTGTACATTGGTTTCTATACAGTGTTAGGGGTTTTTGTGTTACTGAGGTTGAAATGTTGGGCTCATTGCATAATCATTATACACTCAGAACTTTGTGTAATATTTTTTATTACTATTTTTTATTACTTCTGTAATGTCCTCCAGGTTAGCCAGATAGGCTGGGTTTGTTTTTGGTTTTTTTGTAGATAGAGGCTGAGTAGCAGCCTGGGATGAATCAACCTGTGAGTGGGGCAGGAGTTCAACTCGGGTTAGGCTAGGGAGGTTCTTAAGGTCAGAGCTTCTGGAGCTCTCCCCCCGTTATGGAGACTTACAGAACTTTCTGGAACAGGGGCAGAGGAGGGGGAGGAAGCTCAGATCTGCATACTTGAGGGACACTGGCCAATCCTCTGGCAGGAGGCTGGGCATGGTGACCAAGGCAAACTTTAAGTATTACAGGGCTGGGAGGAAATTGGTCAGTGTCTGGTGGAAGATGGACTGAGGAGCTGGAGTGTGGAGCCTGGGAGGAGGCCCAGGGCAGGATTAGGGATGTGAGTGTCCACTGCACCACCATGTTCTAGGAGGGACATCCTGAACAGCAGGTAAGGAGGAGCCAGCCCAGTGAAAGTGCTCAAGGCAGCCACCACCCTCCTAGGCTGACAGGAGGACAGTGTGAGTACTCTTACACCCCCTGGACCGCATAAGGGGAGAGGGCAGTCAGGTGAAAAACTCAACTGGCTTCTCATCTGTTGTGCTAAATTGGCAGCTTCTGGGTACCCTTGCCCAGGGAATACCCCCAGTACAGCTGGGTGAAGAGGAGGATTCATCTTGAGTCTGAGGAGGTACACCATAGACAGCTGGAATGCTCTTAAAGGAGAAACTTTTTTTGTTCCCATCTGTACATAATTTCTAAGGAGTTTGTCCTCAAGTTCACAGTTCCCTTGGGCATGCCATGCACCCCTCAACCCCATCCGAGTTCTAAACCCCTAAATAAAATTACAAAACCAAGATCAAATACTATTTTCTAACTCCAGTGTGCAGAGTGTGGAAGCAAATGTGTGTTGCCTGGCTGTGCAGAGCTTTAGAGGGACCCAAAAAACTAAGTCAATCCTAAGGGGGCAGTGCTACACTTATGTATGTTTTATGTTTATTGTAATAAATTTTCTTTCCATGTTCTCCAAAAACGTGTGGAGGAGGAATGTCAGAATGTGTTTTGGGGTGTAATTGCAAGTATGCTTATGCCGTGCGTGAGAAAATAACTTGTTAATATGACATTTTTGTGAAATAAAAAAATATTTATTTTCTAAAGAATTGTGGGAAAAAAATGCCATCTACAAAAAACTCGCCATGCCGCTTACTGAATACCGTGGACTGTCTGCTTTCCAAATAGGGTTCATTTGGGGAGGGTATTTGTACTTTCCTGGAATTTTAGGGCCTCAAGAATTGAGACAGGCAGTCAACTGGACTGATCATTGTCAATGCTACGTAGCATAGCTGGTAGACTCTTTTTCTTTCTGACTGAATAATATACACTGATTTGGATAGTTTTACCAAAGAAATGTCGCAGTATAAATGTTGTCCTAAATTTATGAAGAAACATGAATTATTTGCAACATTTTATAATATAGCACATGGGCACCATTTTTAAATAGAGCACGGTCTCTGCCCACACGGCCGCGTCCTTCATTCACAGATTTCTTTGAATGGATGGACTTCAAGTATCGACAGCCTTTGTTGTAGTCGACTTGTAGTTCTCAATGAACTATCAGGGCAATGTTGAGCGCTCTAGGTAGTTCATTGACTCTTCCTGTGATTGTGTAACTGTCTGCCTGTACGATGTATGAGTACATACACTGGCAAGCATGCAGGAGTCCTGGATTGCACCCATGATCTGCTGATCGCGAGTGCAATGCTTTACAGGCTTCTAGTAAACAAACATAAGAAATGCACATTTTTTTTACCTGAAAAAAGATGTGCATTTTTTTTAAAGGTGAACACCTTTTTTTTTTTTTTTAAAGAAACTTTATTTGGTTTTATTGTATACACACAGTAACCAACGGTAAAATTATGCAGTAATCATAGCTTGGCAACATGTCGAAGCCGGTGAAAGAATCAAGAACAATAATTGTACATGAAAACAAATTGTCAAAACCCCAAGAGAAACAAAGAGGCATCAGAGAAATTTAGTAAGGAGAAAGTTACTTATAGGAAGGAGACATCGTCTGATGTAACAGGTTACAGGGGCTTAAAAATAGAGTTTACAAGGGTTTAGAAAAGTACATGTATATGTATATGTATAAATCTTTATTTGTATAATTAATCTATAGATGCGCAAATGTATACCATGTTGACCATTTGTCAAATGACCAAGAGGAAGGTCATCGTGTATATGGGTAAGAAGTAAATGCAAAATGAGAGCAGAAGGTAGAGATAGAGCAGTGAAGAAAGGAGAACAAGGAGCTGCAAGAACCAGCCCAGAAAAGAGTATACGGACAGAAAAGAAAAGAAGGAGAAAAAGGAGGGCAAGGAATTTTGTTACTAAAGATCAGAGATCAGAAGTGAGAGGTCTGAGATCAGAAGACCAAGAGGACAGGCCAGAATATAGAGATTAGGACACTAAAATAATAGGGTGTTAGAATAGTAGGCTACTATGATGATATAATATAATAAGAAGCAGCTCAACATTACATGTGAAAGTGTGCTATTACGGGGACTCTTCACTGAGGGTCCACAGCGAAGCGAGATTATGAAGGACAGCGAGAATAAGAAAGCAGAAGCCAAGGCGTAAAAAGGGCAGATAGTCAAAGTAGGTGAGTATAGGTTCTTGAAGACTCAGAGAAGGTAATTTAGCAGTCATTTGCCCCCTAAGACAAATAAAACACGTGCATCTGGAATCGCCTAGAGGCTAAGTTAGGGCTAGGTTAGAAGTCCTTGGGAGGGAAGCTGGGTCTCCGAAGTAGGAAATGTTCTTGAAACATATTGACCCCATTTGCGGAGGAACTTTTCCTCTCCTGATGTAGATGGAGAGATATGGATGCTGAGCCGATCCAAGCCAAGTAAGAAGTTGAGTTCCAATTTGACATCTGAGATAGTTGGCGGGCCGTTGGAAACCCATTTTTTTAGAATAGATCTTCTTGCAGCCATCAGACAAGTGGACAGCCACGGTTTGGCGGCTCTGAGCCTAGCAATGTGCTGGTGTGTAGCAGCAGACACGGAAGCATCCAAGTTGCCGAAAAGAAGCAGCAGTGGGTCTCTAGGTAACGGGAGAGTAGTGATGAAAAGCATGAAGTTCAAAAGTTGGTTCCAAAAGGTAGAGATCGATGGGCAATTCCAGAACCTGTGGTGAAGTGTCGGCTTACATAGACCACAGAGCGGACACGTAGAGATCGATGAGTCTGAACATGAGTACAGACAGGGCATATAAGCGTGATGCATAATTTTAAGCTGTTGCTCCCGCCAAAATTCGTTTGTGTTAAATGCACAGGTCATGTTAAAACCTGCGAGTATTTGTTCCGCAGTGAAGGCATTGTCAAAGTCTCGGATCCACGATTTGATGGATGTGGAGGATTTCAGCGGTGTTGCATAATGCATAGACAATTGACTATATATATCAGATATGTTATATTTCTGATTCCTAACAAGGACCTCTATCACCGTCGTGCAGAAACGAGTAAGTTTATTTTGAGCTATGGATTGCACAAAATTCCTGATTTGTAAAATGTACAAAAAATGATGAGAAGGCAACTCAAATGAGCTAAGGATTTGTTGGAACGGAAGGGGAGATCCTGATGCACAGTCATATAATTGGCTAACAAGTCTAAGTCCCTGGTTGTACCATAAATCGTAAGCTGCATGTTGTTGAGAGACAGAGAAAGAAGGATTGTGATGAATGGGAAGAAAACGAGATATCCAGGGAGAAACTCCTAGTCTACGTCTGACCTCCCTCCACGTGAACAGTGTGTCCCGTATGAGTGGATTATGTTTAAGATGCTCCGGGAGTGAGTTAAAGTTGGAGTGTAGAAGGGCTGACAGATCGAACGGGCTCACCATGGCTGACTCAAGTTGGTAATTGGAGAACACGGACGCTCGGGAGAGCCAATCTATACACACCCGTAAAATGCAGGATAAATTATAAAGCCTAATATTGGGGAGGCCCAGACCGCCCTCACATCTAGGGAGAAACAACTTATGTATGGCTATGCGCGAGCGACGCCCCTTCCATAGGAAACTAGAGATCGCCTTGTTTAACTTGACTATATCCGTATGTTTGAGCAGGAGTGGGATAGTTTGAAGAGGGTATAAAAGCTTCGGAAAAGTCGTCATCTTGAAGAGATGGGCTCTGCCCATGAGTGATAACGGCAGGTCTTTCCACATTTCCAATTCTCCTAAAATTTTTTGGATCACTGGCGAATAATTCAGAGAATAAAGGGACGAGGCTAATTTTCCAATTTTAATACCCAGATAAGTAATATGGTTAGTATTAATTTTAAATAGAGAGTTGCAGGCCCAATCAGGAAGCCGAGCATGATATAGGGGAAGAACCTCACTTTTCGCAAAATTTATACGGAGACCCGAGCAGCACCGAAATTCTGCAAAAACTGTCTGAATATAAGGTAAATCTAGAGTTGGGTTGGAGGTGAATATTAATATATCGTCAGCAAATAAGGCTATGCGGAGATCTTGTTGACCAATTTGAATACCATGGAGGCGTGAGTGAAATAACAGGAAACGGGCTAAAGGTTCTAGTGCAAGATTGAAAAGCAGGGGGGATAATGGACACCCTTGCCGTGTTCCCTTATAGAGTAGAATAGGGTTGGATATTTTTCCCGCTGCTACTATCTGAGCCATAGGGGCAACATACATAGCCTGAATCAATTGTGTAAATGGACCGGAAAAGCCAAATTTAGCAAGGACTAGTTTGAGCCATTGAAAACTGACATTATCAAAGGCTTTTTCAGCGTCAAGAGAGACAATTGCTAGATCCTGTAGTGGGTTGATTTTAGCCTGATGCAAAACTGAAAGCACTTTGCGGATATTTGACGTGGCCGATCGTCCCTTTATAAAACCCGCTTGAGAGGGGTGAATAAGCGAGGGTAAAATAATGGCCAAGCGGTTAGCTATAATTTTAGAAAGGATCTTTGCATCTAGATTAAGGAGGGAAATGGGACGATAAGATCCAGGATCCGAAGGGTCTTTGCCTTTTTTTGCTATTAATTTAATATGGGCTTGTGAAGCCGATGGGAGATAAAGCCCACTCTCCAGGATGGACTGATAAACCAGCTGTAGAGTAGGAGAGAGGGTTTTATCCATGAGTTTAAAGAATTCAGAGGTGTACCCATCTGGACCTGGAGCTTTACCATTGGCTAAAGATCTAATAGCTAGACAGATATCCGCTTGTGATATAGGGGCATTTAGAGATTGCAGCGCTATTGGATCTATTTGAGGTAGATTTACTCTGTCCAGAAAGGATTGTGCTTGTTCCTGGTCAATAGGATCCGGCCCATATAGCTTTGCATAAAAGCTTTCCAAAATAGATATGATCTCTTCCGGAGATTGTTTAAGTGCTCCCTGAGAGTCTTTAACCTCCCTGGCGGTATTCCCGAGTGTAGCTCGGGGTAACATTTCAGTACCAAAAGCGGTAACCCCGAGCTACACTCGGGAATACCATGCGGCGCTGCTCCGGCAAGTGTTCTTCACTTACCTTACCCTGCGCTCCCACGATGTGTCCCCTGCAGCGTCCCCGGCCATCTCCTCCGGCCGATGCCGGCATACGGCTTCTGTGTCCTGTCCCTGTGACGTCGGGACGTACGGGCGCCGCAGCCGCCGGCGGCGGGAAATTTAAAAATTTTAAAAAATGTCATTTTTTTTTTTTTACATTTTACCTAGTAAAACATTGCTGTCTCAACCAATTTCACATACATTTTGTCCCTAGTGCTTTGTCCGGCGCCCTGCCTGCATTTTGTCTGTTCTTTCTGCCTGGAAACTGAGAAATGTCCATGGCGTCCAAAAAGTGTCCCTTTAGGTCAAAAGCGGTTTAGATCAGCTAGAGAACAGCGATAGTAAATCAGAACCACTTGCAGAATTGAGTGATAATGATTCGTGGGGGAAATTCGTCATCAGACACTGAAAACGATTTTGCGACTGAGCTCAGCAATGTGCGAACTTGGCGCTCTATTTCACATTTCAGTGTTTTTGGTTTGATTATATTATTGAATTAAATTTTTTATTATTTTTATATTATTTTTATGATTATTTATTAAATTATAATTTATGATTTTGTGTTTCAAATTTTATCCTCCCCGGGATGTTTACTAGACTCTTGTTCGGACAGATTTCAGTGAGTTTTTCCTAAAAATTACAGCCTACAATAAAAAAAATACATATTTCCATGCAAAAAAATGGTACCGCTTTCAGCACCAAAAATCTGAAATAATCATACCGCCAGGGAGGTTAAGAGAGGTGAATTGTGTGGGGGTGAAAGGCTTCCTACACAGGCGCGCCAATAATTTGCCTGGTTTATTACCATACCTATGATATTGTAAGTCAAGATGTGAATGGTATAATGTTTCCTGCGCTGCCGCCCATGTGTCAAACTGGTTTTTAGCATCCACCCAAGCTTTCCTGTGTTCCTGCGTATTGGACTCTGCCATATCACTCTGTGTCTGTCTAAGAAGGTTACTAGCCTCAGTAAAGTTATGCAGAATTCTTTTTTTATAAGCGGACGTAAAGGCAATGATTTTACCACGTAATACCGCCTTCCCCGCATCCCAAAACAAATTTGGGTTGGAAACGTGGGCCGCATTAGTAATTTGGAAGTCTGACCATGTGTCTTTTAATTGCTGGGCGAGTTCCTGATTGTTCGCCAGAAACGAAGGAAAGCTCCATATCCTAGGATGTGGCGTAGGGTCTAGAAAATTTATAGTAACAGAAATCGGTGAGTGATCCGATATGGCTATGTCATGTATAGTCGATGATACCACATGATGCAGTAGTACGGGGTTACAGAAAATGTAATCAATTCTAGATAAAGAATGATGAACAGGGGAATAGAAAGTGTAGTCTTTGCCGTCCGGATGTGCTAAGCGCCATATATCTGTAATTTGCATTGCTTCAACAAAGCTACATAGTAAAGTAGGTGTTGGACGGGAAATCTGAGAGGAGCGAAGTCCACGTTCAACACTCTGTGATTTATCCTCCTGCTCTTGCATAACGGAGTTAAAGTCCCCTCCCAGGACGAGAGGCTTGTGAATATAGGCCGCCAGCCGCGTCGAGAGGGCTTGAAAAACCTGTCTCGTCGGGGAGTTGGGTGCGTAAAAGTTGGAGAGAACCAGCTCCTGGGATCCAAGTTTAATATGTACTGCTATAAAACGACCCTCAGTGTCAGCGTCCATGGAAATTAATTCAGGATTAAGCCGTTTGTGTATAAGAATAAGTACCCCAGCTTTATTGTTTAAGGAGGAGCCAAAGATCTGGCCTACCCAGAGTTTACGCATGCGGGCAAAATCCGATTGGGTAAGATGGGTTTCTTGGAGCTATATAAAGCTATATCCGCGCGTAAACGCTGCAAGTGTCTTAGTATCGCCATGCGTTTGTGAGGAGATCTGAGGCCCTTAACATTCCATGAAAATATACGTGTCATTTTAACTGTTGTAATATATATAGTGAAAGGATAAGAATCTTACCAATTAGAAAGGAGGAACGGATGGCGTTGCTATGTAGGGCAAATGGAGGTAATTGGAATCTGGTCTCAGAGGACAAAGGAGCTCTCCCAAGAAGTAGAGATAAGAAAGAAGAGAAGAGAAGACAGAGAGAGAGGCAAGGGCCCTATTTGAGCCCAACAAAAAATCAAAACATACAATATACCAGAGCAGTAAACAGGACTTCACGTCATTCCGCATGCTGTTTCCACCAATACCAGCGTAACCGGGAATGGCAGGGGAGGGACCTGCCCCAGGGACCATTGCCGATTTGTTGAGGCGAGGAAGGGCGCCCCGCAAACTTATTCCCAACAACGGCTCCAGCATCCCGCCATCCACAGCAACGCTGAATATGGAATCAGGCACATGTAGGAGTAAGGAAGTAGTAAAATCAGGACTGTAGGTAAATTAAACAGTAACAATGAAACGGGTGATTACGAGGAAACACCTCAACATCAGAAATTACAAAAAATAAACTCGTGCTGAACAATCAATAGATTCATACATTGGAGTGTGATAAGATATCAGTAAATAATAAGAGGAATCTTTCCAAGATGAAAATGAAAAGAAAAAACAAAAAAACAAAAAAATTGAAGAAACACATCCAATTGAGCCAATCGGATCAGGAGTAAGGCTGGAAGAAGTTGTGAAGAGACCGATGGTTCCTCAGACCTTCAGGGCGGGCGAGATTTGGAGGACGCTAGATTAGTGCGTTGACGTTTGGGGGGGTCTTTGCGAGGGCTGCGTTGGTCTCTAGGACCACTATTCCTACCCGCGGGATCCCCGTCCCTTAGGTGGTCTTGTAAATATTGGTGGGCTTCTTCAGGATGAACAAAAGATTTAGAATCCCCCGATGGTGCAGTAAAACGTAACGTGGCCGGATATGCAAGTGTGAACTTTATTCCTTTCTGGTAAAGAGTGGCACAGACTTGCTGGAATGCTTTCCGTTTACGTGATACTTCCTGTGAGTAGTCCGCAAATAATAGCAATTTGTGACCCTCAATTTGCAGAGAACGGGAGTTACGGAAAGAGGTGAGGATTGCTATGCGGTCAGCATAATTAAGATAGCGGACAATCACAGAGCGTGGCGCACGACGCTCGTTAGATGGGGGGCCCAGGCGATGAGCTCTCTCCACCTGGCAAGAAGAAGATAGGCCCAAAGCTGCAGGGATCCGCGCTGAGCAGAGATCAGGGAGAGAACCTGTATTAAAAGATTCCGGAAGACCCACAATGCGTAAGTTATTCCTACGTGAACGATTTTCCAGATCGTCGATTTTATCCAATATACTTTGCTGTACACGATTGGATTGTGAAGTGACCGCTTGCATTGAATGAAATTCATCTTCTAAATCTGATATGCGCTGCTCAGCCTCAGATAAACATTTAGAATGGTCGCCTAAATCTTTCCTTAGCTGTTCAATGCCCATTGTGACAGCTCTATCTACAGCCTGAGTGATGTTGGGGAGCAGGATAGAGGACACTGCCTGAGCTATTTTCACATACTGCTCAGGAGTGTTATCAATTGCAGAAGTGAGTGGGCAGGCAGTGTGGATGGTGAGGAGAGGCTCTGTCATACCTGCTCCCTCGGTGTTATCCCGCTCTGTGCCTGTGTCCATGCTGTGACAGGCATCGTCGGCCATCTTGGCTGCAGAGGGGGGAGAGCCGCATCCCTCCGCCCTGGCCGCCGACTCATGGCCGGACTGCGCCGGCAGAAGGTACCGCTCCATGCTGGGGCCGCTGCAGGAAGGTAAGGGGCACCCCAGGACTGTATAGCGGGGGTCCCCGAGGCAGTAGGCAGGCTTTGTAGAGCCGGGATCCCGGGAGCCGCGGGTCCCGCGAATTACAGCATCCGGCGCCGGAACCGGAAGTCGCACCTTTTTTTTTAACTACTTCCTATTCGGCCTATAGTAAAATGACGGCGAGCCTCTCGTCCCTCCAGTAGGACGTCATATGATGTCCTTCCCAGATCCCGCTGTGCACATGCCCTCAGGGCCGTGCTGTGGTGAGACCTGTCACCAGCTGAGTACCTCGGAAAGGGCCGATGACAGTTCTGTGTACTGCCAGTACCATGTGACCTGCTGTGACCAATCACAGCAGGTCACATGACAGTTGTATACAATGGATGGCTTCCTTTCATGCCATCAATTGTATACAAGTGTGTCTAGCTGTGAATGGTCACAGCGATCACATGCACAGGCTGAGCCAGTCACAGGCCCTCTGTGTCATGTGATTAGCCATGGCAAATCACAGCTACTCACAACAAATAAACCCTGAATGAATCAATTTCATTCAGTTAAATGCTTGCTTATAGCAAAGAAATTCTTTGCTATAAGCAATCAAATTGTGTAAAAAAAAAAAAATACTTATCACTTCCCCAAAGTAGTACAATGTTACTCTAGTGACATTATACTACTTTGGTCATAGTGTAACATGTCCTACAGACTAAATAATAAATACTAATTTGGGTTATTTTCACCAAAGACATGTAGCAGAATACAGTGAAGGAAATGCATACTTGCTCCCCTGCTGATGTTGAATGTTCGCCCCTCACAAAGAAATGATTGGTCTAACAATGGAATGTTCGGTGTAACACTGAGAGACAGAATACAACAACAAATTCAGCAGAAATGCATCTAACAAATGATGACTGATCTGCATGTTCATGAGGGAAAGAAGGATTTGATCCCCTATCATTCAGCAGGATTTCTGGCTCCCAGGTGTCTTTCATACAGGTAACAAGCTGAAATTAGAAGCAGTCTCTTAAAGGGAGTGCTGCTAATCTCATTGTGTTACCTGTATAAAAGACACCTGTCCACAGGAGCCATCAAACCATCAGATTCCAAACTCTCCACCATGGCAAAGACCAAAGAACTGTCCAAGGATGTCAGTAGACCTACACAAGGCTGGACTGGGCTACCAAACTATGACCAAGCAGCTTGGTGAGAAGGTGACAACAGTTGGTGCAATCATTCACAAATGGAAGAAACACAAAACAAGTGTCAGTCTCCCTAGGTCTGGTGCACCATGCAAGATCTCACCTCATGGAGTGTCAATGATCATGAGAACAGTGAGGAATCATCCCAGAACTACACGTGAGGATCTTGTCAATGATCTCCAGGCAGCTGGAACCACAGTCACCAAGAAAACAATTGGTAACACACTACGCCGACAAGGACTGAAATCCTGCAGTGCCCGCAAGGTCCCTCTGCTCAAGAAAGCACATGTCCAGGCCCGTCTGAAGTCTGCCACTGAACATCTGAATGATGCCGAGGAGGATTGATGGGAAGTGTTGTGGTCAGATGAGACCAAAATCGAGCTCTTTGGCATCAACTCAACTCGCCGTGTTTGGAGGAGGAGGAATGCTGCCTATGACCCCAAGAACACCATCCCAACTGTCAAACATGGTGGTGGAAACATTCTGCTTTGGGGGTGTTTTTCTGCTAAGGGGACAAGACAACTGCACCCAATCAAAGGGAAGATGGATGGGGCAATGTACCATCAAATCTTGGGTGAGAACCTTCTTCCCTCAGCCAGGGCATTGAAAATGGGTGGTGGATGGGTGTTCCAGCATGACAATGACCCAAAACACACAGCCAAGGCAACAAAGGAGCAGCTCAAGAAGAAGCACATTAAGGTCCTGGAGTGGCCTAACCAGTCTCCAGACCTTCATCCGATTGAAAATCTGTGGAGGGAACTGAAAGTTCGAGTTGCCAAACGTCAGCCACCAAACCTTAATGACTTGGAGAGGATCTGCCAAGAGGAGTGGACCAAAATCCCTCCTGAGATGTGTGCGAACCTGGGGGCCAACTCCAGGAAACGTCTGACCTCTGTGATTGCCAACAAGGGATTTGTCACCAAGTACTAAGTCATGTTTTGTGAAGGGGATCAAATCCTTCTTTCCCTCATGAACATGCAGATCAGTCATCATTTGTTAGACGCATTTCTGCTGAATTTGTTGTTGTATTCTGTCTCTCAGTGTTACACCGAACATTCCATTGTTAGACCGATCATTTCTGTGTGAGGGGCGAACATTCCATTGTTAGACCGATCATTTCTGTGTGAGGGGCGAACATTCAACATCAGCAGGGGAGCAAATACGCATTTCCTTCTCTGTACATCTCGTCCTAAATTTATGAAGAACAATTATTTATTTTGCAAACTTTTATAACAGAAAGATTTTTCAAAATCTTTGTTTTTTTGTTAATTTAGCAAAAAATAAAATTCCCAGTGGTGATTAAATACCACCAAAAGAAAGCTCTAGTTGTGTGAACAAAATGATAAAATTTTAGTTTGAGTGCAGTGTTGCATGACCGCGCAATTGTCATTCAAAGTGTGAGAGCGCTGAAAGCTGAAAATTGGCCTGGGCACGAAGGGGGTAAAAGTGCCCGGTACTGAAGGGGTTAAGGACAGTAGATGTCAGGGAGGACTTACTGTTTTACAGCAGCCTATTCCCCCTGAGATCATCACAGAGGACAAGGGGGCGCTCTTTATGTCTGGAGGAAAATAAATGTCATCTCCAAACACGGAAAGGTTTCTTCACAGTAAGAGCTGTGAGAATGTGGAATAGACTCCCTCCAGAGTTGGTTGTGGCCAGCTCAGTGGATTGCTGTAGGAAAGTCCTGGATCCTTTCTTGGATACACAGAATATAACTGGATATAACATTTATAGGGAAAGTTGATCCAGGGAATATCTGATTGCCTCTCGGGGGATCAGGAAGGAATTTTTTTCCCCTGCAGGAGCAAATTGGATCATGTTTGCTGGATTTTTTTGCCTTCCTCTGGATCAACTCTGGGTGTAGGATTATAACTTTTTTTCTTCTATGGTTAAACTGGATGGACTTTTGTCTTTTTTCAGCCAGACTAACTATGTAGCCTTAGAATGAGGAGTTGTTGTAGGTGAATTAAGGGCTGAATGTGAGGGTGTAGAAGGTAAGTAGGCATTGTGTGCCGTCATCTACTTAGATCTCTAGGATATAAATTCTGGCAAGTACTTCTTTTTATTAGAACATAAAAAACAAACATAGTTACATACAGTTGCAAGAAAAAGTATGTGAGCCCCTTGGGATTCCGTGGAGTTTTGCATGAATTGGGCATACAATGAGCTCTGAACGTCATCTAAGTCACAACAATAGAAGAACACAGTCTGCTGAACATAATACTACACAAACATTAGATGTTGCCATGGTTTAATTGCACATAACATGTAAACATTCACAGTGCAGGGAGGAAAAAGTATGTGAACCTTTGGACTTAATAACTGGTTGACCCTCCTTTGGCAGCAATAACCTCAACCAAACGTTTCCTGTAGTTGCAGATCAGACCTGCACAACGATCTGGAGTCATTTTGGACCACTCCTCTTCACAAAATTGTTTCAGTGTAGCAATATTCTTGGGATGTCTGGTGTGAATCGCTCTCTTAAGGTCATGCCACAGCATTTCAATCAGGTTGAGGTCAGGACTCTGACTGGGCCACTCCAGAAGGCGTATTCTGTGCTGTTGCAGCCATTGTTTTGTTGAATTACTTGTATGCTTTGGGTCATTGTCCTGTTGCATCACCCATCCTCTGCGAAGCTTCAGTTGGCGGACAGATGGTCGTACGTTTTCCTGCAAAATGTCTTGATAAACTCTGGAATTCATTTTCCCATCAATGACAACAATCCGTCCAGGCCCTGAGGCAGCAAAGCAGCCCCAAACCATGATGCTCCCTCCGCCATGTTTCACAGTGGGGATGAGGTTTTGATGTTGGTGTGCTGTGCCTTTTTTTCCACACATAGTGTTGTGTGTTCTTCCCAAACAACTCAATCTTGGTTTCATCTGTCCACAGTATATTTTGCCAGTAGTGCTGTGGAACATCCAGGTGCTCTTTTGCAAACTTCAAACGTGATGCAATATTCTTTTTGGACAGCAATGGCTTCCTCCGTGGTGTCCTCCCATGTACTCCATTCTTGTTTAATGTTTTCCTTATTGTAGATGTGTCAACAAAAATGTTAGCATGTGCCAGAGATTTCTGTAGGTCTTTAGCTAACACTCTGGGATTCTTCTTTACCTCATGCAGCATTCTGCGCTGTGCTCTTGCAGTCATTTTTACAGGACGACCACGCCTAGGGAGAGTAGCAACAGTGCTAAACTTTCTCCATTTGTAGACAGTCTGTCTTACCGTGGACACATGAACATCAAGGCCTTTGGAGATACTTTTGCAACCCTTTCCAGCTTCATGCAAGTCAACAATTCTTGATCGTAGGTCTTCTGAGAGCTCTTTTCTGCGAGGCATGGTTCACATCAGACAGTGCTTGAAACCAGTAAACCCAAAACAGGTGTGTGTTTTTTAAGGGCAGAATAGCTGTCAGCAACACATCCAATATCATCACACTGATTGGAGTCAAGGTTGGCTCACTCCTGGCTCCAATTAGCTCTGGGGGAAGTCATTAAGCTAGGGCCTCACATACTTTTTCCTCCCTGCACTGTGAATGTTTACATGTTATGTGCAATTAAACCATGGCAACATCTAATGTTTGTGTAGTATTATGTTCAGCAGACTGTGTTCTTCTATTGTTGTGACTTAGATGACGTTCAGAGCACATTTTATGCCCAAGGGGTTCACATACTTTTTCTTGCAACTGTAGTTAGTCTGGCTGAAAAAAGACAAAAGTCCATCCAGTTCAACCATTAAAATATGATAGAGATCTTTGTGTGTCATTTATATATTTTCTTTGTTTGAATAATAATACCATCCCATGAAAATATCTCCCAACGTATCATCCAGCTTAGTTATCGAGTCACTCACCCTCCCCGGAGTGATGGAAGATTGTATCCAACTTTATTCCGTATGACACCGGACAGTCGGGCCTATTATACGGCTGTTGTACATTTCTTGAAGCATTTTGGGTGGAACTGGGTTGGAATAATAACATCATTGGATGGCTACGGTGATGAGGAGGCCCAAGAACTGAGCAGGATGATGAGCCAACACGGGATCTGCATATATTATGTTTTTCAAATCTCTTCAAATATGGAAGATAATATTCGGCAATTAAAGATGATGAATGAATTATCAGCTAAAGTCGTGGTAATGTGTGGAACTTTCACAGAGTTCTTTTCTCAGATTGCTTCTAATATAGAGTCTGCTATAGAAAATACCACATTTATTTTCCCGCCGTCGTGGAGTAAAGGCGTTGATATCACCTATGGTAATTTTCCATCACTCAGCTGCACCTTCATATTTCAGTGGCCACAAATGAAACGCGTGAACTTCAATCATCGTGGTGTCGGTGTCAGCTTCTCCAGCTGCTTAACTGACCCAATACTGGAAGATATTTGGATTTCTTTGCTTCGGTGCCTTTCCCCAAATCTGGACAAAAATAACCATTTTTATTCATTCTTGGGTGTCCATCTCAGACCTTGTACAGATGTAATTGATATTTCTGAAGTATTTTTTAATTATACATCTATACCTTCCTATGCATACAGGGCTGTGTATGTTCTGGCCCACGCTCTACACGGAATGTACACCAAGAAAATACAATCTGAACAAACTGGATTCCAGCACAGAGTGAGTTGGATAATAAGTGCTTATGTTACTCGGGGGCGTATTTACCACAAGGTAAACAAGGCATTTGCATAGGGTGGCATTTTTTTAGGGGGGCAGCACTGGCCCCTGGAGGAGGGACATGGGGACCAGGTGGGATCCAAGAGAGGCTGAGGGCTGCTTGATGGTGTATGCAGAGTCCCACTGTCATTCCTGGGGATGGCCAGAGCTGTGTAGGTGAGTGTCTTTTTTCTGTTGGGGGTGGGGTGTTAGTGAAAGACTTTCTTGGGTGGAGCAGGGGTGTTGTTGGTCACCATCAGGCTCTCTCCATGGGGGGGATGCCCACAGCTCTGTAGGTGAGTGTCTTTTCCTGGGGATGGGGCAGGGGTGTGGTTAGTCAATGTCAGGCTCTCTCTCCGTGGTGGGGAGGGTCTGGTGTTGGTTGGTGGCAGGCTCTCTCCACGGGGGGAGGGTCTGGTGTTGGTTGGTGGCAGGCTTTCTCCTCGGGGGGGGGGAGGGTCTGGTGTTGGTTGGTGGCAGGCTCTCTCCGCGGGGGGGTGTCTGGTGTTGGTTGGTGGCAATCTTTCTCTGCGGGGGGGGGGGTCTGGTGTTGGTTGGTGGCAGGCTCTCTCCGCGGGGGGGAGGGTCTGGTGTTGGTTGGTGGCAGGCTCTCTCCGCGGGGTGGAGGGTCTGGTGTTGGTTGGTGGCAGGCTCTCTCCGTGGGGGGGAGGGTCTGGTGTTGATCACCCTCAGGCTCTCTTCACGGGGGGGAGGGTCTGGTGTTGGTTGGTGGCAGGCTCTCTCTGTCGGGAGGGGGGGTGTCCAATTTTTGTGTCACCTAGGGAAGTACAATACCTAAGTACACCGCTGCTGTTACTACGATCCTATCATAGATTACATAGTAATTGTGTGACCAAAGTGAGATGGACCGCGATCTCCGACCTCCCTCTCACTGTCCAGAAATTTGCAGTCAATAGAATGTTTGTTTCTCCTATACAGTTTTTAAATATAATTAAATAAATGGTTGGCTTTTAAAAGGGGGGGATTTTTTTTAACTAATTGTATATGTCATGTTATGAGACACATTCATATAGCCCAGATTCATATATAATTGATATACATTATATATCCTATTTTTCATTCCATAAAATGCACCTAGGTTTTAGAGGAGGGAGACAAGAAAAAAAATATTCTGAACCAATGGACTGCAGACATGGTACAGGAGATGACCAGAGACTGCAGACACAGTACAGGAGATGACCAGAGACTGCGGACACAGTACAGGAGATGACCAGAGACTGCAGACACAGTACAGGAGATGACCAGAGACTGCGGACACAGTACAGGAGATGACCAGAGACTGCGGACACAGTACAGGAGATGACCAGAGACTGCAGACACAGTACAGGAGATGACCAGAGACTGCGGACACAGTACAGGAGATGACCAGAGACTGCGGACACAGTACAGGAGATGACCAGAGACTGCGGACACAGTACAGGAGATGACCAGAGACTGCGGACACAGTACAGGAGATGACCAGAGACTGCGGACACAGTACAGGAGATGACCAGAGACTGCAGACACAGTACAGGAGATGACCAGAGACTGCGGACACAGTACAGGAGATGACCAGAGACTGCAGACATAGTACAGGAGATGACCAGAGACTGCAGACATAGTACAGGAGATGACCAGAGACTGCAGACACGGTACAGGAGATGACCAGAGACTGCGGACACGGTACAGGAGATGACCAGAGACTGCGGACACGGTACAGGAGATGACCAGAGACTGCGGACACGGTACAGGAGATGACCAGAGACTGCGGACACGGTACAGGAGATGACCAGAGACTGCGGACACGGTACAGGAGATGACCAGAGACTGCGGACACGGTACAGGAGATGACCAGAGACTGCGGACACGGTACAGGAGATGACCAGAGACTGCGGACACGGTACAGGAGATGACCAGAGACTGCGGACACGGTACAGGAGATGACCAGAGACTGCGGACACGGTACAGGAGATGACCAGAGACTGCGGACACGGTACAGGAGATGACCAGAGACTGCGGACACGGTACAGGAGATGACCAGAGACTGCAGACACAGTACAGGAGATGACCGGAGACTGCGGACACAGTACAGGAGATGATCGGAGACTGCGGACACAGTACAGGAGATGATCGGAGACTGCGGACACAGTACAGGGGATGACCGGAGACTGCGGACACAGTACAGGAGATGATCGGAGACTGCGGACACAGTACAGGGGATGACCGGAGACTGCGGACACAGTACAGGGGATGGTCGGAGACTGCGGACACAGTACAGGGGATGACCGGAGACTGCGGACACAGTACAGGGGATGACCGGAGACTGCGGACACAGTACAGGGGATGACCGGAGACTGCGGACACCGTACAGGGGATGACCAGAGACTGCAGACATAGTACAGGAGATGACCAGAGACTGTGGACATAGTACAGGAGATGACCAGAGACTGTGGACATAGTACAGGAGATGACCAGAGACTGTGGACATAGTACAGGAGATGACCAGAGACTGCGGACATAGTACAGGAGATGACCAGAGACTGTGGACATAGTACAGGAGATGACCAGAGACTGCGGACATAGTACAGGAGATGACCAGAGACTGCGGACACAGTACAGGAGATGAGCAGAGACTGCGGACCTTTGGGGAGCGGGTACCCAAATTTGACAGGTACCCACTCCCACTTCTGCTGCGATTGCCTCTCTCCCCGTAGTTTTCTAGGACATGTGATAGGTCCCAGAAGACTACAGGGCCATTCACAAAGTGCAGCATTTCTCACGCATGCGCAGTGGGCTCCCAGCAGTGAAGCCACAAGCTGTAACAGCCGGGTGCCCACACTGAAGATGATGAGGTGATGAGGACACCGCTGGACCGAGGAGCAGGATCTGCTGCACAGAAGAGCGGAGCGGTCGGCCCAGTATTCTAACACGGCTGCCATGGGGGGAATATCGGGCCAGGCGCTCCATATTAGCTCCAGAAGACTCACAGACATTTCCCCCATTTTTTGGGGGGAAAATATATATATATATATATATGGGTTGGACACAATTTTGGAAACCAGTATAGAAAAAGAACAAAATCGTCACCTAATACGGTGTTGGACCGCGTGTGGTATCCAAGACGGCCTGAATTTCCTGGGAATTAACACATATACAGTGAAGTCTTTGATGGTGGATAATGGAATCTGATATCACTCTTCATACAAAAATCTTCAAAGTAATATATCTCTAAACGAGGGAACACAGAAAATAAATGTCAAATAGGTGTCCAAAATAAAGTCCATTAACTTATATAAATAAGTAAAAAAGTGCATAAATGTGTGTCCATAAATCAGTTTTTCTGCTTTAACCACTTCCTGTCGGGCCCATGTACATAAACGGCCGGAGGGGAGCAGTGCAGGGGCAGGTGGTCATTTATAAACATCCTCCCACATTCACTGCCTGTGCTTGTTCCCTGGGAGCGTGTGGCACCGCCATCTAGTTCCAGCTGTGTCCGATCGCTGTACGGGACCCTCTGTGTGAGGTCCCAATCATGTGATCAGTGATTGGCCAATCAGTGATCACATGAACAGTAGTAAACAAGATGTCACTTCCTGACATCATTGCTTACTACATGTGAAATTTGTGAATGATCACAGGGATCACATGGTACAGGGCTATTCACAACAACCTTGTATCATGTGTCAAGCTGTGACCAATCACCGCTCTCACAGTATGTGATGGGAGTGACTTTGGGTGGGGGGCCCATGGAACACAGCCCCCTTAGAGAGGTGGGGAGACCCGTCTCAGCATTCCATATCCCTCTTATGTGTAAGTCACCCTGTGCCTGTTAGGGGTACAGGGTGGAATATCCTGATATTGTGTAGACATGTATAGTTGGGGTGGGGGGTTGTTCATTGTTTAATGCCATGTGGTTGTCCCATTGTTCTATTGTGTCTTGCTTGGGAGCAAACTATTATGGGATGTATGTGTTTGTGTATTGGCTTGGTGGGGGGTGTCTGCTGTGTGTCTCCTTACTAAACGTATTGCCCCGCCCTGTGTATATATCTTGCATTTGTGTTAAAATAAAGCAGTTTTTTTCTGGTTTCTTTCAAGTCTGGTGCTGTCTCGTCTTGTATGGCCAGCGGTGGTGTCCGCGGATCTGTGTTCAGACAGGGAAACGGGAGTCTAACAGAAATACTCTAGTGCAGTCGGGGTCCTGTTCCGTTACACAGTATTTCTCAATGGCTGCAGGAATGCAGCCAGCGAGAAGAAGAAAGTATTGCTTTTACAGCCTTTATGGGTGTAAAAACAATCAGTGTAAAAAAAAAAAAATCTTCATCACCCCCCACAAGTAGTACAGTATCACCATGGTGACACTGTACTGCTAGGGTGACAGTATGTAAAAAAAAACATAAATAATAATATAAAAAAAGTAAAAACATTTTTTTGAAAAATTATAATTTTTGGTTATAAACTAATTTTGTTATTTTTTTTAGTAAAAAGATAACTGAATACATTTTGGCCAAGATGTATGAAGAAAGATTATTTATTTGAAAAACTTTATAAGAAAAACAATTTTTTTTATAAATGTTTGTACTTTTTCATTTATATAGCAAAAAATAAAAATCCCAGTGGTGAATAAATACCACCAAAATAAAGCTTTATCTGTCTCAAAATGCAAAAAAAAATCATATGGGTCCAGTGTTGCATGACCGCGCAATTGTCATTCAAAGTGTGATAGCGCTGAAAGCTGAAAACTGGTCTGGACAGGAAGTGGTTAAAGAGAAAGCTTTTCAGGGATCGTCTAAAGGTGGATAGATGAGGAGATAGCTGAAGAGATTGAGGTAGGGAGTTCCATAGGATGGGAGAAGCTCAGGAGAAGTCCTGGAGGTGAGCATGGGAGGAGGTGACACGGGAACTAGAGAGCAGAAGGTCTTGGGAAGATGGAAGAGAACGGTTTGCTTGATATTTTGAGACCAGGTTGGTGATATAGCCAGGGGCAGAGTTGTGGATGGCCTCGTAAGTTGTTGTCAGTATTTTGAATTTTATTCGTTGGACGACTGGAAGCCAGTGGAGGGATTGGCAGAGATGGGTGGAGGACACTGAGTGGAGGCCGGTGGAGGGATTGGCAGAGAGGGGTGGAGGACACTGAGTGGAAGCCAGTGGAGGGATTGGCAGAGAGGGATGGAGGGCACTGAATGGAGGTGAGTGGAGGGATTGGCAGAGAGGGATGGAGGACACTGAGTGGAAGTCAGTGGAGGGATGGGCAATCTCTCCACTGGCCTCCATTCACTGTCCTCCAACCGTCTTTGCCAATCCCTCCACTCGCCTCCATTGAGTGCCCTCCATCCCTCTCTGCCAATCCCTCCACTGGTCTCCACTCAGTGTCCTCCAACCGTTTCTGCCAATCCCTAAACTGACCTCCACTCAGTATCCTCCACCCCTCTCTGCCAATCCCTCCACTGGCCTCCACTCAGTGTCCTCCACCCCTCTCTGCCACTCCCTCCACTGACCTCCACTTAGTGTCCTCCATTCCTCTCTGCCAATCCCTCCACTGGCCTCCACTCAGTGTCCTCCACCCCTCTCTGCCACTCCCTCCACTGGCTTCCACTCAGTGTCCTCCACCCCTCTCTGCCAATCCCTCCACTGGCTTCCCACTGCCCAATGGATAAAATTCAAAACATTAACAATAACATATAAAGCCATGTATAACTCTGCCCCCAAATTACATCACCAATCTTGTCTCCAAATATCACCCAAACCGTACTCTCCGCTCCTCCTATGACCTCCTGTTCTCTAGCTCCCTTGTCTCTTCCTCCCATGCTCGTCTCTATGACTTCTTCAGAGCCTCCCCCATCCTCTGGAACTCTCTACTCCAATCTATCAGACTATCACCTACTCTGCTCACTTTTAGGCGATCTCTGAAAACCGATCTCTTCAGGGAAGCCTATCCTGCCCTCAGGTAATACCGGAATCTTCTATTCCTCCTACCAGTCCATCCCCCACAGTTACTACCTTTTGTACCACTAGCCCCTCCCTCTTAGATTGTAAGCTCCCAGGATCAGGGCCCTCCTATCCCTCTTGTATTGAACTGTATTGTTGCTGTATTGTCTCCCGTTATATTGTAAAGCTATCACGTAGCTGGTGATGGAGGCCAATGGAGAGAGGGCTTCCCTTGCGGCTAAGTTCCGGACTCCCCTGAGAGTGGGACAGCGGGAGTCAGGCCCAAAGTGGCACAGGTCGCCTGTAGGAGTGCTGGTTGTTGGTCCACCCAGAAGCGCAGCTGATGTACAGAGATGGGTCTGCAGACAGGAGGCGCCTGTGCGTGGTATGCAAGCCCTTCCGGGATTTAGAGATTTAGTGGATAGCCGGTTCAAGCCAAGGTCAGGTACCAGGTGGGAATAAGAGTGGACGTGGTCAGATGGGATAGCTGAGGTCATACACAGAGGAGCGAGAGAGAGAGTATCTGTAAGCCAAGCTGAGGTCAGATCAGGGGTTAAACAGAGTAGACAGGTCCAAGAGCAAGCCGAGTCGGTATCAGGAAATCACAGGAAACAGGAACAGGGTAAGGGGGGCTAGAGATCATCCAGTGTCTTGAGGAAGTGATGAGCCTCCTTTTAAAGGCCATGTGGCACAAAACTGAGGCTGATGTGTGCTTCTGTGGCCATGCAGGGTATTGGCAGAAATGCCAGATCTTCCAGAACGTCTGCAGTGGACAGGACCCTGAGAAAAGCGCTGAGTAAACTATTGGTGCCACAAATCCTGTATAATAATAATAATAATAACATGGATCTAACCACTTTGTATTTTTTAATCAGACTTTAATTTCAGAACCTTTATACCTGTATATAGTAATGTGAGTATTTCTGTCTTCCATGAAAAGCTGCACAAATATGTGAGAAATGTTCATTACACCGACCCAGATGGAGGCGAGATCTACTTCAATGAGAGAAGAGAAATCCCAACCAATCTTATTGTACAGAGCTGCCTTTATATAAACAATATATCTTTTCCTCAAAGCAAAATTTCCGTTTTTCAAGACCCGGATTTTGTACCCAAAACGTTTGATATGAGTAACATCTTCTGGAAACATGGCAACGTAAGAAATGACTTCAATGTTTTCTGTTCATATCATTTGCTGAGGAGGTTCATAATTAGGATTTCTAGAAATTTGTATCCTTGTTTTAAGATATTCCAGCAGATACGTATGTTCATGAAAGGGGTCATTCTTGGAGTCAGTGAAGGTTGTTAACTGCCATCATTTTGTGCAAAGTTTCCTATAAGTGATCTATTTCCTACTTTGTGTATGTATGTGTTATGAAATAAAGTTGTCATAGAAGGTAATGAGGTCTGTAAATCTCTGACATACAGTATGACACGGGATATAATTATTACAGAAAACAGCAGCATTAAAATCAGGACATTATTAGTAATACATCCAATTGGGCCCTCAAAGCAGTTCAGGATGTCCATGAAATGTATAAAAGAAATATAAATGTATAGAAAATAAATCTAACTGGGCAGCTCTTTGTGTTTTCCATGTTGCTGGTGAACGTAAATTCCATAAGAACATTTAGAACCCCCTAGAGGTGTCTCCTGGATAAATGGTGACTGATCTAATGTGACCAAACAAGAATGTATCTTCAAGTTGGTGACAGATTATATACAGTGACATGAGTGGGTGTAACAGTTGTGATATACACTCACCGGCCACTTTATTAGGTCCACCTGTTCAATTGCTTGGTAACACAGATTGCTAATCAGCCAATCACATGGAAGCAACTCAAGGCATTTAGGCATCTAGACGTGGTGAAGACATCTTGCTAAAGCAAACCGAGCATCAGAATGGGGAAGAAAGGGGACTTGAGTGTCTTTGAACGTGGCATGCATGTTGGTGCCAGACCAGTTGGTCTGAGTATTTAAAAAACTGCTGATCTATTGGGATTTTCTCGCACAACCATGTCTGGGGTTTACAGAGAATGGTCCAAAAAAAGAGAAAATATCCAGTGAGTGGCAGTTGTGTGGAGGAAAATGCTTTGTTGATGTCAGAGATCAGAGGATAATGGGCAGACTGGTTTAAGATGATGAAAGGTAACAGTAACTCAAATAACCCCTCGTTACAACCAAGGAATGCAGAATACCATCTCTGAATGCACAATATGTCAAACCTTGAAGTAGATGGGCTACAGCAGCAGAAGACCAGACCAGGTGCCACTCCTGTCACCTAAGAACAGGAAACTGAGGCTACAATTCACACAGGCGCACCAAAATTGGACAATAGAAGATTGGAAAAACGTTGCTGGGTCTGATGAGTCTGGATTTCAATTGCAACATTCAGATGGTAGGGTCAGAATGTGACGTAAACAACATGAATACATGGATCCATCCAGCCTTGTATCAATGGTTCAGGCTGGTGGTGTCATGGTGTGGGGGAGATTTTCTTGGCACACTTTGGGCCCCTTAGTACCAAATGAGCAAGGCCTACCTGAGTATTTTTGCTGACCAAATCCATCCTTTTATGACTCCAGTGTCCCCATCTTCTGATGGTTCCTTCCAGCAGGATAATGCACCATGTCACAAAGCTCAAACCATCTCCAACTGGTTCCTTGGCCATGAAAATGATATCACTGCACTCCAATGGCCTCCACAGTCACCATATCTCCATCCAATAGAGCCCCTTTGGGATGTGGTGGAATGGGAGATTTGCATCATGGATGTGCAGCCGACAAATCTGCAGCAACTGCGTGATGCTATCATGTCAATATGGACCAACATCTCTGAGGAATGTTTCCAACGCCTTCTTGAATCTATGCCACAAAGAATGAAGGCAGTTCTGAAAGCAAAAGGGGTCTAACCATCTACTAGCACGGTGTACTTAATAAAGTGGCCGGGGAGTGCATATTATTCGGTGGGCAGTGACATCAGTCAGTATCACGGTTGATGGGAGATTCTGAACAATGACTTATTTTATTATGGGATAGATTTAGATACAGTAAAATGGTGAGAGCCAACCTGTCATGATCCTAGTGCTACGAGCAGTCGGGGACCTCAATATAGTCATGTGCAGAATATGGAGCTATAGGAAGATCAGTGACAGGACAGCTTCATAGATGCTCAGGTTGGGCAAGGCCAGAAAGGGACGACTGCCCATTTCCTGGTGACCCAGGCTGAATGCAGGGATAAGGGTTTACTATGATTTTTGGTGGGATCCCATGCCATTTTGCTTACACAAAACTGTGTACTGTCCCATTTAAGAAACAATGGCATGGGCCCCCATAACATTTATACCACCCCCTTATCTTGGCACGTGTGTGGGTGCAGCAATAAAAACACAGAGTCCAGTTGCAGATAAGTGATACCGCTAAGGGTATCACTCAGAGTTCAGTTCTTGGCAGAGGGGCGGTGTGTAAAGATGCACCAACTGTATCTGTCTTTAGAAGGCAGAATGCAGTCCGGTCCCAAAAGGAAGCTGCAGCACAGGTTTGTGATTCCCTAGTGTAGCATTACCCCCTTCACTAGTCACTAGAGATTTGGGTCCCCCTATAGTCCTGCACACCCAGGCAACATGCATTTCCTTCCAGACTTGCACTCCAGAGACAGTAACCAGTCCTTGATCTTGGGTTTTTTTGTTTTATTAGGGGATTTTGAACTTGGATGAGGTAAGGGGCGTATGGGATGCCCAAAGGAACTGCAATTGAGGACAATCTTCCTGGAACTATGTACAAGTCTCTTTAAAACAAAGAATCATCTTATTGGAGAGCTAGCCAACCTCTCCTGGTGGACCACCCCAGACCCTAGATACTTCTTTATCCAGCTGTCTGAAGGAATCCGTAAGCAGGGGATCCAGTGCCTGTTACTTTAAATGTAAGGCAGTCCTGGCTAATCCAGTTTCCCACTAGAGAAACTGGCCCAGGGGGTGCATGTACACTCACTCAGTCCTTGTAAGGGACCACCCGGCGGTACCACTAGCACTCCACTAAATAGGCGTTCCCAGAGCACGGAGTCTAAGTCCCAGGGTGCTTGTTTACCAGGGCCCCTGATGGTGGGGATGGACTTGGAGCTCCCCGAGACCAGGTCGTGGCTACTGGGTAAACCCGTCAGTGGTAGTGGTATACGCCGAGGGCTCCCACGGGGAAGAGCCTGATATGAGGAGGTCAGAAGACCCCACTGGGAGGGATGGATGGCTGAGCAGGTGCGACGTCAGACAAGCCGGGTCGGTAACAGGGAGGACGGTATGGTACAAGGCAGCGGGCAGAGAATAGTCGGGTCACACGCCAGGTCAGTAACAGCAGGTCAGATCCAATAGGGGGCATTCAAGAGAGAGGTCAGGCAAAGCAAGGGTCTGGGCAGGAGAATACAACAAGGTCAGAGCACAATCCGGGTCAGCAACTTACAATTCACAGGTTTGCAGGTACAGGATACAGGGAAGACCAGAAGGCACTGAATGACAGCCCAGGGCCATTTAAATATCCTGCCCTGCGCTGCCATTGGTGCCCAGCGGGTGGCTGCGGCTTCTACTGCGCATGCGCGAACTCGAACGCCGCGGCCGGCCCGGACCTAGTGCCCGAGTCCCTGCACAGTGCGGCACACTGTGCCTGCGCCGGGACCATCGCGGCGGGGATCAAGGAGATCCCTGACATTGCCCCCCCTACGGGCAACCTCCGGATGCCCACCCGATCTCTCCACCACGGGTGATCGCGAAAAAACCTCCGGACAAGTCTGGGCGCATGGACATTATGGGCTGGTTCCCAAGAATTGTCCTCAGGGCCATAGCCCTTCCATTTGATTAGGAATTGGGTCTGGCCCCCCCTCCTTCGGCACTTCAGGATTGTTTCCACCTCAAATTCTTCTTCCCCTTCAACCGTTATGGCCTCCGGAGGTCTAGATTCTCGTTCAGGGAAGGCATCTGGGATCACTGGCTTCAGCAGGGACACATGGAAGACTGGGTGGATCTTGAGTGTGTCAGGGAGGACAAGTTCGTAAGCCACCTCGTTGACCATCCGCTTAACGCAAAAGGGTCCTATAAATTTAGGTCCCAATTTCTTTGAGGGGCAAAGCATCTTTTTGTTGAATGTAGACAACCAAACCTTCTCTCCGGGCCACAACACCAGATCTCCCCTTCGTTTCTTGTTAAATGCCTTCTTGTAGTCTTCTTGGGCCCGAATGATGGCTTCCTGTAGCTTCTTGTTGTTCGAGGAGAAGAATGTCAATGTATCCTGTGTTGCTGGAACTGGGCATTCAGGGACCAAGTCCGGGAGGAAGATAGGGTGAAACCCATAATTGGAAAAGAACGGGGACTGCCCCATTGCCGAATGGCACACGTTGTTGTACACGAATTCCGCCAAGGGTAGAAGTGGTATCCAGTCATCCTGAGCAAAAGATGTATAGCAGCGCAGGTATTGCTCCAGAGTCTGGTTGGTTCTTTCGGTCTGTCCGTTGGACTGAGGGTGGAATGCAGAAGAGAGGGACAGTTGGATGTCCAGGGCTTTACACAGAGCCCTCCAAAATCTTGAGGTAAACTGAACCCCTCGGTCTGAGACAATGTCTTCAGGAACCCCGTGCAGTCTTACAATCTCTTGAATGAATACTCGCGCAGTTTCGGCTGCCGACGGAGTCTTCCTTAATGGTATGAAGTGGGCCATCTTAGATAAACGGTCCACGACCACAAGGATTGCTGTGTGGTCTAGTGATGGTGGGAGCTCGACTATAAAATCCATAGAAATCTTCTGCCAAGGCCGTTCGGGAATCGGTAAAGGCCGCAGAAGCCCCAAAGCCTTGTTCCTTGATGGTTTGTTCCTCTGGCAGGTGATGCAGGAGTTAACGTAGTGTTTGCAATCTTTAGCCATGTCAGGCCACCAGAAGGAGCGTCGGAGGAGCTCTAGGGTCTTGGCCGAGCCAAAGTGCCCTGCCATCGGGTGGTCATGGCAATGTCCCAAGACCAAGGTTCGGATTTCCTCTGGCACCATAATCCGATCTTCCTTCTATAGGAGTCCCCCCTTGTTCTGGAGGGGCACCCCGGCTGGGATGGGTATGGCCGTGGATGCCTCCATTATCTTGGAACGAAGGTCCGTCTGGAGCGCCAAGAAGTTTCCCGAAGACAGGATAGTGTCGGGCACTGGGACCTCCTTGGTGTCCTCATACATGTGTGACAACGCATCTGGCTTCGTATTCTTTGATCCAGGCCTGTACGTAATGTGGAAATTAAATCTTGAGAAGAACAATGCCCATCTCGCCTGTCGTGGGCGTAAGCGTTTGGCGGTCCTCAGGTACTCCAGATTCTTGTGATCTGTAAATATCAAGATGGGGTGTGAGGCACCTTCCAGCAGGTACCTCCATTCCTCTAACGCTGTCTTAATAGCCAGAAGTTCACGATCGCTGATATCGTAGTTCCTTTCCGCCGAGGTGAGTTTCCGTGAGAAGACTGTCGCAGGATGGAGCAATTCCCTGGTGCCCTTTCGCTGGGATAGGATGGAACCTACTGCATTCTCTGATGCATCTACCTCCAAGATGTAGGGTAAGGCGGCATTTGGGTGACCCAGGATGGGTGCTGAGGTGAATAACTTCTTCAAAGCTTCAAAAGCTTCCTGCGCCTCTGGCGTCCACCTGAACCGAGCTCCAAGCTTGGTTAGCTGAGTAATGGGGGAGACCAGACCCGCAAAGTTCTTGATGAACTTGCGGTAAAAGTTGCGAACCCGAAAAAACCGTTGGACGCCTTTCCTGTCTGTGGGTTTAGGCCAATCCAGTATTGCAGAGACTTTCTGAGGGTCCATCGCGACCCCCGTGGTGGAGATAATCAGACCCAGAAAAGTAATGCTGGATTGTTTAAAGCAACATTTGTCAGCCTTGGCGTACAAGCCGTGCTGCCGCAAGCGCCCCAATACCCTTGCTACATGAACTCTGTGCTCCCCCAGAGAAGGTGAAAAAATCAAAATATCGTCTAAGTAGACAATAACAAAGACATCCAGGAAGTCCCTAAAAATGTTGTTCACAAAGTGTTGGAAAGTGACCGGTGCATTGCACAGACCGAACAGGCATGACCAGATATTCAAAGTGGCCAAAGCGGGTGCGGAATGCCGTTTTCCACTCGTCCCCCTCCCTTATGCGAACCAGGTTGTATGCTCCCCTTAAATCCAGCTTTGTGAACACCACTGCAGCCTTTAAACTCTGAAATAACTCTGGTACCAATGGCAGGGGGTAACGATTTTTGATTGTGACTCTATTCAACTCCCGGTAATCAATACACGGTCTCAAGGTCTTGTCTTTTTTTTCTACAAAGAAAATCCCTGCCCCTGCCGGAGAGGTAGAGGGGCGGATGAATCCCTTCTGGAGGCTGTCCTCAATGTATTCCCTCAGGGCCCCCAATTCGAGCTCCGAAAGGGGGAAGATCCGCCCAAAAGGGATCTCTGAGCCAGGTAACAGGTCAATAGGGCAGTCATACGGGCGGTGGGGGGGTAGAGTATCTGCTCCCCATTTACTGAATACATCAAGGAATTCATGATAGGCTGCAGGAATGACCTGCCTTAAGTCGGCATCCCCTTCTGAGCACACGAGGACCTGGGGGACCCCCGGGCCCGAAGTGCGGCAGTGTTCCTGACAGTATGGGGAAGGGAACGAGACTACCCTGGTCTCCCAGTCAATCTGGGGCTTATGAGCCCGTAACCACGGGAACCCCAGAATGACTGGGAAAAGGGGTGATGCGATAGCATCCAGGCGGAGGAGTTCCTGGTGTTGGCTGGCAATGGTGGTGGCAATGGAAGGGGTCTCCTGGTTAACCACCCCTGATCTTATCCGGGACCCATCAGCCAGAAATATGTTGAACCCCTTTTCTTTTGGTTGGAGGGGAATACCCTGCTGGCGAGCAAAATTAATATCTACAAAACAGCTGCATGCCCCCGAGTCAATTATGGCTGTCACTTCCACGGTCCTTTCTGGAAGCTGAAAGGAGAGGGGCACAACTAAGTATTGGGAAGAATTAACATCGCCAACAGATAAGGAAGAAGAGGTGCACTTACTCAGTTTCTGCGGGCAGGATCGTACCATGTGACCAGCTTCACCACAGTAGAGGCATAGGTTCTGGGAGCGTCTGCGCTGGCGTTCCTCTGGAGATAGCTTAGGTCGTGCCAGGCCTAGCTGCATGGGTTCAGGAGTATCTTCCGGCGGTGGGTTCTAGAAATGTGGCCTAGTGGATTGGCTGGGACCCTGGAAAGACCCCCAGGTACTTCCACGACCCTGACCGGACCTCTCAAACCTGCGTTCCCGCAGTCTACGGTCAATCTTGATGGTTAGTGCAATTAAGTCTTCTAGCACCTCAGGCATTTCTACCCGGGCGAGCTCGTCTTTCAGGGCCTCTGACAGGCCCATACGAAACTGGTGCACAAGAGCAAACTCGTTCCAGCGTGTGTCCCCCATCCAACGCCTAAAATAAGAGGCGTATTCCTCTGCCGCTCGTCGTGTACAAGGTTGCTTCGGCCGAAGCTGCCCGCTGTGGGTCATCGTATAAGATGGCCATTGCGTCAAAAAAAACGTTAACTGAGCCTAGGTGGGGGTCATTGTTCCCTCTCAGTCGGTGGGCCCAGTCTTGGAGTTCACCCTGCAGGAGGGAGATGACAAACCCCACCTTTACTGATTCCGTCAAAAAGGTACGAGGTTGTAACTCGAAATAGAAAAGGCAGGACTCACGGAACAACCTGAAGCATGTGCGGTCCCCGTGAAAACGCTCCGGTAAGGGTACTCGGGGTTCGGCCATAGGAAGTGGTGCGGGAGCCCCTGAAGCAGGCTCAGGGGCCACTACGGGTGGAGGTGCAGGGACCAGGGCCTGTGGTGCAGGGACAGATATAGTGCAGGCCTGGAACCGATTTTCAATCTGTAAACATCTGTCCTGTAATACGTTTACAGCTTGTGTCAGGGTAGCCAGGTGCCTACAAACTTCCTCCAGCGGGGAGGGTCCTCCTCGAGGCTCCATCATGGCCTTCTGGTACTGTAAGGGACCACCCGGCGGTACCACTAGCACTCCACTAAATAGGCGTTCCCAGAGCACGGAGTCTAAGTCCCAGGGTGCTTGTTTACCAGGGCCCCTGATGGTGGGGATGGACTTGGAGCTCCCCGAGACCAGGTCGTGGCTACTGGGTAAACCCGTCAGTGGTAGTGGTATACACCGAGGGCTCCCACGGGGAAGAGCCTGATATGAGGAGGTCAGAAGACCCCACTGGGAGGGATGGATGGCTGAGCAGGTGCGAAGTCAGACAAGCCGGGTCAGTAACAGGGAGGACGGTATGGTACAAGGCAGCGGGCAGAGAATAGTCGGGTCACACGCCAGGTCAGTAACAGCAGGTCAGATCCAATAGGGGGCATTCAAGAGAGAGGTCAGGCAAAGCAAGGGTCTGGGCAGGAGAATACAACAAGGTCAGAGCACAATCCGGGTCAGCAACTTACAATTCACAGGTTCGCAGGTACAGGATACAGGGAAGACCAGAAGGCACTGAATGACAGCTCAGGGCCATTTAAATATCCCGCCCTGCGCTGCCATTGGTACCCAGTGGGCGGCCGCGGCTTCTACTGCACATGCGCGAACTCGAACGCCGCGGCCTGGCCGGACCTAGTGCCCGAGTCCCTGCACAGGGCGGCACACTGCGCCTGCGCTGGGACCATCGCGGCGGGGATCGAGGAGATCCCTGACAGTCCTCCTATGAGCTGGTGGTTTGGTTGATGCTCTCAGGCCTTCTGCTGGGCTGCTCCTTCCCTACTGCATAGGTGATCCTCGCTCTGGGGGCTGGTGAAGTCCTGAGCTTTCCTCCTTTCCAGGACTACTGCCTATAGGTAAGCCCCTTCCCACCCGGCCCCCTCCCAGGCTCCTGATCTTCAGCTTCTCACACATCTTCCACCTAAACTCTCCCTGCTGCTGAGCAGGATTGGTCACTCTTAAGGGCTGTCCTGGCCCCATGCCAAGCCTTCTTTTCAGGATTGGTCAGGATCCTTCAAGAGTGCAGACTAGCTCCACCTCACCCCCACCCACTGAGTTCTAGAGACTCCCCCAAGTCTCTAGATCAGGGGAGGTGTCAGGGAACTGCTCTACAGAGCATCTCAGCCCTGACTTAATTTCACCCTGCTAACTATTACACCTGGACTGCTTCTCAGCCCTCCCACCTACCAATTGACTCCATCTCCCTCTAGCTATCTAGGAGGGTGCTAGCCTGTTCCTATTCGTCAGGAACCTTTCCCTTCCACTATCACTTTCCCTAATAGACGGGATGTGACAAAACATGGGGGTCACCAACGATGGCCACCCAAGGTCACCTGAACACATAGTAGCGAACCGGAACGCTGCCTCCAGAAACAAAGAAACCATAGAAAAAATGATTTTCCTTTGACTTATTTTCCAGGATGTGCCGGGTGCCACCTACAGTGAAGAAAGCAGACTGCACCTGCCTACAGGCATACAGCCTTGGTGGCTTGTAGGGATGGTCTATATGTTCGAGTGTTCACTGAACATACGAACATCTGGGGCGTTCAGCGGGCCATTCACCTGTGTGCCCCACAGTGCAATGCGCTCTGGTGACGCATTGTAATTGGCCAAAGCATTGCACCTGACCACAGGTCAGGTGCAATGCTTTGGCCAATCACAGCTGAGTTCACAATAAGAGCCATGATTGTCCAAAGTCTCAGTGACTTTGGCCAATCATGGCTCACGGCAATTGAGCGGAGCTAGCAGGGATGTCACCGCTAGCTCCGCCCAATTGTGGATGACAGTACTGACAGGTACATAATTGGCTGGAGCTAGCGGTGACGTTTGTTTACGTCTGACTTGCAAATGTTGATATCGGCGAGTACTCCGCAGGTGCAGACGGGTCGGCGGGTGTCGGGATTTTTCATTTCGTCAGGACAACACGGGACGCTGTGATTGATAATGGATTACAACACTGAAACCATTTTTTTAAAATAAAAGACTTGTCAAAAACATATTTTTTGTTTTTTGTTCAATAAAGGATATTTTCAAAAGTCTGGTCTATTTATTTTTTACAAGTACCCCTTACTCACACACAAGGGGAGCAGCATCAGGGTGCCCCCTTATTTAAGGGGTACCCTGATATTAATGAGCCCCCCTGCCCACAGACCCCCACAACCACTGGACCAGGGTTGTGGGGAAGAGTCCCTTGTTATCATTGGCATGGGGACACTGAGGGCATGTGGCCTGGTAAGATCCAGAGGGGGGTCATTTGCCCCACCCCTCTCCTGGCCTGCCAGGCCTGTGCTCAGATCAAGGGTCTGGTAGGAATTTAGGGGGGATCCAATGCTCCCCTCCAAAATTTTGGGAGGTGCGGTTCCCCTAAAAGTCCTACCAAGCCTAAAGGGTCTGGTATGGCTTTTAGAGGGAACCCCCAAAAATTTTTTAAAATACATTTTTACTGTGGGGTCCCTCCTAACCTTCCTACCAGACCTAAGGGGTCTGGTATAGATTAGGCGGGGGGACTCCATGATGCTTTTTTTTTTTTTTTTAAATGTCAGTCTTGCTGCAGCAGGTTTAATACACAGATGTGCAACTTTGCAGGTTGTTTAGGGAAAAACCCCCCCAGGCATGATATTTAAAGGAATTTTTCATTTTTTTTAACTTTAAGCAATGAAAATGACTAATCCTTTAAAAACAGTACTTTTTGAAATGTTTTCTTTCACTGATTCATGTCCCTCAGGGCAGTGCCCGAGTCCCCACATTTATGGCCAATAACTTGCATATAAGCCGTCCAAATGGGCATTTTTTTAATTTACATTTTCAAGTCCCATAGACCTGCATTATGTTCGATGTTCGCAGTATAACTTTCTACCGCGACCCGAACACAGGGGGTGTGCAGACCATCACTAGTGGCTGAGAAATGGGAAGTAATGATCATGCAGCCTCTTCCTTAATGTACCATACGCCTCCCCCTTGCAAGGCACCCCGTGCCCACGTTCAGGGGGCAGTGGACTCATCTCCACATTCTGTGCCAAAATAGGGTGGCTGCCTCATCCCTTTTCACCCGAACACATATTAATGACACAGGTTCTGTGGCTGAGTAAGGTGGTAATTAACGTCTTCCCGTCCACCATATAGCAGAAATACTGCTACAGGGCGGCACGGGTGTGCAAAATCACGTATATATACGGTAGGGTAGTGCCACCATTCATGGCTGTAAATCACCGGATCCTGGTCGGTGATCACTCACCCGGTGACTGCTGAGCATCTCCGACGAGGAGGAGGACAGTTCTCCTCCCTGTCAGCTTGTGCACACTGCTTTGGATGGCTATGCACAGCACAGCCATCCAAAGCAGTGTGATTACAGAGAAGCACATGAACACAGCTTATAGTAACAGAGCACATAGTTAACCTTTTGATCTCCCCAGATGTTAACCCCTTCCTGCCCAGTGCCATTAGTACAGTGTCAGTGCTTTTTTTAGAAGATCTGAGGGGAAGGCTGCTGGGATTCAGTGCAGTCCTGGGAAAAACGGGGTACTTAAAATAGATTTGATTTTTGGATTCTCTCCTCCCTCAAGGTCCCGATCCTCTCTTGGTCCCGTTCCTCGCCTCCTTCCTGGTCCCGATCCTCTCCTCCGTCCTGGTCCCGATCCTCTCCTCCTTCCTGGTCTGGATCATCTCCTCCTTCCTGGTCCCGATCCTTGCCTCCTTCCTGGTCCCAATCCTCTCTTCCTTCCTGGTCCCGATCCTCGCCTCCTTCCTTGTCCCGATCCTCGCCTCCTTCCTTGTCCCGATCCTCGCCTCCTTTCTGGTTCTGATCCTCTCCTCCTTCCTAGTCCCGATCCTCGCCTCCTTCCTGGTCCCGATCCTCTCCTCCTTCCTGGTCCCGATCCTCTCCTCCTTCCTGGTCCCGATCCTCGCCTACTTCCTGGTTCCGATCCTCGCCTCCTTCCTGGTCCAGATCCTCTCCTCCTTCCTGGTCCCGATCCTCGCCTCCTTCCTGTTCCCGATCCTCTCCTCCTTCCTGGTCCAGATCCTCTCCTCCTTCCTGGTCCCGATCCTCGCCTCCTTCCTGTTCCCGATCCTCTCCTCCTTCTTGGTCCCGATCCTCTCCTCCTTCCTGGTCCCAATCCTCGCCTCCTTCCTGTTCCCGATCCTCACCTCTTTCCTGGTCCCGATCTTCGCCTCCTTCCTGCTCCTGATCCTTTCCTCCTCCCTGGTCCCGATCCTCTCCTCCTTCCTGGTCCCGATCCTTTCCTCCTTCTTGGTCCCGATCCTCTCCTCCTTCCTGGTCCCGATCCTTTCCTCCTTCTTGGTCCCGATCCTCACCTCCTTCCTGGTCCCTATCCTCACCTCCTTCCGGTGATGTCACTCCCTCCCGTGCGTTCCACGCGGGTTCCGGTGCACTTCCTCATATACACAGGACATCCCGGCTCCGTTCTCCCATCTTCCAGCCCAGATGACAGCTGCAGACCCTGCTAAAGCAGCGAGCTAAGGACCTACTAATCTGATACGTCTGAAGTTTGTTGTCATCTTGTGAGTGTTTTAACCTCTTTAACTCCTCCCCCTCCAGAGGATCCCCCCCTTCCTGACCAGGCCATTTTTTTCATTACGACGCTGCGGTACCTTAAATGACAATTGTGCGGTCATGCAACGCTGCACACAAATTAAATTTACATCCTTTTTTTCCCACGAATTGAGCTTTCTCTTGGTGGTATTTGATCACATGTACATTTTTTTATTTTTTGCGCTATAAGCAAAAAGTGACCAACAGTTTTGAGGAAAAAAACAAGATTTTGGACATTTTGCTATTAAACATGTCCTGTAAAAAAATTTTAAAAATCTAATTTCGTCATAAATTATGGCCAAAATGTATCCTGCTCCGTGTCTTTGCTAAAAAAAAATCCCAATACGTGTAAATTAATTGGTTTACATGAAAGTTATAGCGTTCACAAATGGCGGTATAGATAATGAGATTTTTTTTTTCTACTAGAAATGGCGACAATCAGCAACTTTTAGCGGGAATGCAGCGGACATTCTGACACTAGGGGGGAACCAACTTGGTGTCACTGACATCTGCAGTGACACCAATACAGTGATCAGTGCTAATAAAAAGCACTGACACTGTACGAATGGCACTGGGCAGGAAGGAGTTAACATGAGGGGCGATCAAAGGGTTAACTGTGTGCTGGGAGTGTATTACTAGGGGGCAGTGGTGTGTGCTTCACTGTAATCACACTGCTCTGGATGGCTGTGCTGTGCAGTGTGCCCATCGAAGATGCTCGGTAATCTCTGGGCGGGTAATTACCGACCAGGACCGGCGATTGACAGTCGCAGACACGAATGGCTCGACTGCGCCCCCTACCGGGAAATGAGAAATCATGTATATATATTTCTTTCTTTATTTATTTCAGGTACTTATATAGCGCTATCAATTTACGCAGCACTTTTACATATATATTGTACATTCACATCAGTCCCTAACCCTCAAGGGGCGAACAATCTAAGGTCCCTAACTCACATTCATATACAAGGGCCAATTTGGACAGGATCCAATTAACCTATCAGCATGTCTTTGGAGTGTAGGAGGAAACCGGAGTACCCGGAGGAAACCCACACAGATATATATATATACTGCATATAAAACACTGCACTTAGCTGGCACCTCCTGTCCCTCTGTACATAGCTGGTCACTCCCTGTGGACGGCTGCCGCCGGCAACTCTTTGGATTTTTTGTATATTGTGGAATTCTGGGCCTTAAAAGGACTTTGTCAGAGTAATTAGGACTTATAAGGACTCCCTTACATATTGTTTGCATTACCATTGGTCCTAGTTAAGCGCCAGATCATACTGTTCTCTTTGTGGGGGGAAGCCCCCTGCACCAATTCACCCCTCCATGTTGAGGGCATGTGCCCTGGTGTGGTTTGGGAGGGAGTGTCAATCACCCCCCCCCCTCTTTCCTGACCTGCCAGGCTGCAGGCTCGGATAAGGGTCTGGTACGGATTTGGGGGAGACCTCAAGTCATTTATTTCTTTAATTATATGTACTGTTCTGACATTTGGGGGATATCTGTACCGTCCTGACATTTGGGGGATATCTGTACCGTCCTGACATTTGGGGGATATCTGTACTGTCCTGACATTTGGGGGATATCTGTACTGTCCTGACATTTGGGGGATATCTGTACTGTTCTGACATTTGGGGGATATCTGTACCGTCCTGACATTTGGGGGATATCTGTACTGTCCTGACATTTGGGGGATATCTGTACCGTCCTGACATTTGGGGGATATCTGTACCGTCCTGACATTTGGGGGATATCTGTACCGTCCTGGCATTTGGGGGATATCTGTACTGTTCTGACATTTGGGGGATATCTGTACTGTTCTGACATTTGGGGGATATCTGTACTATCCTGACATTTGGGGGATATCTGTACTGTTCTGACATTTGGGGGATATCTGTACTATCCTGACATTTGGGGGATATCTGTACTGTCCTGACATTTGGGAGATATCTGTATTGTTCTGACATTCTTGGACCTCTAGAAATTAGATTGGCTGTCAGTACTTCAGGATTGATCTTTTTCAGATCTATCCCATAGTTTGTGAACTCTATAACTTTCCTACAGATAAATAATACATCCTAATTTGGGTTATTTTCACCAAAGACATGTAGCAGAATACATCTCGGCCTAAATTTATGAAGAACAATTCTTTATTTGCAAACTTTTCAAAAATTTGGGTCTTTTATTGGTAATTTAGCAAAAAATGAAAACCCCGGCGGTGATTAAATACCACCAAAAGAAAGCTCTAGTTGTGTGAAGAAAATGATAAAATTTAAGTTTGAGTACAATGTTGTATGACCGCGCAATTGTCATTCAAAGTGTGAGAGCTCTGAATCCTGAAAATTGGCCTGGGCAGGAAGGGGGTAAAAGTGTCCGGTATGGAAGAGGTTAATGATAATAATAATGATAATAATAATGATAATAATTTCTGATTTCAGGTTCCGATATCTCGATGCTCAGATCCCTGTTTACCCGGCAGCAGAAAAAAGTTTGGCTCTTCCATACATAAATGCTGCTATGAGTGTTCCCCGTGTCCAGAAGGAGAGATATCCAACATTTCCGGTACAGTTTGTATTTGTTAGTAAGTGATTGTTGGACTCGGCAGACTTTACCAATGTAGTTAACCGGTTCCGTGCCGCCCTATAGCAGAAATACTGCTACAGCTCGGAACGAGTGCGCACAATCATGTGTATATATACGTGATTTCGCAGTTCCAGGTAGCACCGCCATTCGCAGCCTCGGCTGTCAATCACCGGGTCCCGGCCGGTGATTACTTGCTGGCACCCGGTGATCGCCGAGTATCTCCGACAGGGGAGAGACCTGTGTATAGACAACACGGATCTTTCGCCTGTTAGCTCCTGCACACTGCTTTGTATGGCTCTGCATAGCAGTATGCTTACAGTGAAACACAAACACAGCACACAAGTAACCCTTTGATCACCCCACGTTAACCCCTTCCTGCCCAGTGCCATTAGTACAGTGTCGGTGCTTTTTATTAGCACTGATCACTGTATTGGTGTCATTGGGGATGTCAGTGACACCAAGTCAGTTCCCCCCCCCCCCCCCCAGTGTCAGAATGCCTGTCACATTCCCACTATAAGTCGCTGATCGCCTCCATTACTAGTAGAAAAAAAAATTCCAGTATATATCCCGCCATTTGTAAACACTATATATAACTTTAAACCAGTTAATTTACACGCATTGGATTTTTTTTTAGCAAAGACACAGAGAAGAATACATTTATGACAAAATTAGATTTCTTAATTTTTTTTACTGGACATGTTTTATATCAATAAGTCCAAAATATAGGTTTTTTTCCTGAAAATATTTTTTTTGTTTATAGAGCAAAAAATTAAAGATGCACAGGCGATCAAATACACCCAAGAAACAAACAAGATATACCTGTGCTCAAATCCCAAAAGCTAGCTCATGCATTTACCCATCAGGTGCTAAAGGGGTGTAACCACATATTAACACTAGAAATACACCCGGGCACACCATCCCACCGATGGGTCCCAACACACCATCCAACCGATGGGTCCCAACACACCATCCGACCGATGGGTCCTAACACACCATCCCACCGATGGGTCCCAACACACCATCCCACCGATGGGTCCCAACATACCATCCCACCGATGGGTCCCAACACACCATCCCACCGATGGGTCCCAACACACCATCCCACCGATGGGTCCCAACCATTCGCAATGGACACAAGCCACCACTTACTCCAATGGCAACACCTTCAACCTCGCATTCTCCCACTTAAGCACTCCCTGTAACCTCTCCAACATCCCTTTCTCTCTCTCTGACCACAACCTTCTCAGTTTCACACTTTCCCTGTCTCCTACCTCCCATGCCTCCAACCATCAAACGGTTACCCGCAGGAAACTTGGCCACCTCAACCCTTCCCTTCTTCAACCTGCTACTGACTGCCATTATGATAAAATGGCTCCCCTGTCCTTCCCAGACCTGGGCACTTCTGACTACAACAACATTCTGTCATCCC
The DNA here is from genome assembly GCF_062004578.1 of Staurois parvus. NCBI lineage: Eukaryota > Metazoa > Chordata > Amphibia > Anura > Ranidae > Staurois > Staurois parvus. The sequence goes on along the minus strand of NW_028317939.1, from coordinate 2,051,733 downwards.
TCCTGGACACACTCCTCTCACTACACGCAGAACCAGGCCTCACCTGTCATAACCCTGGCAAACAGATGACACCAGAAGTCTCAAGAGATGCAGCCGTGGTCTTGAGCGAGTATGGAGTAAAACTAAATCCCTGAAAGACTTCACCCTCTACAAATCCCTCCTTCTCAAATACAGCTCCTGCCTCCATACTGCTAAACAAACCTACTACACAAATCTCATCAAAACCCTCTCATCCATATCCTGTCAACTTTTTTCTACCTTTAATTCCTTACTTCACCCCACACTGCCTCCAGCCACCAACTTGCTTACTGCCCAGGATATTGCCAATCATTCCAATAACAAAATCAACACAATTCGTCATGAGATAGCCAGCATCCAGCTTTCTCTCCCAATCAACACACCAAGTCCAACACCACACTCCTCCTTCAACCCTGTTACCACTGAGGAAGTTGCCAAACTCCTTTCCTCTGTCCACCTCACCACCTTTCCCCTGGATCTGTCCTCTCTCAATTACTATGACCACCTTCCTGCTCCATCCTAAACTCTTAAACCCACATCTTCAACCTTTCCCTCTCTTCAAGCACGTCTCCTTCCACACTCAAACATGTACTGGCCATCCCCATACTTAAAAAATCCTCACTGGACCCCTCCTATTTGAATAACCTAAGACCCATCTCCCTGCTGCCATTTGCCTCCAAGCTTCTTGAATGCCTTATCCACAGTGGTATGAGTTGCTACCTCATTGACAACAATTTTTTCAATCCCCTACAGTTCTGCTTCCTCCCACAATGTTCCACTGAAAATGCTCTATTAAAACTCACCAATGACCTGCTAACTGCTAAATCCTACTTATTATTATTATTATTATTATTATTATTACTATGAGTTTATATAGCGCCAAAGGGTTTGCTCAGCGCTGTACAAAAGGGGGGACAATACATGGCACAGTACAACAACAACAAACAACGTACGAGGGGTAAGAGGGCCCTACTCTTTCGAGCTTACAATCTAGGTGGGAGGGGGTAAAGGTACAGTAGGAAGTGGCTGAGGGGAATGAGGGGTGGGAGGAAAGAGGGAGAATGGCCGTTAGGTGAGGGTGGAGTAGGCTTCCCTGAAGAGATGGGTTTTGAGGGAGCGCCTGAATGTGAAGAGGGAAGGCGACAGTCTGATGGATTGGGGCAGTGAGTTCCAGAGGATGGGGGAGGACCTGGAGAAGTCCTGCAGTCGTGCATGGGAGGAGGAGACCAGGGAGCAGGATAGAAGGAGGTCCTGTGAGGAGCGAAGGGTACGGGTAGGGCGGTACTTGGGGATCAGGTTGGTGAGGTAGTCAGGGGCAGTGTTGTGAACGGCTTTGTAGGTCAGGGTTAGGAGTTTAAATTTGATGCGTTGGGCAATCGGGAGCCAGTGGAGGGAGAGGCAGAGGGGGGTGGCAGAGGTGGAGCGGGTGGTGAGGTGGATGAGTCTAGCCGCTGAGTTCAGGATGGTCTGGAGCGGGGAGAGCCTGCACTTGGGTAGGCCGGTGAGAAGAGAATTACAGTAGTCAAGGCGTGAGATGATGAGGGAGTGTACTAGAAGTTTAGTGGTGTCAAGGGTGAGGAAGGTACGTATCTTGGCAATGTTGCGAAGATGGAGCCTGCATGTGTTTGTGAGTGATTTGACATGCGGTTGGAAATCCTACGGCTATTACTCCATACTCATACTCTTAGACCTTTCTGCTGCCTTTGACACAGTTGACCACCCACTCTTCCTCAACAAACTCCACTCCCTTGGCCTCCATGACTCTGCTCTTTCCTGGTTATTCTGGTACCAGTGCACTTTTAGTGTCACATACAATACCATCTACTCTGCTCCTCTTCCTCTTTCTGTTGGGTTCCCCCAAGGCTCCATCCTTGGGCTCCTCCTCTTCTCTCTCTATATCTCTTGTATAGGCCAGTTGATAATCTCCCATGGCTCCCAATGCCATCTCTATGCTGATAACACCCAGATCTATCTCTCAACTTCTCAGTTCACCCCCTCAATCCCCTTACAGATCACAAATTTACTAAGTGATATATCAGTATGGATGTCACACCACTACCTCAAACTCAATCTTTCTAAAACTGAGCTTCTAATAGTTCCTCCTTCTGTATCCCCTCCCCATGACTTTACCATTGAGATCAACAGCACAACCAACGGTCCCTCCACACACGTTAGTGTCTCACGTTATCACTGGCCTACCCTTACACTAGCTATCCCCCCTTCAGTCTGTAATGAACGCTGCTGCCAGACTAATGCACCTTACTAACCAATCCATGACTACTGCCCCTCTGCCTATCTCTTCACTGGCTTCAACTAGCCCAACATATAATTTCAAAATCTATGGCAGACAAGAAGGTTCCCATGTTACAAACAACCAGTGGAATTGGTACTATTTGTATGAAAATAAAAAATATGCAAAATACATGTGAACAAGGTGTCAATCCATTAAAGTGTTCGTTCACCAATGCCAGAAGTCTGCCAAGCAAAGTAGGTGTGGAAGCTTTGTTGCATGAAGAGAACTAGGATTGAATTGGTATTGCTGAATCTTGGCTTCATTCTTCACATGACTGGGCCATTAATATTTTTTGGAGAGATGGGGGGAATAAGAAAGGTGGTGGTGTCTGTCTTTATGTGAGAAGTGATCTCAGAGCGAATTTAAAAGAGGACCTAGATGATGGAGAGTGTGATGAGGCTGAAGTATTATGGGTGGAACTGCACATGAGGGGCGTACTAGAAAGGTAATCATTGGAGTTTGTTATAAGCCTCCCAGTGTTAATGAGGAGGTGGAGACTCAGCTCCTTGTACAGATGGAAGGGGCTGCAAGGGCTGGTCCTGTGATAATAATGGGGGATGGTAACTACCTGGAAAGTCACTGGAGTAATGTACTGTAGGAACAGTTAAATGGCAAACATTTTTAAACCTACTACAGCACAATTTTATGGTACAGTTCATAGAAGCCCCAACTAGGAATGATACTCTGCTGGACCTGGCCATCTCCAACCATACAGAGCTTATTACGAATGTCCATATAAAAGAACATCTGGGTAGCAGTGACCATAACATGATATCATTTATTGTTAGCTGTAAACAGTGAGCACTAGAGATGAGCAAATTTTTCAAAAGTTCGATTCGCCTGATTCGCCGAATTTTCCGAAAAAATTTGATTTGATTCGAATTTATTCGCCGCAAATTTTACTTATAAAAAGGGTTTCTAGGCTTCAGAGAGCCTTTATATTAGTGCAGAACACTGTACCTTTAATTTAAATGTCCTTGGAGTCTGCTGGGGAAGAGAAATAATACTGTCAGTCAGTATGACATGCAGATGAGTGCCGTCGATCTTAGAATCACCGCACACTTCACTCATTTGGGCAGTCACGGGGCCAAAGAAGAAGAAGGAGAAGAAGAAGAAGAAGAAGAAGAATGAAAAGAAGAAGAAGAAGAAGAATGAAAAGAATGAAAAGAAGAAGAAGAAGAATGAAAAGAATGAGGAGAAGAAGAAGAAGAATGAAAAGAATGAAAAGAATAAAAAGAAGAATGAAAAGAATGAAAAGAAGAATGAAAATAAGAAGAAGAATGAAAAGAAGAATGAAAAGAATGAAAAGAAGAATGAAAAGAAGAAGAATGAAAAGAAGAATGAAAAGAATGAAAAGAAGAATGAAAATAAGAAGTAGAATGAAAAGAAGAATGAAAAGAATGAAAAGAAGAATGAAAAGAAGAAGAAGAATGAAAAGAATGAAAAGAAGAATGAAAATAATAAGAAGAATGAAAAGAAGAATGAAAAGAATGAAAAGAAGAATGAAAAGAATGAAAAGAAGAATGAAAATAAGAAGAAGAATGAAAAGAAGAATGAAAAGAATGAAAAGAAGAATGAAAAGAAGAAGAATGAAAAGAAGAAGAATGAAAAGAAGAATGAAAAGAATGAAAAGAAGAATGAAAATAAGAAGAAGAATGAAAAGAAGAATGAAAAGAATGAAAAGAAGAATGAAAAGAATGACAAGAAGAATGAAAAGAAGAATGAAAATAAGAAGAAGAATGAAAAGAAGAATGAAAAGAATGAAAAGAAGAATGAAAATAAGAAGAAGAATGAAAAGAAGAATGAAAAGAATGAAAATAAGAAGAAGAATGAAAAGAATGAAAAGAAGAATGAAAAGAATGAAAAGAAGAATGAAAATAAGAAGAAGAAGAATAAAAATAAGAATAATTCCAGTAAAGCAAAAAGTGTTTCTGCAGAGTTCCTCTATTTCTGACAGTTCTCTGACAGTTCTTTCACATTTCCAGCGGTTGAAACATTGTATCTATTTGTTTCCTAATAAAAACATCTGTATCCTAAATGGAAACAAATACATACAATGTTTCAACCGCTGTACATGTGAAAGAACTGTCAGACAGCTGTCAGAAATAGCGGAGCTCTCTGCAGGGACATTTTTGCCGGCTTTTGAAGGGATGAAAATGGCCGATCAGGAAAAATTTGATTCGACCATCCGAAGTCGTCAAAAATTCGGATTCGCCGCGAATCAAATTTTTCCTGAAATTCGAAACGAATTCCACTTCGCCTGATTCGATTCGCTCATCTCTAGTGAGCACATATAAGAAAAATAAAAACGCTCCATTTCAAGAGAGCTAATTTTCCAAGGCTGAGAGCTGCTCTCCAAGACATAGACTGGGAGGGAATATTGGCATCGATGAAACCCAACATAGAAATGGGAGTTCTTCACAAAGACTGTATATGACCACACTGCACAATATATTCCCATGGGCAACAAGTATAAAAGGCTAAAAATCAAATGTGGCTTACGGCCAAAGTTACAAAAGCTATAGAAAATAAGAAAAGAGCTTTTATTAAATATAAAAATGAAGGAAGCGATCATCGTTTACACATTGCAAAGAATAGAACAGAATATGCAGAAAGGAAATAAAGGGACAAAAATGTAAAATGAGTGACAGATTGCAAAAGATAGCAGGACCAACCCCCAAAAATTCTTCCAATATATGAATAGTAGAAAGGTCCGGTCCGAGCATGTAGGCCCTTTACAGAACCATCTAGAGGGGGTGACTGGGGACAAAGAGAATGCCAATATATGAAATCCCTTCTTCAGCTCTGTGTATACAAAGGAACATGGGGAGCTCTTGTCCATAATGGGCATGGCATTGACACAGCTCCAGATGATCCACATTGGCTCACAATTGATATGATCCAGAAATATTTAGACAGAATAAAGGTGAATAAAGCCCCTGGACCGGATGGCATACACCCACGGGGGCCTTACAGAATTGAGCTCTGTCATTTCACAGCCATTGTTTCTCATTTTTAGGTACTCTTTAATAACTGGCATAGTACCACTGGATTGGTGTAAGGCCAATGTGGGGCCAATATTTAAAAAGGGGTCAAAATTATAGACCTGTAAGTGTAACTTCTATAGTTGGGAAGATACTGGAGAGTTTAATAAAAAAACCACATAGATGAGTTCTTGCTGGGAAAAAATATTGTAAGCAACAAACAGCATGGATTCATGACAGACAGAAGTTAAAAAGTTTCTTTTTATGAGGAGGTGAGCAAAACCTTGGATAGAGGGGTGGCGGTGGGCGTAGTATCCATGGACAGAGGGGGGGGGGGGCTGTGGATGTGGTATACCTGGAGAGAGGGGTGGTGGTGGACATGGTATACTTGGACAGAGGGGTGGCGGTGGACGTGGTATACTTGGACAGAGGGGTGGTGATGGACGTGGTATACTTGGACAGAGGGGTGGCGGTGGGCGTAGTATCCATGGACAGAGGGGGGGGGGCTGTGGATGTGGTATACTTGGAGAGAGCGGTGGTGGTGGACGTGGTATACTTGGACAGAGGGGTGGCGGTGGATGTTGTATACTTGGACAGAGGGGTGGCGGTGGACGTGGTATACCTGAATTTTGCAAAAGCGTTTGACACAGTTCCCCACACATGGCTAATGTGTAAGGTAAAGTCTACGGGCTGGAAAAATCTGTATGTAAATGGATAGAAAACTGGCTAAAAGATCGTATTCAGAGAGTAGTGGTTAATGATTCATACTCTGAATGGTCTGGGGTCAGCAGTGGTGTACCCCAAGGTTCAGTGTTGGGACCCTTACTTTTTAATATATTTATAAACTATATAGGGTCTGAGATTATAAATCCCATTTCAGTGTTTGCAGATGACACCAAGCTGTGCCGGGAATAATGTCCTTACAGGATGTCTTCAATTTACAAGCCAACCTCAATGCTCTGTGTAATTGGGCAACTATGTTGCAAATGAAGTTTAATGTTTATAAATGTAAGGTTCTGCACTTGGGGGTTAAGAATATGCATGCATCATACATACTAGGGGGGGGTAAAACTGGGGGATCAATGATGGAGAAGGATCTGGGGGTGTAAATGGGGGAGAAGGATCTGTGGGGGTCAATGGTGGAGAAGGATCTGTGGGGGTCAATGGTGGAGAAGGATCTTGGGGGTCAATGGTGGAGAAGGATCTGGGGGGGGGGGTCAATGGTGGAGAAGGATCTGGGGGTGTAAATGGTGGAGAAAGATCTGGGGGGGGTCAATGGTGGAGAAGGATCTGGGGGTGTAAATAAGGGAGAAGGATCTGTGGGGGTCAATGGTGCAGAAGGATCTGTGGGGGTCAATGGTGGAGAAGGATCTTGGGGGTCAATGGTGGAGAAGAATCTGGGGGTGTAAATGGTGGAGAAGGATCTGGGGGGGTCAATGGTGGAGAAGGATCTGGGGGGTTCAATGGTGGAGAAGGATCTGGGGGGTTCAATGGTGGAGAAGGATCGGGGGGAGTCAATGGTAGAGAAGGATCTGGGGGAGTCAATGGAGAAGGATCTGGGGAGTCAAAGGTGGGGAAGGATCTGGGGGTTCTGGTAGATAACAAGCTTAATAATGGCAGCAATGCCAAACTGCGGGTTCTGATGCAAGCAAAATCCTCTCTTGCATTAGGAGAGGTATAGACTCCAGAGAGAGATATCATACTACCCCCTCCCCCCCCCCCCCGGTACAAATCATTAGTAAGACCTCATCTGCAATATGCAGTTCAGTTTTGGGTAACAATTGAAAAAGAACATTGGGGAACTGGAGAAAGTACAGAGAAGGGCAACTAAACTGATATGAGGCATGGAGGAGCTCAGCTATGAGGAGAGATTAGAGGAACTGAATGTATTCTCTACTGAGAAGAGGAGATTAAGGGGGGATATGATCTCCATGTATAATACATAAGGGGGGATATGATCTCCATGTATAATACATAAGGGGGGATATGATCTCCATGTATAATACATAAGGGGGGGATATGATCTCCATGTATAATACATAAGTGGGATATGATCTCCATGTATAATACATAAGGGGGGATATGATCTCCATGTATAATACATAAGGGGGGGATATGATCTTTATGTATAATACATAAGGGGGGATATGATCTCCATGTATAATACATAAGGGGGGATATGATCTCCATGTATAATACATAAGGGGGGATATGATCTCCATGTATAATACATAAGGGGGGATATGATCTCCATGTATAATACATAAGGGGGGATATGATCTCCATGTATAATACATAAGGGGGGATATGATCTCCATGTATAATACATAAGGGGGGATATGATCACCATGTATAATATATAAGGGGTTATATGATCTCCATGTATAATACATAAGGGGGGATATGATCTCCATGTATAATACATAAGGGGGGATATGATCTCCATGTATAATACATAAGGGGGGGATATGATCTCCATGTATAATACATAAGGGGGGGATATGATCTCCATGTATAATATATAAGGGGTTATATGATCTCCATGTATAATACATAAGGGGGGATAAGATCTCCATGTATAATACTTAAGGGGGATATGAAATCCATGTATAATACTTAAGGGGGATATGATCTCCATGTATAATACATAAGGGGGGGATATGATCTCCATGTATAATACATAAGGGGGATATGATCTCCATGTATAATACATAAGGGGGATATGATCTCCATGTATAATATATAAGTGTGGATATGATCTCCATGTATAATACATAAGGGGGGATATGATCTCCATGTATAATACATAAGGGGGGATATTATCTCCATGTATAATACATAAGGGGGGATATGATCTTCATGTATAATACATAAGGGGGGATATGATCTCCATGTATAATACATAAGGGGGGATATGATCTCCATGTATAATACTTAAGGGGGATATGATCTCCATGTATAATACATAAGGGGGGGATATGATCTCCATGTATAATACATAAGGGGTTATATGATCTCCATGTATAATACATAAGGGGGGGTATGATCTCCATGTATAATATATAAGGGGGGATATGATCTCCATGTATAATACATAAGGGGGATATGATCTCCATGTATAATACATAAGGGGGATATGATCTCCATGTATAATACATAAGGGGGGGATATGATCTCCATGTATAATACATAAGGGGGGATATGATCTCCATGTATAATACATAAGGGAGAATATGATCTCCATGTATAATACATAAGGGGGGATACGATCACCATGTATAATATATAAGGGGGGGGGGATATGATCTCCATGTATAATACATAAGGGGGATATGATCTCCATGTATAATACATAAGGGGGGATATGATCTCCATGTATAATACATAAGGGGGGATATGATCTCCATGTATAATATATAAGGGGGGATATGATCTCCATGTATAATACATAAGGGGGGGATATGATCTCCATGTATAATACATAAGGGGGGGATATGATCTCCATGTATAATATATAAGGGGTTATATGATCTCCATGTATAATACATAAGGGGGGATATGATCTCCATGTATAATACTTAAGGGGGATATGATCTCCATGTATAATACTTAAGGGGGATATGATCTCCATGTATAATACATAAGGGGGGGATATGATCTCCATGTATAATACATAAGGGGGATATGATCTCCATGTATAATACATAAGGGGGATACGATCACCATGTATAATATATAAGGGGGGGATATTATCTCCATGTATAATACATAAGGGGGGGATATGATCTCCATGTATAATACATAAGAGGGGATACGATCACCATGTATGATACATAAGGGGAATATGATCTCCATGTATAATACATAAGGGGGGATATGATCTCCATGTATAATACATAAGGGGGGATATGATCTCCATGTATAATACATAAGGGGGGATATGATCTCCATGTATAATACATAAGGGGGGATATGATCTCCATGTGTAATACATAAGGGGGGATATGATCTCCATGTATAATACATAAGGGGGATTTGATCTCCATGTGTAATACATAAGGGGGATATGATCTCCATGTATAATACATAAGGGGGGATTTGATCTCCATGTATAATACATAAGGGGGATATGATCTCCATGTATAATACATAAGGGGGGATTTGATCTCCATGTATAATACATAAGGGGGGATTTGATCTCCATGTATAATACATAAGGGGGGATTTGATCTCCATGTATAATACATAAGGGGGATATGATCTCCATGTATAATACATAAGGGGGGATTTGATCTCCATGTATAATACATAAGGGGGGATATGATCTCCATGTATAATACAAAAGGGGGATATGATCTCCATTTATAATACATAAGGGGGGATATGATCTCCATGTATAATACAAAAGGGGGATATGATCTCCATTTATAATACATAAGGGGGATATGATCTCCATGTATAATACATAAGGGGGATATGATCTCCATGTATAATACATAAGGGGGGGGATATGATCTCCATTTATAATACATAAGGGGGATATGATCTCCATGTATAATACATAAGGGGTTATATGATCTCCATGTATAATACATAAGGGGGGATATGATCTCCATGTATAATATATAAGGGGGGATATGATCTCCGTGTATAATACATAAGGGGGGATATGATCACCATGTATAATACATAAGGGGGATATGATCTCCATGTATAATACATAAGGGGGGGATATAATCTCCATGTATAACACATAAGGGGGGTATGATCTCCATGTATAATACTTAAGGGGGGATATGATCTCCATGTATAAAATATAAGGGGGGATATGATCTCCATTTATAATACATAAGGGGGATATGATCTCCATGTATAATACAAAAGGGGGATATGATCTCCATTTATAATACATAAGGGGGATATGATCTCCATGTATAATACATAAGGGGGGATATGATCTCCATGTATAATACATAAGGGGGGATATGATCTCCATGTATAATACAAAAGGGGGATATGATCTCCATGTATAATACATAAGGGGGATATGATCTCCATGTATAATACATAAGGGGGGATATGATCTCCATGTATAATACATAAGGGGGGGGGATATGATCTCCATTTATAATACATAAGGGGGGATATGATCTCCATGTATAATACATAAGGGGGGGGATATGATCTCCATGTATAATACATAATGGGGGTATGATCTCCATGTATAATACATAAGGGGGGATATGATCTCCATGTATAATACATAAGGGGGGATATGATCTCCATGTATAATACATAAGGGGGGATACGATCACCATGTATAATATATAAGGGGGATATGATCTCCATATATAATACATAAGGGGGATATGATCTCCATGTATAATACATAAGGGGGGATATGATCTCCATGTATAATACATAAGGGGGATATGATCTCCATGTATAATACATAAGGGGGATATGATCTCCATGTATAATACAAAAGGGGGGATATAATCTCCATGTATAATACATAAGGGGGATATGATCTCCATGTATAATACATAAGGGGGATATGATCTCCATGTATAATACATAAGGGGGGATATGATCTCCATGTGTAATACATAAGGGGGGATATGATCTCCATGTATAATACATAAGGGGGGATATGATCTCCATGTATAATACATAAGGGGAGATATTATCTCCATATATAATACATAAGGGGAATTTGATCTCCATGTATAATATATAAGGGGGGTATGATCTTCATGTATAATACATAAGGGGGGATATGATCTCCGTGTATAATACATAAGGGGGATATGATCTCCATGTATAATACATAAGGGGGGGATATGGTCTCTATGTATAATGCATAAGGAGGGATATGATCTCCATGTATAATAAAAAAGGGGGATATGATCTCCATGTATAATACATAAGGGGGGATATGATCTCCATGTATAATACATAAGGGGGGGATATGATCTCCATGTATAATACATAAGGGGGGGATATGATCTCCATGTATAATACATAAGTGGGATATGATCTCCATGTATAATACATAAGGGGGGATTTGATCTCCATGTATAATACATAAGGGGGAGGGGAGGTTTGATCTCCATGTATAATACATAAAGGGGGTATTATCTCCATGTATAATACATAAGGGGGGATATGATCTCCATGTATAATACATATGGGGGGGATATGATCTCCATGTATAATACATAAGGGGGGATACGATCACCATGTATAATATATAAGGGGGGGGGTATGATCTCCATGTATAATACATAAGGGGGGGGGGATATGATCTCCATGTATAATACATAAGGGGGATATGATCTCCATGTATAATACATAAGCGGGGATATGATCTCCATGTATAATACATAAGGGGGATATGATCTCCATGTATAATACATAAGGGGGGATATGATCTCCATGTGTAATACATAAGGGGGGATATGATCTCCATGTATAATACATAAGGGGGGATATGATCTCCATGTATAATACATAAGGGGGATATGATCTCCATGTATAATACATAAGGGGGGATATGATCTCCATGTATAATACATAAGGGGGGATATGATCTCCATGTATAATACATAAGGGGGGATATGATCTCCATTTATAATACATAAGGGGGATATGATCTCCATGTATAATACATAAGGGGGGGGGGGTATGATCTCCATGTATAATACATAAGGGGGGTATGATCTCCATGTATAATACATAAGGGGGGATATGATCTCCATGTGTAATACATAAGAGGGGGGTATGATCTCCATGTATAATACTTAAGGGGGGATATGATCTCCATGTATAATACATAAGGGGGGATATGATCTCCATGTATAATACAAAAGGGGGATATGATCTCCATTTAAAATACATAAGGGGGATATGATCTCCATGTATAATACATAAGGGGGGATATGATCTCCATGTATAATACATAAGGGGGGGGATATGATCTCCATGTATAATACATAAGGGGGGTATGATCTCCATGTATAATACATAAGGGGGGGATATGATCTCCATGCATAATACATAAGGGGGGATATAATCTCCATGTATAATACATAAGGGGGGATATGATCACCATGTATAATATATAAGGGGGATATGATCTTCATGTATAATACATAAGGGGGATATGATCTCAATGTATAATACATAAGGGGGATATGATCTCCATGTATAATACATAAGGGGGGATATGATCTCCATGTATAATACATAAGGAGGGATATGATCTCCATGTATAATAAAAAAGGGGGATATGATCTCCATGTATAATACATAAGGGGGGATATGATCTCCATCTATAATACATAAGGGGGGATATGATCTCCATGTATAATACAAAAGGGGGATATGATCTCCATGTATAATACATAAGGGGGGATATGATCTCCATCTATAATACATAAGGGGGGATATGATCTCAATGTATAATACATAAGGGGGGATATGATCTCCATGTATAATACATAAGGGGGGATATGATCTCCATTTATAATACATAAGGGGGGGATATGATCTCCATGTATAATACATAAGGGGGGTATGATCTCCATGTATAATACATAAGGGGGGATACGATCACCATGTATAATATATAAGGGGGATATGATCTCCATGTATAATACATAATGGGGGGGATATGATCTCCATGTATAATACATAAGGGGGATATGATCTCCATGTATAATACATAAGGGGGGATATGATCTCCATGTATAATACATAAGGGGGATATGATCTCCATTTATAATACATAAGGGGGATATGATCTCCATGTATAATACATAAAGGGGGATATGATCTCCATGTATAATACATAAGGGGGGGGGGATATGATCTCCATCTATAATACATAAGGGGGGTATTATCTCCATGTATAATACATAAGGGGGGATATGATCTCCATGTATAATACATAAGGCGGGATATGATCTCCATGTATAATACATAAGGGGGGATATGATCTCCATGTATAATACATAAGGGGGATATGATCTCCATTTATAATACATAAGGGGGATATGATCTCCATGTATAATACAAAAGGGGGATATGATCTCCATTTATAATACATAAGGGGGATATGATCTCCATGTATAATACATAAGGGGGGATATGATCTCCATGTATAATACATAAGGGGGATATGATCTCCATGTATAATACATAAGGGGGGGATATGATCTCCATTTATAATACATAAGGGGGATATGATCTCCATGTATAATACATAAGGGGTTATATGATCTCCATGTATAATACATAAGGGGGGATATGATCTCCATGTATAATATATAAGGGGGGATATGATCTCCGTGTATAATACATAAGGGGGGATATGATCACCATGTATAATACATAAGGGGGATATGATCTCCATGTATAATACATAAGGGGGGGATATAATCTCCATGTATAACACATAAGGGGGGTATGATCTCCATGTATAATACTTAAGGGGGGATATGATCTCCATGTATAAAATATAAGGGGGGATATGATCTCCATTTATAATACATAAGGGGGGATATGATCTCCATGTATAATACAAAAGGGGGATATGATCTCCATTTATAATACATAAGGGGGATATGATCTCCATGTATAATACATAAGGGGGGATATGATCTCCATGTATAATACATAAGGGGGGATATGATCTCCATGTATAATACAAAAGGGGGATATGATCTCCATGTATAATACATAAGGGGGATATGATCTCCATGTATAATACATAAGGGGGGATATGATCTCCATGTATAATACATAAGGGGGGGGGGATATGATCTCCATTTATAATACATAAGGGGGGATATGATCTCCATGTATAATACATAAGGGGGGGGATATGATCTCCATGTATAATACATAATGGGGGTATGATCTCCATGTATAATACATAAGGGGGGATATGATCTCCATGTATAATACATAAGGGGGGATATGATCTCCATGTATAATACATAAGGGGGGATACGATCACCATGTATAATATATAAGGGGGATATGATCTCCATATATAATACATAAGGGGGATATGATCTCCATGTATAATACATAAGGGGGGATATGATCTCCATGTATAATACATAAGGGGGATATGATCTCCATGTATAATACATAAGGGGGATATGATCTCCATGTATAATACAAAAGGGGGGATATAATCTCCATGTATAATACATAAGGGGGATATGATCTCCATGTATAATACATAAGGGGGATATGATCTCCATGTATAATACATAAGGGGGGATATGATCTCCATGTGTAATACATAAGGGGGGATATGATCTCCATGTATAATACATAAGGGGGGATATGATCTCCATGTATAATACATAAGGGGAGATATTATCTCCATATATAATACATAAGGGGAATTTGATCTCCATGTATAATATATAAGGGGGGTATGATCTTCATGTATAATACATAAGGGGGGATATGATCTCCGTGTATAATACATAAGGGGGATATGATCTCCATGTATAATACATAAGGGGGGGATATGGTCTCTATGTATAATGCATAAGGAGGGATATGATCTCCATGTATAATAAAAAAGGGGGATATGATCTCCATGTATAATACATAAGGGGGGATATGATCTCCATGTATAATACATAAGGGGGGGATATGATCTCCATGTATAATACATAAGGGGGGGATATGATCTCCATGTATAATACATAAGTGGGATATGATCTCCATGTATAATACATAAGGGGGGATTTGATCTCCATTTATAATACATAAGGGGGAGGGGAGGTTTGATCTCCATGTATAATACATAAAGGGGGTATTATCTCCATGTATAATACATAAGGGGGGATATGATCTCCATGTATAATACATATGGGGGGGATATGATCTCCATGTATAATACATAAGGGGGGATATGATCTCCATGTATAATACATAAGGGGGGATACGATCACCATGTATAATATATAAGGGGGGGGGGTATGATCTCCATGTATAATACATAAGGGGGGGGGGATATGATCTCCATGTATAATACATAAGGGGGATATGATCTCCATGTATAATACATAAGCGGGGATATGATCTCCATGTATAATACATAAGGGGGATATGATCTCCATGTATAATACATAAGGGGGGATATGATCTCCAGTGTAATACATAAGGGGGGATATGATCTCCATGTATAATACATAAGGGGGGATATGATCTCCATGTATAATACATAAGGGGGATATGATCTCCATGTATAATACATAAGGGGGGATATGATCTCCATGTATAATACATAAGGGGGGATATGATCTCCATGTATAATACATAAGGGGGGATATGATCTCCATTTATAATACATAAGGGGGATATGATCTCCATGTATAATACATAAGGGGGGGGGTATGATCTCCATGTATAATACATAAGGGGGGTATGATCTCCATGTATAATACATAAGGGGGGATATGATCTCCATGTGTAATACATAAGAGGGGGGTATGATCTCCATGTATAATACATAAGGGGGGTATGATCTCCATGTATAATACTTAAGGGGGGATATGATCTCCATGTATAATACATAAGGGGGGATATGATCTCCATGTATAATACAAAAGGGGGATATGATCTCCATTTAAAATACATAAGGGGGATATGATCTCCATGTATAATACATAAGGGGGGATATGATCTCCATGTATAATACATAAGGGGGGGGATATGATCTCCATGTATAATACATAAGGGGGGTATGATCTCCATGTATAATACATAAGGGGGGGATATGATCTCCATGCATAATACATAAGGGGGGATATAATCTCCATGTATAATACATAAGGGGGGATATGATCTCCATGTATAATATATAAGGGGGATATGATCTTCATGTATAATACATAAGGGGGATATGATCTCAATGTATAATACATAAGGGGGATATGATCTCCATGTATAATACATAAGGGGGGATATGATCTCCATGTATAATACATAAGGAGGGATATGATCTCCATGTATAATAAAAAAGGGGGATATGATCTCCATGTATATTACATAAGGGGGGATATGGTCTCTATGTATAATACATAAGGGGGGATATGGTCTCCATGTATAATACATAAGGAGGGATATGATCTCCATGTATAATAAAAAAGGGGGATATGATCTCCATGTATAATACATAAGGGGGGATATGATCTCCATCTATAATACATAAGGGGGGATATGATCTCCATGTATAATACAAAAGGGGGATATGATCTCCATGTATAATACATAAGGGGGGATATGATCTCCATCTATAATACATAAGGGGGGATATGATCTCCATGTATAATACATAAGGGGGGATATGATCTCCATGTATAATACATAAGGGGGGATATGATCTCCATTTATAATACATAAGGGGGGGATATGATCTCCATGTATAATACATAAGGGGGGTATGATCTCCATGTATAATACATAAGGGGGGATACGATCACCATGTATAATATATAAGGGGGATATGATCTCCATGTATAATACATAATGGGGGGGATATGATCTCCATGTATAATACATAAGGGGGATATGATCTCCATGTATAATACATAAGGGGGGATATGATCTCCATGTATAATACATAAGGGGGATATGATCTCCATTTATAATACATAAGGGGGATATGATCTCCATGTATAATACATAAAGGGGGATATGATCTCCATGTATAATACATAAGGGGGGGGGATATGATCTCCATCTATAATACATAAGGGGGGTATTATCTCCATGTATAATACATAAGGGGGGATATGATCTCCATGTATAATACATAAGGCGGGATATGATCTCCATGTATAATACATAAGGGGGGATATGATCTCCATGTATAATACATAAGGGGGATATGATCTCCATGTATAATACATAAGGGGGATATGATCTCCATTTATAATACATAAGGGGGATATGATCTCCATGTATAATACAAAAGGGGGATATGATCTCCATTTATAATACATAAGGGGGATATGATCTCCATGTATAATACATAAGGGGGGGGGATATGATCTCCATTTATAATACATAAGGGGGATATGATCTCCATGTATAATACATAAGGGGGATATGATCTCCATGTATAATACGTAATGGGGGTATGATATCCATGTATAATACATAAGGGGGGATATGATCTCCATGTATAATACATAAGGGGGATATGATCTCCATGTATAATACATAAGCGGGGATATGATCTCCATGTATAATACATAAGGGGGATATGATCTCCATGTATAATACATAAGGGGGATATGATCTCCATGTATAATACATAAGGGGGGGATATGATCTCCATGTATAATACATAAGGGGGGATATGATCTCCATGTATAATACATAAGGGGGGGGGGTATGATCTCCATGTATAATACATAAGGGGGGTATGATCTCCATGTATAATACATAAGGGGGGATATGATCTCCATGTATAATACATAAGAGGGGGGGGTATGATCTCCATGTATAATACATAAGAGGGGGGGTATGATCTCCATGTATAATACTTAAGGGGGGATATGATCTCCATGTATAATACATAAGGGGGGATATGATCTCCATGTATAATACATAAGGGGGGATATGATCTCCATGTATAATACAAAAGGGGGATATGATCTCCATTTAAAATACATAAGGGGGGATATGATCTCCATGTATAATACAAAAGGGGGATATGATCTCCATGTATAATACATAAGGGGGATATGATCTCCATGTATAATACATAAGGGGGGATATGATCTCCATGTATAATACATAAGGGGGGATATGATCTCCATGTATAATACATAAGGGGGGTATGATCTCCATGTATAATACATAAGGGGGGGATATGATCTCCATGTATAATACATAAGGGGGGATATAATCTCCATGTATAATACATAAGGGGGGATACGATCACCATGTATAATACATAAGGGGGATATGATCTCCATGTATAATATATAAGGGGGATATGATCTTCATGTATAATACATAAGGGGGATATGATCTCCGTGTATAATACATAAGGGGGGATATGATCTCCATGTATAATACATAAGGGGGGATATGATCTCAATGTATAATACATAAGGGGGATATGATCTCCGTGTATAATACATAAGGGGGATATGATCTCCATGTATAATACATAAGGGGGGATATGATCTCCATGTATAATACATAAGGAGGGATATGATCTCCATGTATAATAAAAAAGGGGGATATGATCTCCATGTATATTACATAAGGGGGGATATGGTCTC
Organism: Staurois parvus; assembly: GCF_062004578.1. Taxonomy (NCBI): domain Eukaryota; kingdom Metazoa; phylum Chordata; class Amphibia; order Anura; family Ranidae; genus Staurois; species Staurois parvus. The sequence goes on along the minus strand of NW_028317939.1, from coordinate 2,033,110 downwards.
TATGTATAATACATAAGGGGGGATATGATCTCCATGTATAATACATAAGGGGGGATATGATCTCCATGTATAATAAAAAAGGGGGATATGATCTCCATGTATAATACATAAGGGGGGATATGATCTCCATGTATAATACAAAAGGGGAATATGATCTCCATGTATAATACATAAGGGGGGATATGATCTCCATCTATAATACATAAGGGGGGGGGGGATATGATCTCCATTTATAATACATAAGGGGGGGGGATATGATCTCCATGTATAATACATAAGGGGGGTATGATCTCCATGTATAATACATAAGGGGGGATACGATCACCATGTATAATATATAAGGGGGATATGATCTCCATGTATAATACATAATGGGGGGGATATGATCTCCATGTATAATACATAAGGGGGGTATGATCTCCAAGTATAATATATAAGGGGGATATGATCTCCATGTATAATACATAAGGGGGGATATGATCTCCATGTACAATACATAAGGGAGATATGATCTCTATTTATAATACATAAGGGGGGATATGATCTCCATGTATAATACATAAGGGGGGATATGATCTCCATGTATAATACATAAAGGGGGATATGATCTCCATGTATAATACATAAGGGGGATATGATCTCCATGTATAATACATAAGGGGGGATATGATCTCCATGTATAATACATAAGGGGGGATATTATCTCCATGTATAATACATAAGGGGGGGATATGATCTCCATGTATAATACATAATGGGGGATATGATCACCATGTATAATACATAAGGGGGGATATGATCTCCATGTGTAATACATAAGGGGGGATATGATCTCCATGTATAATACATAAGGGGGGATATGATCTCCATGTATAATACATAAGGGGGGATATGATCACCATGTATAATACATAAGGGGGGATATGATCTCCATGTATAATACATAAGGGTGGATGTGATCTCCATGTTTAATACATAAGGGGGGATATGATCTCCATGTATAATACATCAGTGGTTCATTTATTATTATTATTATTTATTATACAGGATTTATATAGCGCCAAAATGTTTGCTCAGCGCTGTACATTATAGTGGGGACAGAACATGAGTTGATACAGTAACAATACAATACACGAGGGGTTCGAGAGCCCTGCCCCTTCGAGCTTACAATCTAGGAGAGAGGGGATAGTGGTACAAGAGGAAGAGGCTGTGGGGGATGGAGTGGTAGGAGGAGTGGAGGAGATCGGCTGTCAGGTGAGTAGGCTTCCCTGAAGAGATGGGTTTTCAGGGTGCGCCTAAAAGTGAAGAGGGTAGGTGACAGTTTGAATGATTGGGGTAGTGAGTTCCAGAGGATGGGGGAAGACCTGGAGAAGTCCTGGAGTCGGGAATGGGAGGAGGAGTCCAGGGAGCTAGAGAGTAGGAGGTCTTGTGAGGAGCGAAGATTACGGGTTGGGTGGTATTTGGATATCAGGTCGGTGAGGTAGTTTGGGGCAGTATTATGAATAGCTTTGTATGTCAGTGTTAGTAGTTTGAATTTTATGCGTTGGGCAATCGGAAGCCAGTGGAGGGAATGACAGAGGGGGGAGGCAGAAGAGGAGTGGTTGGTAAGGTGGATGAGTCTGGCCGATGATTTTAGGATGGACTGACAGTCTGTGGTGAGGTAGGCCGGTGAGGAGGGAGTTGCAGTAGTCCAGACGTGAGATAATAAGGGAGTGAATGAGTTGTTTACTAGTGTCTGGGGTTAGAAACAAACGTATTTTGGAGATGTTGCGGAGGAGGAGCCTGTATGAATTTGCCAGCAATTGGACATGGGGCTGGAAGGACAGGTGACCCCTAGGACTTTGCTTGCGGGGTGGGACTGATGGCGGCGTTATTGAGTTATTGGTCGTGATGGAGAGGATGGGGGAGGCACGAGCTGGGGGGAAGACTAGGAGCTCAGTTTTGGAAAGGTTTAATTTGAGGAAGTGGAGTGACATCCAGTCTGATATGTCGTTCAGTAGGTGGGTGATTTGGGTGGAGACTGAAGGGGTGAGGCGAGGGGTAGAGAGGTAGATTTGCATGTCATCAGTGTAGAGGTGGTAGTTGAAGCCGTGGAAGTGTATCAGTTGGCCAAGGGAGGAGGTGTAGATGGAGAAGAGAAGGGGCCTGAGGACAGAGCCTTGGGGGACCCCAACAGAGAAGGGGAGAGAGGGGGAGGTGGCAGAGTTATAGGTAACACTGAAGGAGCGCTGGGATAGATAGGAGGAGAGCCAGGAGAGAGCGGAGTCTCTGATGCCAAGGGTGTATAGTTTTTTAAGGAGGCCGCGGAGAGGTCGAGGAGTAGGAGGACTGAGTAGTGGCCATTAGCTTTGGCGGTTAGCAGGTCATTGGTAAGTTTGAATAGGGGGGTTTCGGTGGAGTGTAGGGGACGGAGGCCAGACTGTAGTGGATCGAGGAGGTTGTTGTCATTGAGGTGGGAACTCAGGTGATTATAGACTAAGCGTTCAAGGAGTTTGGATGTAAATGGCAGCAGGGAGATGGGTCTAAGGTTGTTCAGGTCGGTAGGGTCCAGGGAGGGTTTTTGGAGTATTGGAGTGATGTGCGCGTGGTTTAGGGGGAGGGGAATGTGCCAGTAGAGAGGGAGAGATTGAAGATGTGGGTGAGGGAGCGTAGGATCGAGGAGGAGTTGTGTGGGGACAGGGTCAAGGGAGCAAGTGGTGAGGCGGGCTTCGGAGAAGACCTTTGTTACCTCTTCAGTGGTGGCAATGTCAAAGGAGTGGAGTGTTGGAGGGGGTTTAGTGCTCGGGATGGTGGGTGGGGTGGGGGTCTGGGCAGTTGAGAGGTCAGAGGAGGGGAGTGTTGAGGGGTTATCATTGGAGGGAGGCTAGGTGGGGTGGAGGACTGAGCATTGGCGATGTCCGTACGAATTGCATCGATCTTGTTTTGGAAGTGGTTAGCAATCTCGTGGGCGGTGTGTGAGATACTGGGTGGAGGTGGGGGGGAGAGAGTAGGGAGTTAAAAGTGAAGAGCTGGCGAGGACTGGAGGAGAGGGTATTGATCAGGGTTACGAAGTAGGCTTGTTTGGCAGCATAGAGGGAGGAGGTGTAGGTGAGGAAGGCAGATTTGTATAGGGTGTACGCTTGTTGGGATCTGGTTTTGCACCATAGTCGCTCCAGCGCACGACACAGTCGTTGAAGATTTTTGGTGTGGTCGTTCTGCCAGGGTTGAAGCAGTCGGGATCTGATGCTACGTGTTGTTACGGGTGCTAAGGAGTCTAGGGCGGCTGACAGTGAATTGTTATAAGCAGTAGCGGCCAGGTCAGCGCAGGACAGGGGAAGGATACTGTTGTAGAGTCGGTCAGCTGCAGAGTGGAGAGGGGCAGGGTTCTGGTTGCGGAGGTTACGGCTGGTGATGGTTTGATGAATGGGGGGAGGTGTTTGAGGACGGGGAGACGGAGAACATAACGAGGTTGTGGTCAGAGAGAGGGAAAGGGGCTTTTGTGAGGTTGTGGGGGGTGCAGAGATGAGAGAAGACAAGATCCAGGGTGTTCCCATCGGAGTGGGTGGAGGACTGTGTACACTGTGTGAGTGCAAAGGAAGAAGTTAGGTGGAGGAGTTGGGATGTAGCCAGGTTATTGACGTTGATAGGGATATTGAAGTCTCCAAGGATGATAGTGGTTAGCTCAGAGGAGAGCAAGAATGGTAGCCAGGTGGAGTTATCATAGAGGAAGTGGGATACGGGTCCAGGAGGCCGATAGATTACTGCAATACTCAGAGGGGTGGGAGAGAATAGTCGGATGCAGTGGGCCTCAAAGGAGGAGAATGATAGAGGGGGGGTTTGGGAGGACCTGGAAGGTGCTCAGCGGTGACAAGAGCATGCCGACCCCACCACCTCTGAGACTGCTTGGTCTGGGTGAATGGGTCCAGACGAGACCTCCATAGGAGAGTGCCGCAGGGGAGGTAGAGTCTGTGGCCTGGATCCAGGTTTCGGTGACCGCTAGGAGGTTGAGGGAGCGGGAGGTAAAGAGGTCAGGGATGGCGGTGAGCTTGTTGCAAACCGATCGGGCATTCAGGAGTGCACACGAGAATGGAGGGGCAGTTGCAGGGAGCAGGAGGACAGGTATTAGGTTAAGGGGGTTGCGGCAGTTTGTGGAAGTAGGAGGGTGCCCTGTGGGTGAGTGAGGTGGTGAGGGACCAGGGTTTGGGGAGATGTCCCCGGCGGTTAGGAGAAGAAGGAGGGTGAGAAAGGTGTCATGGGAGCGGGATGAGCGAGAGCATGTGAGTCTGCTAGTGGTGGCGTGTGGGTTGGTGGGAGAGTGAAGTATTAGGAGAAGGTGGTAAGAGCCATAGTGGGGAGATGGAAGCAGTGAGGGTGTGATGTGTAGTTGTTTTGGAGCAGTAGGGGGGTAGAGAGAGGAGATTTTGGGCATGGAGGAGAGGAGTATGAGGAGGAGGAGTACAGGTGGCATTTAGGAGGGTAAGCAGAGTGGTGGACAGTTGAGGGAGGTGAAAGGTTTCTCAGGGCGCATTGTTGTGGATAGTCCGTCGTGCAGTGGCGTATCACATTGAAGTAGCTTCTCGTAGCAGATCCTAGTGATTAGGATCTTTCCGTGACAAAAGTTCTCGTGCTTGTGATCGGGATAGGTAGATGCCGGAAGGGCTGCGGGTCAGGGATAGGTTGTGCCGGGGTAGGCGATGGTGGGCCTCACCAGGTCAAGGTCGTCCATTGGGCAGGTCGAGATCATCTGTTGGGCTCATCAGGTCTGGGCAGGGTAGCGGCGTGGAGGGCAATGTTAGGCCTTGCCAGGCTGGGGTCGTCTGGTGGGTTTGGCGGTGTGGAAGTAGGCTCACTGCGTGCTTGAGGAGATGTGAGGTGAACATCCACAGTGGAGGTCATCGGATGGACTTTGGGTCAGGGCAGGGTTGTGCCGGGGTAGGTGAAGGTAGGCCTCACCAGGTCGAGGTCGTCCGTTGGGCTTAGCAGGTCCGGTCAGGGTTGCGTCGTAGAAGGCGATGGTAGGCCTCACCAGGCTGTGGTCGTCTGTTGGGTACGGCGGCATGGATGCAGGCTCACTTCTGCTCCCTCGGTTGTTGGGGCAGCAGGAGACCGGAGGGCAGCCAGATTGGGTGCTGTAGGCCATGTGCTGGTGGCTGGATTTTGGCGCTGTGAGCCGCGTGCTCTGTCAGTGCAGGGTGACCTGGAGCGGTCCCTGGGCCGAGGCTGGGAACTGGTTGCTGGGTGCTGGCTGTTGCAGAGTGCTGGGAGGCCTGGAATCAGCCCCTGGGCCAAGGCTGGGTGCTGGGTGCTAGCTGGGTGCTAGTTGCTGGGTGGCCTGGAGTGGACCCTGGGCCGAGGCTGGGTGCAGGTTGCTGTCTGTGGCAAGGTGCTGGGTGGCCTGGGGTGGGCCCCTGGACCGATGGAGAGGGCCCCCGGGAGCAGGCAAGTCAGCAGGGGGTGGAGCGGCGGCGATCTTGGCCGTTGATCGGCGTTTCGGGTCTCAGCCATGGCAAAAACTGAGGCCGCGGCTTCGTAGGCCGCAAATCCCGGAGCTCCGGGATTGGGCTGAAACTGGCCCAGCACCCCTCCCTGGGTGCTTATCGGGGGCCAAAGGGTGGCGGGGGCCCCTCTGGATTCCGCTGCCGCCCGGATGGCAGCGGATGGTGACTTGGGCGATGGAGCTCCTGACTACAGGACTACTCCGGTCGCCATCTTCGACATATAGTGAACTCGGTTTAGAGTTATTCACCCTGAAGTCATCACAGAGGACAAGGGGGCGCTCTTTACTTCTGGAGGAAAAGAGATTTAATCTCCAAACACGGAAAGTGAGAGTTGTGAGAATGTGGAATAGACTGCCTCAAGACTTGGTTGTGGCCAGCTCAGTGGATTGCTGTAGGAAAGTCCTGGATTCTTTCTTGGATACACAGAATATAACTGGATATAACATTTATAGGGAAAGGTGATCCAGGGAATATCCGATTGCCTCTCGGGGGGTCAGGAAGGAATTTTTTCCCTGCAGGAGCAAATTGGATCGTGCTTTGCTGGGTTTTTGTCTTCTTCTGGATCTATTGTGGGTGTAGGATTATAACTATTTGTTTTTTGATTGAACTGGATGAACTTTTGTCTTTTTTCTGCCATACTATAGGGCTCTAATTACACATTTATCACTTCCATCAGCTCTACCCCCACAGTTATAACCCTTTGTACCACTTGCCAGACCTTATTAGATTGTAAGCTCTTATGAGCCGGACCCTCTTAATACTCTAGTTTTTATTGCATTGTAACTGTATTGTCTCCCTTTATATCCCTTTAAAGATCTGTGTAAACTGTGGGAGCTATAAATATCCTGTATAATAATAACAGGACAGCTCTGAATTTCTGACATAATAAACAGGTATTTTTTTTAATTTTCATTCATTATTGAAACAAAATGTTTACAATGGTATATTTACCAGGCCAAACGGTAGGAAAAAAGAGATGTTCATTTTCAGGGTTTTCAGACAATTTAAATTAAAACTCCCCATTGTCACTTTTTGTCTATTTATTGTGCATATCTTTTTTTTTTCACCACATGCTAATGTGCATAATGTGCAGTCTCTACACATAGGAGTTCAACTGTGTAATTATCTATCTATCTATCTATCTATTATCTATCTATCTATCTATCTGTCTATCTATCTATCTATCTATCTATCTATCTATCTATCTATCTATCTATCTATTATCTATCTATTATCTATCTATTATCTATCTATCTATCTATCTATCTATCTATCTATTATCTATCTATCTATCTATCTATCTACCAGGCCCTACCGCTCCCACAGACACTGGACCCCTAGCACCCTCAGTCGTTGGCCCACAGCATCCGCATGCACTGGCTCACTTCACCCATGGACGCCGAGTCCTACTGCACCTAGCTACACCTAGCCCACTTCACCTCCAGACGTACCTTCAGCGCTTCCCAATGCCGAGCCCTCATCATCTGACGCCTGGCCTCAACATCTCCAGTCACTGAGCAGCCAGCATCACCAGACGCCATGCCTACCAACACCCCTGGACATCGCGCCCTACGACCCCTCCGCTCGCCGAACCACCGTACCCACTGAAGACGCGCCACATCACCCACGGACGCCAGCATACTGCATCCACAGACTGCAACCAGCCAGCTGCTGACCCAGCTGCCCTCCACTCTCACTCTCCCCCTTCAGAAGGACTCAAATGGACTCCTCCATGGCGATACAGACTCTCCACATCACCTTGCCCTGACCTGTATCCCGCCACCTCCCCCGACCTGTCCAGCACTCCGCTCACCCCAACATGCCACCTGCACTCCTCCTCCTCGTATTCCTCTCCTCCATCCCAAAAATCGCCTCCCTCTACCCGCCTACCCCCCCAAAACAGCTCTACATTGCCCCTTCACTTCTCCCCTCTCCCCACTACGGCACTCACCACCTCCTCCTGCTACTTCACTCCCCCGTCGACCCACGTGCCACCACTATCAGACCCACACGCTCCTGCACTTCCCATTCCCATGCCGCCTTCCTCACCCTTCTCCTATCCGCTGGGGACATCTCCCCGAACCCTGGCCCCTCACCAGCCCACCCCCCGTAGGGACCCCCCTGCTCCCACCTGCCGCCGCAACCCCCTCAACCTCGTACCTGTGCCCCTCCTCCCCGCATCCAACCCTACTCTCTCGGTTGCACTCCTGAACGCCCGCTCGGTATGCAACAAGCTTACCGCCATCCACGACCTCTTTATCTCCCACTCCCTCAACCTCCTAGCAGTCACTGAGACCTGGGTACAGGTCACTGAATCTACCTCCCCTGCGGCACTCTCCTATGTAGGTCTCGTCTGGTCCCATTCACCCAGACCGAGCAGTCGCAGAGGTGGTGGTATTGGCTTGCTCCTATCACAGCTGAGCACCTTCCAGGTCCTCCCTAACCCCCCCTCTCTATCATTCTCCTCCTTTGAGGCTCACTGCATCTGGCTCTTCTCCCCCACCCCCTAAGGATCGCAGTGATCTACAGGCCTCCCGGATCCATACCCGCTTCCTAGATGACTTCGCCGCCTGGCTTCCCTTCTTCCTCTCCTCTGAGCTACCGACCATCATTCTTGGGGACTTCAATATCCCCATCAACGACAACAACCCGGCTACTTCCCAACTCCTCCACATAAGCTCCTCCTTTGCGCTCACACAATACACCCAATCCTTCACCCACATTGATGGGAACACCCTGGACCTTGTCTTCTCCCACCTCTGTACCCTCAACCAGTTCACTAACACCCCCTTCCCTCTCTCTGACCTCCACCTCCTCATGTTCTCTGTCTCCCCTTCCCCTAACTCCCCCCCCCAAAGCGCCAAACCATCACCAGCCACAACCTCCACAACCTGAACCCGGCCCCCCTCCACTCGGCTGCCGTTCGCCTACACGACAGCATCCTTCCACTGTCATGTCCTGACCTAGCCACCTCCACGTACAACGACTCACTATCAGCCACCCTAGACTCTCTGGCACCCCTAACCACACGCAACATCAAACCTAGACCACTTCAACCATGGCAGAACGACCATACTAAATGCCTCAAATGTCGCAGTCGCGCGCTGGAGAGACTATGGCGCAAAACCAGGTCCCCCCGTTCATTCTCCCTCTACAAATCTGCCTTCCTCACTTACACCTCCTCCTTCCACGCCGCCAAGCAGGCCTACTTCATAAACCTGATCAACACCCTCTCCACCTGCCCTCGCCGACACTTCTCCACCTTCAACTCCCTGCTCTCTCCCCCCCCCCTCCTCCACTCAGCACCTCACTCAACGCCCATGAGATTGCCACTCATTTCCACAACAAGATTGACACAATCCGTAAGGACATAGTCAACTCACAATCTACCTCCCCACCCAGCCCCCCCCATCACCCCCCCCATCTCTCCCCTCCTCTGACCTCACATCCGCACTGCCCCCCACCGCACCCAAGGCCCTGCTTACCATAACCCCCCCAACAATGTACTCCTTCAGCCCTGCTACCACTGAGGAAGTCCCCTTCCCTCCCCCTCTCTGTCGGGGTCCCCCAAGGCTCTGTCCTTGGACCCCTTCTCTTCTCCATCTACACCTCCTCCCTTGATAAACTCATAAACTCATACACTCCCACGGCTTCAACTACCACCTCTACGCTGATGACACTCAAATTTACCTCTCCACCCCTCACCTCACCCCCACATTCTCCGCCCGCATCACTCACCTCCTAAATGACATCTCAGATTGGATGTCGCTCCATTTCCTCAAGCTTAACCTCTCCACAACCGAGCTCCTCATTTTTCCCCCTGACCACTCACCCCCCCATCCTATCCATTACTACCAACAACACCACCATCAATCCCGCCCCGCAAGCCAAAGTCCTTGGCGTCATTCTGGACTCTAAGCTTTCCTTCCAACCTCATGTCAAATCACTTACATCACATGCAGGCTCCACCTCCGCAACATCGCCAAGATACGCTCCTTCCTCACCCCAGACACCACTAAACTACTCGTACACTCCCTGATTATCTCATGCCTCGACTACTGCAACTCCCTTCTCACTGGCCTACCAAAGCGCAGGCTCTCCCCACTCCAGACCATCCTGAACTCAGCGGCCAGACTCATTTACCTCACCAACCGCTCCACCTCTGCCACCCTCCTCTGCCTATCCCTCCACTGGCTCCCGACTGCCTAACACATCAAATTCAAACTACTAATCCTGACCTACAAAGCCATTCACAACACTGCCCCTAACTACCTCACCAACCTTATTCCCAAGTATCACCCTACCCGTACCCTTCGCTCCTCACAGGACCTCCTTCTATCTTGCTCTCTGGTCTCCTCCTCCCATGCATGACTGCAAGACTTCTCCAGGTCCTCCCCCATCCTCTGGAACTCACTGCCCCAGTCCATCAGACTGTCACCTTCCCTCCTCACCTTCAGGCGCTCCCTGAAAACCCACCTCATCAGGGAAGCCTACCACTCCCTCACCTAACAGCCATTCTCCTTCATTCCTCCTACCACTCCATCCCCCACAGCCACTTCTTCCTGTACCACTACCCCCTCCCTCCTAGGTTGTAAGCTCGAAAGAGTAGGGCCCTCTAACCCCTTGTGTGCTGTTGTTGTTCTGTTTCTTGTATTGTCCCCCCTCCTCTATTGTACAGCGCTGAGTAAACCCTTTGGCGCTATATAAACTTTATGTAATATTAATAATAATAATATCTATCTATCTCCCACAATTAACTGATGGAAATCCCATTGCTAGCTGTGAGACAACACAAGACAGTTCATTTCCTCAGAAGCTCTGACCCCGATGCTCATTGTGTTTGTATTGTTCTTCCTGCAGACAGTGAAAACTGCATGAAATGTCCTGACGATGAATGGCCAAATGAGAAGAAGGATCGGTGTGTTCCAAGAGTGGTGGAATTTCTCTCCTACACTGATGACACCATTGTTGCCGTATTTTCAGCTGTCTCCATCCTCTGTTGCCTTCTGACTGGTTTAATATTGAGGATATTTATATATTACCAGGACACCCCCATTGTTAAAGCCAATAACCGGAACCTGAGCTATCTTCTCCTGGTCTCCATCATGCTGAGCTTCCTCTGTGTCTTCTTGTTCCTCGGCCATCCAGTAGATGTGACCTGCATGCTGCGTGTCACCTCTTTTGGTGTCATCTTCTCAGTTGCGGTCTCTTCTCTACTTGCCAAAAGTATCATGGTGTGTATTGCCTTTAAGGCCACCAAACCTGGGAGTCCCTGGAGGAAATGGATGGGAACCAAACTGCCCAATTGTATCATTTGTGTCTTCTCACTGGTCCAAGTCATAATCTGTGTCACTTGGTTGTCTATTTCTCCCCCCTTCCAGGATCGAGACACTCACTCTTATCAGGGGAAGATCATCATTCAGTGTAATGAGGGTTCAGTTATCGGCTTCTACTCTGTCCTGGAATATATGGGGCTTCTGGCAGCTGTGAGCTTCATTATAGCTTTTATGGCCAGGACATTACCGGACAGTTTTAATGAGGCCAAGTACATCACCTTCAGCATGCTGGTGTTCTGCAGTGTCTGGATTGCCATGATCCCGGCCTATCTGAGCACCAGAGGAAAATACATGGTGGCTGTGGAGGTCTTTGCTATAATAGCATCAAGTTCTGGACTTCTTGGCTGTATATTCTTCCCAAAATGTTACATAATTCTGTTCAGACCTGACCTGAATACAAAGACAGTTATCCGCTGATATGTATGGAGCAACACTGGGCTACCTGTAGTTATGGCATTATCTCTATTATTACCTATTTTAGTATTGTACTCGTGTTTGGGAATTTAAATATTTAATACTTACCTCTTCGGTAGATGGTGAGTCTAACTGAGTCTCTCTTGAAGAGCTATGGATGCCACTAGTATCAGATACTTTGGGTTTGTTGGAATCCTTGTCCCCTGCTGGGTGTAGTGATTCCTCCCATCAACCGTTACATCACTACAGAACAATGTAGTCACTTAGAGAGGAGGAACCACAGTGACCAGAGGGGGACAAAGTATCAAAAACATCCTAAACCGTCAGATACCAAAACCACCCATCACTCAAGAGAGGGAAGATTTCTGTCATCACCTTCCATAAAGGTAAATATTAAACACGTTCTCTTAGAAGATGATTGTGATGTCATTTGTCAGTGTCACATTCATTATATTTATCATTGTATGTAGATGTATCCGACTATATCAATAAATTCATAAAGCAGTAAAGGTGTACAGAAGAATGAAGTCATACAAATTACAGGAGCATAAATGACATGAAGAAAAACAGTAATGCAAACAGCAGGTCACATAGAATTAGTAGACTGAAAGGAAGTTTACAGCCATAGTAATGGTGGAGAACAAATGTCTTCATCTTGGGGATGTAAGAGGGAAGGAAAAGGGAGTATAGAGAGGGAAGTTAAAGTGGAGCTCCACCCAAAAGGGGAAGTTCCACTTGAAGCCTTTGTCCCCCACTCCTCATTAAGGATTGGCACCTTTGGGGAGCGATTGCCCGAATTTAACAGGTACCCACTCCCACTTCCCCTGCAATCGCCTGGGCAATCGGAAGTGGAAGTTGTCCTCCCCCCTCCCTCCCCGTAGTCTTTTGTGTCACGTGACTATGGGGCCATTCAGGAAGTGCAACGCTTCTCCCGCATGCGCAGTGGGCACCCCGGGTGTGAAGCTGTAAGCTTTCGCAGCCAGGTGCCCACACTGAAGATGCCGGCGCCGGGGAGAGAAGACAGCCGGTGAAATCAGCGGTGGTGGTGAGGGCACCGCTGGACCCAGGGACAGGTAAGTGGCTGTATTTTAAAAGTCAGAAGCTACAGTTTTTGTAGCTGTTGACTTTTATTTTTTTTCCAGGTGGAACTCCGCTTTACGGTTAAGGCAGGGTAGAAGGAGGAGAAATACTGGAGGAGGGTAATTAATCACTTGAGCCCCAGCCACTGCATCAAAACGTTTGCAGGGCTGCACAGCTGTGCAAAACCACGTTTTAAGACGTAGTTTTGCAAAACAGGTAGGGGGTGCGCGTGGGGCGAGCGCCCGCCCTACCTGTCCCGAGGGTGTTAGCAGCGGGTCTCAGCCGCCGGGTCACGGCCGGTAATTACCAGCCGTTTCTGTTGATTAGCGGCAATCGCTGACAGAGAGCAGGGCTGCATTGTTTACACACAGCCCTGCTCTCTGTCAGTTCCCTGACAGCTCCTGACAAGCTGATCGGGACAGAAGAGTTTATCTATCCGGATCAGCCTGTCCCCGTCCAGCACACACCCCGCCCCCCAGTAAAACACTCCCCTCACACAGTTAACCCTTTCAGTGAAAAAAAATGTTAACCCCTTCCTCCCCAGTGCTATTAGTACAGCGTCAGTGGGTTTTGTTTTCACTGATCACTGTATTGTATTGGTATTCAAGCGTGCCACTATTTAGACATTTATTCAGTCTTGGAACTGGCGCATGTGGCACCGTGTGACCTAATGTGTGCCCACCATTAGAAGTGGGTGGATGCAGGGCGGTATATTCTAATGGTGGGCATACCACACACTTTTTCTGGCAGTTTTCTTCTCATTTTTTCATTCAGTCCACAGGCTGCATACAAAAAAAAAAAAAGAACATAGCATATACACCCAACAAGGACCAACGATGTACTGGTACATCACTGGATTTGAATGGTTATACCAGGATGATGCTACAGCTGCAGGCATCATCCTGGCGTCGTTTTTTTCAGCCGGTGATCGGCTTTCATGTAAAAGCAATCCTAGTGGCCAATTAGCTGCAAGATTGCTTTTACAAGCAGTGGGAGATGATGTCCCCCCTCCCCCGCTGCCTTCCACAGCCTTCTCGGGCAGTCCCGTGTCATTGGGGGAACCTGAGAATGCAGCCAGTGTCTCTGCCAGCTGACCATAGAGCTGATTGGAGACCAGAATGGTGCCAATCATCTCTATAGTCTAAGAATTCGGAAGCTACAAGCATTTCCTCACTTCAGTTTCGCAGGATATAGCACCATTTGTAAATTGGGAAAGCATCTGATCACACCGATCTTGGTTTGATTAGATGATGTAAGGGCAGAGGAGAGATCTAGAGTCTGATAGACCCCAGATTTCTGAAAAAAGAATATATGACAATGCCCATTGAAGTTATCGGGGATATTTGCATTCCCTGTTATAGCATTAAAAGTGCTAAAAAAAAATTGCCCCTTCCATGGCGCACAGCTGTGTGCACAAGCCTTGACCCTGTGCCGTTATGTAAGCAGCGGTTGCACCATGTATGTGAGGTATTGCCATGAACATCAGATCCAGGGCAGTAATTCTAACACCCGACCTCCTCTGTAAATCTAAAATGGTGGCTTTTAAATCACTGCCTATGGATATTAAAAATGTATGCAGTTTGTCGCCATTGCACGGGGCATGCACAGTTTTAAAGCATGTCATGTTTGGTATCTATTTACTCGGCATTAAAAGTAAAAAAAGTGTATTTTTTTAAAAAAATTTGCTTTTGAAAAATCATTGCGCGAGTACTATGTGCCATAAAAAATTGTAGTACCCACCATTGTATTCACTAGGGTGTCTGATTTAAAAAAATATATCATGTTTGGGGGTTTAAATTAATTTCCTAGCAAAAAATACTGATTTTTTTCACGTGAACAAAAAGGCTTGGTCTTCAGGTGGTTAGAAGAGTGAGTGATGTGTGGCATAAACTTCTAATGCTGGGCATAAAACACCCCCACCCCCCAAAATGACCCCTTTTTGGAAAGTAGTCACCCCAAACTATTTTCTGAGAGGAAAGTTGAATCAATAGAAGAATTTATTTTTTTACCACAAGTTTTTGGAAAATGACAAAAATAAATATATATTTTTTTTTTTACACAAAATTGTCACTTAAATGATTTACTGCTCACACAAGCCATGGGTATATGTGGAATTACTCCCCAAAATACATTCTGCTCCTTCTCCTGAGTATGGGGGTACCACGTGTGAGACACGTTTTGGCAGTCTAGCCGAGTATTTCTTTCATATTGTATATATTCAGGAGGTTATGTGGTTTCCTTGCAGTGTATCAGCAGATTATGTTCTCATCATCTCAGCGCTGAACCCCCTTTATATTCGGATTGTACAACCTCAATACAGAGAGTTCAGATAATGGCTCCGGGAGATCCTAAACGACCACAACAGCCATTGTAATATCTAAAAATCAACATTAAAGTTTACCGTATTTTTTGCTCCATAAGATGCACTATTTCCCCCCCAAAAAAAGGGGGAAAATGTCAGTGCATCTTATGGAGCGAATATAGAGAGGCCGGACCGGTATTTCCGCCGCCGACACCGTGTCAGAATAACGGGCCGGACGCTCAGCTCTTCCCTGCAGCAGGACCTTACCTTATTCTTCCCGCGCCGCCATCTTTAGTGCGGGAACCCGGCTCTGCGCTTTGTGAATGGGCCGGCATCTTCTGGGACCTGTCATGTGTTCCAGATGTCGGGCCATTCACAAAGTGCAGCACTTCTCGCGCATTAACTCTATAGACTCTGTAGACTCTGTGCTACAGCATGTTCTGACCCCACTCTGTTATTTTACATGGCTTGTTGAGTTTCTGTTGTTCAAAGTTGCTTCCACATGTCACAGATGGACTTATTGCCCAGGTGGCCACCTATCATGGGACCACGCTTGGAGTCACTGAGCTCCTGAGAGCGACCCATTCTTTCACCAATGTTTGTAGAAGCAGTCTGCATGCCTAGGGGCTTGATTGTATACACCTGTGGCCATGGAGGGGATTGGAACACCTGAATCACATGATATGGAGGGGATTGGAACACCTGAATCACATGATATGGAGGGGATTGGAACACCTGAATCACATGATTTGGAGGGGATTAGAACACCTGAATCACATGATTTGGAGGGGATTGGAGCACCTGAATCTAATGATTTGGAGTGTGGAGCCAATACTTTTGACAATACAGTGAATTACAAAAGACTGCATGCTGTTATTGATGCTAAAGGGGGCAATACACAGTATTATGAACTAATGGGATGTAGTCTTTTGAACAGGGGGGCATTTCATTGGTTTATTTGTTTCCATGGTTTGCTTTATGAATGTTCCATTCTGTTATCACCTCCAGTTACAGAATATGAACCCCATAAGAAATAAAAGAAATAGGTTTTGTCGGCTCACTTATGCTTTCTTTAAAAATGGTCCATCCTGTATATTGCCAATTCTCCAAGAGGAGGCAAACCTCGAGCGCGACTGTACAGCATACATGACCTTCAGCAAGTTCTGGCCGGGGTTGGGCCTCGATGGGGATTTAGTGACGTATATTGTATTATCTATCACCACTGATACATTGTATGTTACATTTTTTTACAATACATTTAATCATTAAATCTATCTATCTATCTATCTATCTATCTATCTATCTATCTATTATCTATCTATTATCTATCTATCTATCTATCTATCTATCTATCTATCTATCTATCTATCTATCTATCTATCTATCTATTATCTATCTATCTATCTATTATCTATATCTATCTATCTATCTATCTATCTATCTATTATCTATCATCTATCTATCTATCTATCTATTTATCTATCTATCTATCTATCTATCTATCTATCTATTATCTATCTATCTATCTATCTATCTATCTATCTATCTATCTATTATCTATCTATCTATCTATCTATCTATCTATCTATCTATCTATCTATTATCTATCTATCTATTATCTATCTATCTATCTATCTATCTATCTATCTATCTATCTATTATCTATCTATCTATCTATTATCTATCTATCTATTATCTATCTATCTATCTATCTATTATCTATCTATCTATCTATCTATCTATCTATCTATCTATTATCTATCTATCTATCTATTATCTATCTATTATCTATCTATTTATCTATCTATCTATCTATTATCTATCTATCTATTATCTATCTATTATCTATCTATCTATCTATCTATCTATCTAAATTAATCTATTTTAGTGAATGATTTGATCAGACATAACTTGTGTAATACTGTTCCCTTGTTTCAGATACTTTTCTTGTGTCTCTCGTGTGTTGTGAGTCTGTTCGGTGTCGGTGTCCCCCAGGAAGGTACAGATAAAGTTATAATAAAGTCTTCTGCAGGTCAGTATAGCTATGAAAACCATCACATTGCCATCACTGTAATCAATAATCATCACTTAGCTGGTAGGGGCGTCTCTGCAGGGAGGGGTGTGAGGAGGTTCAGCAGCTGTGATCTGTCTCTCTATGAATGTGTCCCCCTCTGTAATTATGTCTCCAGGTGACAACGTCCTCTGTGTATGGATACAACTACTGTATACTGATAGACAGAGCCAGGTGAGGATGGAGGGAGGGGGAGGATGATGGGAGGGGGAGCGCAGTCTGGCAGCTGCTCATACAATCCTTTTCTCTGATCTGATTATACAGATGGCGCACCATTGTCATCCCTATGAGAGTATAAAAAAAGTCTACAGAAAATGACATTTCTGATCAATCTGATACTATTAACCAGTTATGCTCCAGATCCATTTCACATTTCAGCTTTGGGTCCATCAGTCCAACAAAAACTTTGATTGATTATGATAGAGAAGTGAGACATTTAGTTATTGGGGGGGGGGGGGCAATGCTTTGGCTTGGTGATATTGTCTTGCAAGAGTGATCAAATTCTGTATATTTAAAATTCAAAAGAAGCAAACAATGTGTATGTATATATGTTTTTTTTCTCTAGTTTGACCTGTTAGAATGAAAAAATTATAATTACAATATTGAGTCCTGAAGCAATCTGATAGCCATTGGATTTTGACATTAGCCCAAAATTTGTCCAATACTTTTGAGTAACTTCCATCCTATTAATCAGAAGTCATGGACATCCGCCCAACATTCGCCTATTGAGACTTGCACTCCCTGACATGGTAGTGATGGTGGTAGGGTGGTGGTACATGATCACGGTAACATCTCATCTTTAGTAGAAGATCTTTATGGTAACATTCACCCAAAAGGATAAATGTCAACTTCCCTTCACTTTCACCTGCCATTTCACCAGCCAGTCTGAAAATAAAAATTGTCAGGTTGAGTTGTAAAATCTTTGCATTTCTTTTACTAAAAGGGGAGCGCTGAACCAATTTTAGCAGTGATGTCATAAGGAACATGGAGGGGACACATTCACAATTCCCTGCTGCATTTTAACCCTGTTTTTGTTTTACCCATACACATGTAGCACCCTCTAGTGTGCTACTAGAACAGTGTAGTGTATTGTAGGTAAAATCATTGTGTATGACTCCTGTTAACTGTGTGAGTCTGTGATTGAGGTTGGGTTATTGCAGGTCAGATGGATGACTCAACAGGTTGTGATTCTATCACCTCCTGGCTCTAAAGAACCATAGAACCTTCCAGAAGTTGGTAAGCAGGAAGGGGTGGAGACCTGATCTGCATGTTCATGGGAGTCCGTCCAATCCCAGGTTTGGAGGCCCTGGTAGAATGGTGGACTGGCCCATAAATATGGGATTCGGGTGGAAGATGCAGTGCTGAGGAGACTGTCAGTATCTGGGAGGGGTCCCCTATGTCTAGGGGGGTGGCCTCCAGGCTGGGCACGGGCTGGCTCAGGAGGATACATTCAGCAATGAGATGTGAATGGGATCAAGGCCTGGAGCATCAGGTAGCAAGGAGGACAGTATGAGTACAGCTGCATACTTTGGGATCGACAAGGGGAAGACTGCCATACATAGTAAGCTTTTCAAGGACAGCGCTCAATCCTTTATCCTTGTCCTAGGAGATCTTTCAAGAAGACAGGAGGGCTGGTAGTGTCAGCAGGCTGTGGAGCTGGGAGCAGTTCTACAAGGGGAGAGGAGACATCATTGCATGTAGCTCCAAGACGTAAAGCTGATTTTTGAGAAGCTGTGCCTCGCCCATAAAGGACAGCTACTACTGATCCGCAACAACGAGTGGCTTTCAGCAAAAGAGTACTCCAGGATTTGCCTTTGTACATAGGAAGGAAGTTCCATTGATTCAAGCCAAATTGGGCATCCCATAATCTCTATTTCCCTATCCAAGTTGATTTCCCCTAATAAAACAATAAAACCAAACCGATGGACTGGTCATTGTCTTTGGATGCAAGTCTGTGTGAGAAATACCTGTTGCCTGGCTGTGTGGAGAGAGGCTTAGGGATACCCACTACTACTACTCAGCGGTCCTCATGAGGGTAGCTCTACACACTTGATAAAACTAGAAATTTTGGCGTGAAGTATACTTTTAACCCCTGTACATTATATAGTTTCTGAATGCAGAGGACCTGTAGCAGTGTTGTAACAAAAGGCATAGCGGCAAAAAAGCAATAAAACGCAAATTATAAATTCATTGTTTTCCAAAAAAATCCATCATCAATCATGTTGTCCAGTGATGTAGAGCCATGTCAGTCATGGTGAACGATGGCCACCAACCTGCTGGAAAAAAAGAAACAAGCTCAACAAGTCCATTCCAAATTACTGCTCGTTACAAATGAAAGCTCACAGCCCCTTATCTGAATGTAATTGGTCAATGATGTCACCCAGAACACACTATGATGTCACTGACCAAATATGGTAATTTCCATATTTAGTCAGTGACGTCACCCAGGATATGCACTCCTTTATTTACATCCAACTGTGGGACTGGAAACTTTCATTCTCAATGAGCAATTGTTGGGAACAAACACTTCATGGGATTAACAGAGGCAAAGATTTGCCAAGGGCACCAACATCCTGTTCACATGGTCAAAGAATAAAAAGAAGGCGGACTTTTGAGGTGCCAACAAAACACAATCAATATAAAATCATTAAAATTGTTTCATTTCAACATGCACAAGATCACATGGATAAAAGACAAAAGCAAATATATAGAAGGTCTCCCTCAGATAGTCCCCATAGAGTTATAGACACCAAACATGTCACAAGAATGATACATTCAACTCTTAAAGCGACATTGCAATGATGGGTTCAACTCTTGGACCAATGTTTCTCAACCTTTTTACAGTCAAGACACCCTTTAAAGTAATGAACAATCTTGAGGCACCCTTTAAAATTATGGACTCAAGGCACCCCATTCTAAAATATAAATAACTATTCTAATAGTTTTACCTGCAGCAACATCCACACATGTAGGGCACCCAATGTTACAAGGGATTTATTCTTCCATAGCAAACATACTGAATAGTATTCCAATGCTTCTCTTTCATCTCAGTTTTTCTCTATCACTCAGCTAATTCGACCCTAATACTGACAAAGAGTGGCAGAGGAGGGTCAAACAAGGATGCCGTGTAGGTGACCGACATCCTCCATATCAACTGATGTCGTCATTGGTTGTTTGGACGCTGGTGGCTAGAAGGTTGTAATGGTGCACAATGAAAATCTACGGCTTTGTGTAGCTAAAAGGCAGGTTCGATCCACCTGCTGGCTTCTATACAATTTTTGGGCAATTTTGGGCCAAGGCACCCCTGAAAAAGCTTCAAGGCACCCCAAGATGCCTGGGCACCGTGGTTGAAAAAGGTTGTCTTAGATTAATGGAATAAATAAGTTGTCTTCCATAGATATCCAATCTCTCTCTATCTCGCGTGTTTCACAGGAGCACCCAACTTCTTCAGGGGGTGAGGGGAGCAAGGTGTAACGGACATGTAAGATTTGAGTGGAAATATGGTATCATAGCCATGACAGGTTGAGTAGATTAGATTATGTCAGGCCCTTTCATTGCAAAGGTGTGTGCAGGAACAGTCTGGTCATTAAGGATGTACATTGAGCCCCTGGGCAGTAGGGAAATGAATAGAAGGTACAAACAAATGGTCTGGGATCAGATGTGTATGTATACACAATTACTCCATAGGCCTTACAGACCCAATCATCATTTAGCATCAATTAGTCTAAAGCCAGGTTCCTGGAGGTGACACCTTTTGTGTGTCAATCAGGTTATCACCTTCTGGGAAAACCAGTGACAGCAGACTGTCAGGGCTCCCAGGTATGACCAGAGGTGTGTGACTGATGCAGGGAAACGCAGACTTCAGATATGTGATAAACAATACAATTTATTAACACTAACAATACAAACATAAACGCAGTGCAATACTAAAACATAACACAGTGCAACCAAACCAAACCAACCACCCACAGATAACAGTATATTCAAGCAAGCGTCGTCAGGCAGGCCGGGTCAATATCAATAGGGCAGGTAGGTACAGGGGGAGCAAGCAGATAATGGTCGGGGTCACAGGCCAGGTTCAGCAGGTAGCAAGCAGCGTAGTACAGAGGGTCAAGCAGAGAGATGGTCAGGGTCACAAGCCAGGGATCAGGACAGGTAGCAGAGAATCAGACAGGAACAGAGAGCAGGAACAGGATACAGGGCCAAGAGAAACACAACACCAAGCAGAGTCTGCAAGTCTGGCCATCCCTTAAATACCCCAGTATCATCAGTTCCAGGTGTTAGCTGGCTGAAAGGTTGAGTCTTTGATTGCTGGGAGCACCCGCTGGCCAGCCCTGGTACTGCAGATCAAAAGGCAGGTGAGTCCCACCATTGCTGGCCAGTCCATTCCTAACAGTACCCCCCCTCAAGGAGCGGCCTCAGGACGCTCCAAACAGTCCTAGCTGGGCAAAATGTTCCACCGCCCGGGTCTGGTAACTGGCGGGATATCAAAGACTGGCACACCGGGCAGCGGCACACCGGGCTGGACTCCGGGCAGAGGCACACCGGGCTGGACTCCGGGCAGAGGCACATCGAGCAGAGGCACACCGGGCAGAGGCACATTGGGCAGAGGCACATTGGGCAGAGGCACATCGGGCAGAGGCACATCGGGCAGAGGCACACCGGGCAGAGGCACACCGGGCAGAGGCACACCAGGCAGAGGCACATCAGGCAGAGGCACATCGGGCAGCACTCCGGGCAGAGGCACATCGGGCAGCACTCCGGGCAGAGGCACATCGGGCAGGACTCCGGGCAGAGGCACATCGGGCAGGACTCCGGGCAGAGGCACATCGGGCAGGACTCCGGGCAGAGGCACATCGGGCAGGACTCCGGGCAGAGGCACATCGGGCAGGACTCCGGGCAGAGGCACATCGGGCAGGACTCCGGGCAGAGGCACATCGGGCAGGACTCCGGGCAGAGGCACATCGGTTTACCAGGCGAAGCAGCAGGCAGCGGGCCACCAGGCGGAGCAGCAGGCACCGGGCCCCCGGGCGGAGCAGCAGGCACCGGGCCCCCGGGCGGAGCAGCAGGCACCGGGCCCCCGGGCGGAGCAGCAGGCACCGGGCCCCCGGGCGGAGCAGCAGGCACCGGGCCCCCGGGCGGGGCGACAGGCACCGGGCCCCCGGGCGGAGCAGCAGGCACCGGGCCCCCGGGCGGAGCAGCAGGCACCGGGCCCCCGGGCGGAGCAGCAGGCACCGGGCCCCCGGGCGGAGCAGCAGGCACCGGGCCCCCGGGCGGAGCAGCAGGCACCGGGCCCCCGGGCGGGGCGACATGCATCGGGCCCCCGGGCGGAGCAGCAGGCACCGGGCCCCCGGGCGGGGCGACATGCATCGGGCCCCCGGGCGGAGCAGCAGGCACCGGGCCCCCGGGCGGAGCAGCAGGCACCGGGCCCCCGGGCGGAGCAGCAGGCACCGGGCCCCCGGGCGGAGCAGCAGGCACCGGGCCCCCGGGCGGAGCAGCAGGCACCGGGCCCCCGGGCGGGGCGACAGGCACCGGGCCCCCAGGCGGGGCGACAGGCATCGTGCCCCCAGGCGGGGCGACAGGCATCGTGCCCCCAGGCGGGGCGACAGGCATCGTGCCCCCAGGCGGGGCGACAGGCATCGTGCCCCCAGGCGGGGCGACAGGCATCGGGGCGACAGGCATCGTGCCCCCAGGCGGGGCGACAGGCATCGTGCCCCCAGGCGGGGCGACAGGGATCGTGCCCCCAGGCGGGGCGACGGGCATCGTGCCCCCAGGCGGGGCGGCAGGCGCCGGACCCCCAGGCGGAGCGACAGGTCTCGGGCCCTCAGGAAGAGCGGCGGGCGCCGGACCCCCAGATGGAGCGACAGGTCTCGGGCCCTCAGGCGGAGCGGCGGGCGCCGGACCCCCAGGCGGAGCGACAGGTCTCGGGCCCTCAGGCGGAGCGGCGGGCGCCGGACCCCCAGGCGGAGCGACAGGTCTCGGGCCCTCAGGCGGAGCGGCGGGCGCCGGACCCCCAGATGGAGCGACAGGTCTCGGGCCCTCAGGCGGAGCGGCGGGCGCCGGACCCCCAGGTGGAGCGACAGGTCTCGGGCCCTCAGGCGGAGCGGCGGGCGCCGGACCCCCAGGCGGAGCGACAGGTCTCGGGCCCTCAGGCGGAGCGGCGGGCGCCGGACCCCCAGGAGGAGCGACAGGTCTCGGGCCCTCAAGCGGAGCGGCGGGCGCCGGAGCCCCAGGCGGAGCGACAGGTCTCGGACCCTCAGGCGGAGCGGTGGGCGCCGGACCCCCGGATGGAGCGACAGGTCTCGGACCCCCAGATGGAGCGACAGGTCTCGGGCCCTCAGGCGGAGCGGCGGGCGCCGGAGCCCCAGGCGGAGCGACAGGTCTCGGACCCTCAGGCGGAGCGGCGGGCGCCGGACCCCCAGATGGAGCGACAGGTCTTGGGCCCTCAGGCGGAGCGGCGGGCGCCGGACCCCCAGGTGGAGCGACAGGTCTCGGACCCTCAGGCGGAGTGGCGGGTGCCGGACCCCCAGGCGGAACGACAGGTCTCAGGCCCCCAGGCGGGGCGGCGGGCACCGAGTCACCAGGCACAACCGTGGGCTCCGAGTCAACTGGGATGACCGCTGGCACTGGGTCAGACATTGGATCGTCTGGCTGGACAGCGGTCATCGGGTCACCAGGCATCAGGTCATTTGGCTCGACAGCGGGCACCGCGTCATCTGGCAAGGCAGTGGGCTCCGAGTCAACTGGTATGACCGCGGGCACTGGGTCAGACATTGGATCGTCTGGCTGGACAGCGGGCACTGGGTCACCAGGCATCAGGTCATTTGGCTTGACAGCGGGCACCGCGTCATCTGGCAAGGCAGTGGGCTCCGAGTCAACAGGCACGACCGTGAGCACCGGGTCATCAGGTACCGGATTGTCTGGCTCGACAGCGGGCATCGGGTCACCAGGTATGACAGCGGGCACTGGGTCACCAGGCATCAGGTCATTTGGCTCGACAGCGGGCACCGGATCAGGTACCGGATCATCTGGATCAACAGCGGGCATCGAGTCAACTGGCCTAATAGGATCGTCAGGCTGGATCAGTTCATCATGCTGGGTAGAGGCATCAGGCCAAGTAGAGGCTTCAGGCCGAGTAGAGGCTTCAGGCCGAGTAGAGGCATCAGGCTGAAGAGAGGCTTCAGGCTGAACCACGGAAGGCAGGCTCACCGGTTTGGATACTGGCAGGATGGTATTGGTTGGAAAGAATTTTCGCTTTTTTCTGGTTTAAACTACTGCAGCACTGCAAGTAAACGCAGGTCTGCAAACGAATGGAGCAGCTGGAGACAGAGAAGAACTGGAGGATGGAACAGGAGAGGGAGCGGTTGCTACAGAGGGCTTTTTTACAGGGTTAAAGGCAGGATAGGTGCAGCGAGTGGGAACAGGGTACTGACATGCGGTAGATAGCAGGGCAGGAGGAGCTGTTGGGAATGCAGGAATAGAGTTTTGAGGAAATAGATTAGAAGCAGGACTGGGTCTTTGTAAGCTGACTGAGGCTGGGTGCAACAAATCTGACCATGTCTGCAGTATGGGTTGAACAAAGCTGAGCTTACACAAAGCCTGTCTGGTCAATGACTGCACTGCGTTTATACAATCTCTTAGTGTCTGTGGTGAACATGTGGAATAACGCTCCAGAAAGTAACCCCCATCATCCTCCAATAACCACACCAGGGACTCTACCTGGTCTGCACTAAATGGTGGCAAAAATTCATCCCTGCATTCGGGGGAACCAGATGAAACCAATTCAGCACAAACTTCAATCAAAGGCTGCACCTCAGAGAACTCTATGCCCTGATCTACTAGAACATGAGCGAGCCGTATACATTCTAGCAGTTCATCCCGGGGATACTCCTTCAGAGTCTGATAAGCATACTCCCTGTCATCAAACACTAGCAGATATAAATATTCAACCTCATCCAGATCCATCCTTCCCATCAACAAGCCAAGATGGCTTCCCTGTGCAGCCACTTCTGGTCAGGATTGGCCTTGGTGTAATGTCAGGGCTCCCAGGTATGACCAGAGGTGTGTGACTGATGCAGGGAAACGCAGACTTCAGATATGTGATAAACAATACAATTTATTAACACTAACAATACAAACATAAACGCAGTGCAATACTAAAACATAACACAGTGCAACCAAACCAAACCAACCACCCACAGATAACAGTATATTCAAGCAAGCGTCGTCAGGCAGGCCGGGTCAATATCAATAGGGCAGGTAGGTACAGGGGGAGCAAGCAGAGAATGGTTGGGGTCACAGGCCAGGTTCAGCAGGTAGCAAGCAGCGTAGTACAGAGGGTCAAGCAGAGAGATGGTCAGGGTCACAAGCCAGGGATCAGGACAGGTAGCAGAGAATCAGACAGGAACAGAGAGCAGGAACAGGATACAGGGCCAAGAGAAACACAACACCAAGGCAGAGTCTGCAAGTCTGGCCATCCCTTAAATACCCCAGTATCATCAGTTCCAGGTGTTAGCTGGCTGAAAGGTTGAGTCTTTGATTGCTGGGAGCACCCGCTGGCCAGCCCTGGTACTGCAGATCAAAAGGCAGGTGAGTCCCACCATTGCTGGCCAGTCCATTCCTAACACAGACAGACTGTCTGCCGTATGTGGAAAGCTCTATAAGTAATATTCACATCAAAGAAGTATGTTTAATCTCTTATAAAAGCAAAAATATTAGTTGGAGAGATATGAACAAGCTTCCTTCTTGTAGGCCATTCTGTACGCTACATTTACATATAAGAATCATATTTGTGGCTTGCGGAGAAAGCCAGGGAAATGCATGGAATGATTAGATGACGTGGGGGTGCGACAGTCGGATGGTGTTTGGTACTGTTGCGATCAGGCTGACGCGCTGGTGTCAGAAATCCAATCCCCGACTTGGTGTTCAGGCCAGTCTCGGCCCAATTGAACTTGGGCAGGTCCATACACAGTACCTCTTGTGGGCAGGTCAGGACCACCTCCCCCAGAGTCAATTGGCCGAAGACTAATGTCCCGCCCATGTCCAAATCGCCATAAATTGAACTCACGGACATTTGGACAGGGTGATCCGTACGGAGCTGGTTCGATTGACCAATGGATTGCTAAGTTTCTGGCTTGCTCCAGCCGCAGGGTAAAGTGTTATTCTGTCTTTTTATTCCCTTTTATTTTATAGTAATTAGTCATTTGTGTGTCTTCTTATATCTTTTGTATTTTCTGTAACTTGTTATATTTTGTACATATTTTATGACCCGCCCACTTTGGGAAATTAAATCTTAAAATTAATTAGTGAACTTCTGTGTATTTAAGCTCGGGCTCATATCTTCGGAGAGACTAGATTGGAGAGATTAGATTGTATTTTAGTGCCTTTAAAAACGCTCGGTTAAGCTCATTGCCAATCTGTATGCAACTGCACTGTGAGTGGGCAGATTGCACGCAGATTGCAAAGGTAACAGATCTGCCGGACGGAGATCTGTGTGTGTGGGGTGTCTCAACAGACCGTTCTGCGGATAAACTGTTGGGTGGTGGCAGGCCACCTTTGTGGTGCGTCTGGTGTGGGGGTGTGTGGACAGTGGAAGGGTTATCAACACCGGGGTTCAAGCTAGGATAGCTGAAGGGACCTTTAGAAGGGTGTGTGATTACTAAGCTGGTCCTCAACTCTAATCAGGGCACCAGGTTGTATGTAAGATCGTATCTGCCAGTGTGTGGTCGACCAGCTGGACTGGAGTGGAGTCTCCATCTGGTGGTGGCCAGAGGTAGTGCGGTCTGTGAAAAGGTATCACGGCTGATCTTACATACGGTTTGAGATATTTAAGTGTAAATTCCTTTATTATCCCCTCTTTACCACCCTGTCGCGGCCGCACGCGTGCGTCACGGTTAGCTAATTGCTGTAGGCGTGGCGTGTGGTGGACACGTGACAGGGTGATCGTTTAACGAATCCGTGACACAAGGCAGGAAAGTCTGGTACCAAACAAGGGAGGGCACAATTGTATGGTCAAAAGTGTATGCTATCTGTCCCTGGGGCAGGTGTGTGAGTCGCAATGAAAACCTATGGCTTTGTGTAACTAAAAGGCAAGCTCGATCCACCTGCTGGCTTCTATACAATTTTTAAGCAATTTTGGGCCAAGGCACCCCTGAAAAAATTTCAAGGCATCGTGGTTGAAAAAGGCTGTCTTAGATTAATGGAGTAAATAAGGTGTCTTCCATGTTTAGACAATCTCTCTTTATCTCGCGTGTTTTACAGGAGCACCCAACTTCTTCAGGGGGTGAGGGGAGCAAGGCAGGAAAGTCTGGCACCAAACAAGGGAGGGCACAATTGTATGGTCAAAAGTGTTTGCTATCTGTCTCTGGGGCAGGTGTGGGAGTCAGAACTGTATAGGGCGGTCAGCAATTATATTGCTGGTGGACAAAACATTCCCATTCGTGGGTGATAGTTAGCAATGCTGCTTCCTGACAATCTTCATAGTATTTAGTATGGCCACAAGTTCCAATGTAGAAAAGATAAAAAGTTCTCTCAGCAGCCAAGAATTTATTAGCAACAAATGATGGAAATAAGGCTGAGCTGAGCTGAATCACATCGTATAACATTCCTGTATCAAACCATTTCACATACAATTTGTCCCGAGTGCTTTGTCCGGCGCCCTGCCTGCATTTTTACTGTTCTTTCTGCCTGGAAACTGAGAAACATCCATAGCGTCCAAAAAGTGTCCCTTTAGGTCAGACGCGGTTTTAGACCAGCTAGAGAACAGCGATAGTAAATCAGAACCACTTGCAGAATTGAGTGATAATGATTGGTGGGGGAAATTCCTCATCAGACACTGAAAACGATTCTGCGACTGAGCTCAGCGATGTGCCAACTTGGCGCTATATTTCACTGTGACGGAGGAAAGGCAGGACAGAACACACAGAGAGGATGGCAGACGCACAAAGCTTTATTGAGACAAACAGATGGCAGTCCTTCAATACGGGGGGTGGCAGAGAGGGTGGATTTGCCACTAAATGGTAACGAGGGTCCCCACCCACTTATAGTCCACTAGGAGAGCCAAGGGGGTGTCCCTGTAACAGGGGTAGTCCGACACAGGAGAGGGGTGCGAGGGGTCACCACCGCAACAGTTCAGGTAACAGTGAGGAAGCAGGTACTCACGGAGAACAAGGGGTTCAGTCCAGGCAGGGGATAGATCCAGGCAGATTCACGGGGACAGCAGAAGATTCCTCCACAGTGCAGGGATTCCAGGCAGCACAGACAGTCCAGGAGATGAGGAGGAGGACGGGGGATGAGAGGAGCTGGCGCTCAGCACAGCTTTCCCTCACACACAGCCAGGAGAACACACACGGGGGTTTCCTTGCTCTCTCTTAAGTATTGAGCTGGTAACCGGATATTTCCTGTCGGGTTACCATGGCAATGGGTCCTGTCCAGAGAGTTCAGG
Organism: Staurois parvus; assembly: GCF_062004578.1. Classification (NCBI taxonomy): domain Eukaryota; kingdom Metazoa; phylum Chordata; class Amphibia; order Anura; family Ranidae; genus Staurois; species Staurois parvus. The sequence goes on along the minus strand of NW_028317939.1, from coordinate 2,004,987 downwards.
AATTTGGCATGAGGGGGAAGGGAGGAGGGGTCCAGAGTAATTTAATTAGGCCATTAGGCCAGTGACACAGGGGACAATTGGAACAATACAGAGCAGGACTCTGAAGGCTCCCATACCGCGACACTCCTCCCCCCTCCTTTTCACAAGTGCCGATAAGGCGGACCCAACCGGGTTCCCTGGAAGGCACTTGTGGGGCCTAGCCTAGCTACTGTGGGTCTTGTTGGCAGGAAAGGCCATCAGTGTTTTGGTGCTGGCTTCCCCGCCTGTATCGAATGGTAAAATTGTAGGGCTGGAGGGCCAGGCTCCACCTAAGGAGGCGCCCATTGTCCCCGGACACCCGGTTCAGCCATGTGAGGGGGTTGTGGTCAGTGACGATGGTGAACTCCCAGCCGTACAGGTAGGGCTGTAGTTTCTTTAGGGCCCAGACTATGGCCAGACACTCCTTCTCCACTGTAGCATAGGCAACTTCCCGGTCCAGTAGCTTGCGGCTGAGGAAGGCAACGGGGTGTTCCTCCCCAGCCTCGTTGACTTGGCTGAGGACAGCCCCTAGGCCGTAGGTGGAGGCATCTGTCTGTACGAGGAAGCGTCTGTTGTGGTCAGGGGCGGCCAGGACGGGGTTTCTTGCCAGGGCGGATTTGAGGTCACAGAAGGCGGATTCACAGGCCGAGGTCCAGGTCACCATCCGGGGACTGTTCTTCCGGGTCAGGTCGGTCAGGGGCTGGGCCATGGAGCTGAAATTAGGTACAAATTTACGGTAATAGCCGGCAGTGCCGAGGAATGCCATCACTTGCTTCTTGGTCTGGGGAGTGGGCCAGTCATAAATGGCCTGAACCTTGGCTGGCTCAGGTTTCAGTGTCCCCCCCCCCTACTCGGTGCCCGAGGTACTGTACCTCCGCCATTCCAAACTGGCACTTGTCTGGTCTCAGTGTCAGCCCGGCCCTGCAGATGCGGTCTAGGATGGCCCCCACGTGGGCCAGGTGCTCCTCCCACGTGTCGCTAAAGATCGCTATGTCATCTAGGTAAGCACACGCGAACTCTTGGCATCCCTCCAGTAGCTGGTCCACGACCCGCTGAAAGGTGGCGGGGGCGTTTTTCATGCCGAAGGGCATGACAAGGAATTCATACAGGCCGAACGGGGTAATGAACGCGGAGCGCTCAACGCCCTCTTTTGTGAGGGTGATTTGCCAGTAGCCCTTGCTGAGGTCTAGGGTGCTCACGTAGCGGGCCCCGGCCAGACGGTCCAGCAGGTCGTCTATGCGGGGCATGGGGTAGGCGTCACTGACAGTGTAGTCATTCAACCTCCGGTACTCCACGCAAAAGCGGGTGGTCCCATCCTTCTTTGGCACGAGCACCACCGGGGAGGCCCAAGGACTGCGGGAGGGTCGGATGATACCCAGCTGGAGCATCTCGGAGAGTTCTGCTCGGATGGCCGCCTTCACGGATTCGGGGACTCTGTATGGGGCCTGCTGGATGGGTTTCTGACTGTGGGTCTCCACGTGGTGGAGCGCTAACCCGGTGCGACCTGGGGTGGCCGAGAAGGCGACGGCCCGGTCCACTATCACGGCCCGCATCTGGGCCGTCTGGCGGGGGTTCAGCCGAGCCCCTGTCGGAATCTGATCTAGGGGAGTGGTGACTTTGGTGGCTTGCAGGAGATCGGGCAGGGCTCCCTCGTCTGCTCCGCCCGTGGAGGCGGGGCAGACAGCGAGCACGGGCAGAGCCCGGTCATGGTACTCCTTCAACATGTTGATGTGGACCGTGCGCTGTTGGCGGTTGCGGGCGTCGAGACCAATGACGTAACTAGTCTCGTCTATCTTGCGGAGGACATTGTAGGGTCCTTCCTAGATGTGCTGGAGCTTATTCTGGGGGTTGGGGACGATCTTGAGCACCTGCTGCCCTTCAGTGAACTCACGGCCGCGTGCCTTGCGGTCGTACCAGACCTTCTGACGTGTCTGGGCTGCCTGAAGGTGGCCGTGGGCCATGGTGGCCAGACGGGTCAGCCTTTCCCGTAGCTCGAGAACGTAGGGAACGATGGGGGTACCCGTGTCCTCTATCTGCCCTTCGCAATGTTCCTGGAGCAGGGATAGGGGACCGCGGACCTTCCGCCCGTACAGGAGTTCGAAGGGGGAGAACCCCGTGGACTCTTGCGGTACCTCCCGATATGCAAACAGCAGGTGTGGAAGGAGCTTCTCCCAGTCCGCCTCCCCATCAATGAAGGACCTCAGCATGCTCTTCAGTGTGCCATTGAAGCGCTCGCAGAGGCCATTGGTTTGGGGGTGATAGGGAGTGGTCCGGATCGCCCTTACCCCGCACGTGCTCCAGAGGGATTGGACCACCTCGGACATGAACTGGGTACCCTGGTCCGTCAGGATCTCGCTGGAAAACCCACCCGGGAGAAAACGGTGACTAGGGCCTCGGCTACTTTGGGGGTGGAGATGCTGGACAGGGGGACAGCCTCGGGGTAGCGGGTAGCGTAATCCACTACCGTGAGGATGTACCGCTTGCCGGCCTTACTGGGCCTGGCCAGGGGCCCCAGGATGTCTACAGCTACCCGCTGAAAGGGCTCATCAATGATGGGTAAGGGGCGGAGTGGCGCCTTGGGGTGGTCCCCTGGGCGTCCCCTCCTCTGACAGATGTAACAGGTCTGACAGAAGTGGGCTACGTCCTTGGTGATACCCGGCCAGTAGAAGGCTTGGGTCAGCCGCAGCCCCGTTTTCCTCTTACCCAGGTGGCCAGCTACTGGAATGTCGTGGGCTATCTGGAGTAGCGGGAACCGGAACCGTCTGGGCACTATCAGTTGTGTGGGGCTAGCAGAGGGTTGACCCGGGCGGCTTGGGCCTGCTGTGCGGTACAACAACCCCTGCTCCCACCAAAGCTGGCCCCCATCCCCCTCCTGCCGCCCTGCGGCGGCCTGGGTCCTAAACTTAGCCAAGGTGGGGTCTGTGGCTACCTCCCGCTTAAAGGTCTCCCGATCCCAGGTCAGGGGAAGGTCTGAGTCAGGTAGGGGTTCACTCACCAAATCCATGCTGAGGAAAGGTCCTGTGGTGGCTTCGTCTGTAGGAGGACCTCGACCTGCTTGGTGCCGGGTCACCGCCCCGACGTACTGGCATCGTAGCTCCCCTAAGTCATTGCCGAGTAGGACATCCGCCGGGAGGCCGCCCATGACGCCGATCTGCCACTGTTGCTCCCCGAACCCATAGTCGAGGCGCACGGATGCCCTGGGGATGTGATGTCTGGCTCCTCCCGCTAGCTCGATGGCGAATCCAGGGCTGGGTTGGATGGCTTCCGGCCGGATCACTCGGGGATCAGCGATGGTCAGGAAGGCCCCTGTATCCCGAAAACCAGTGGCGGGTTGCCCGTCTACCCGCACAGCCTGCAGGTGGCGTTGTTTCTGGGTGGAGTATGTAGCCCCCGGGGGGTGGACACTGTAAACCCCCCAGGGTTGGTTGGCGTCTGGGGGGCTCATCCATTCGCTGGGAGGCGGGGGCAGTGGTTCTTCTGCGGGATGAAGTTCCAGGTAGTGAACCGGACGGGTAAAACCCCGGCTTCGAGAGGTGGGGCAGTTAGCTTGGAGGTGCCCTGGCTGGTTGCATCCGTAGCAGCGGCGCTCCATGGGGGGCCCTGTGAACCGGGCTCTGGGGGGTGGCCCTGCGGGATTGGCAGTGGTAGGTGGGGGGCCCGTTTTGGCAGAGGTGGCGGGGGGCGGGGCCCTTGACGGCTCAGGGGCCCGCCGTTTCCAGTGTGGCTTGATGGCCAGGATCTCATCAGCCAGGGCAGCGGCCTTTGCAAGGGTGGTAGGGGCTTTCTCTCTTACCCATCCGCGCACCTCCACCGGGCATTGGTTGTAGAATTGCTCCTTTAAAAATGCTTGAATGATTTCTTCTGCGGTGCGGGCCTGTTCCCCCTCTAGCCACCTCCGACAGGACTGCGACATCTTGTGTGCATACATCCGATAGGACGGTTCCGCATGGCAGGGAAGGTCACGGAAGCGCGCCCGGTGCACTTCTGGGGTCACCGCATAATATTCCAACACAGTCTGTTTGACCCGGGCATAATCCCGGCCATCCACATAGTCCAGACTGCGGTAGGCCGCAGCTGCACCCCCTTCTAACAGACCCACGAGGTGCCGTATCCAATCCATGCTTGGCACCTCCATGAGCTGGCACTGCTGCTCAAAGTCCTGAAAGAACCCCTCCACATCCCCGGCGGCTTCGTTGAAGGGTTTAAAGTCCTTACGGCTGACCCGGGGAGGGGGGTATCCCGCGGCCTTGGGGCTGGACGGGCAGCTTAGATCACGGTGGCTCCCTTGGCTCTCTCTTTCATGCGCCCTCCGGATAGCCTCTTGCTTGTCCTCTGCTGTGGCGTCTGACCCCAGGAGGGCCATCTCTTCCTCCCGAGTAAGCCAGGGGCTCTTGGGCTCTGGATCCTTGCGTGCTGGGGAGGCTGGGGTTGATCTGCTTTTTCCTGGGGCGTCTTGGGGGTCCGCCTCCTCAATGGCGGTGATCAGATCCTCTTTGGCTAAGCCCCTCCAGGAAAGGGCCAGCTCCTCAGCCCTCTCCTGCAGACATGCCACAGTCCACTTCCTGTATTCGCTGGGCCGGGCCTGTTCCCGCATCCGCTGGCTTTCGCTGTCTGTCATCTCCTCAGTGTCCTGATCCCACCGCTGCCACCAGTATGTGACGGAGGAAAGGCAGGACAGGACACACAGAGTGGATGACAGACGCACAAAGCTTTATTGAGACAACAGATGGCAGTCCTTCAATACGGGGGGTGGCAAAGAGGGTGGATTTGCCACTAAATGGTAACGAGGGTCCCCACCCACTTATAGTCCACTAGGAGAGCCAAGGGGGTGTCCCTGTAACAGGGGTAGTCTGACACAGGAGAGGGGTGCGAGGGGTCACCACCGTAACAGTTCAGGTAACAGTGGGGAAGCAGGTATTCACGGAGAACAAGGGGTTCAGTCCAGGCAGGGGATAGATCCAGGCAGATTCACGGGCACAGCAGAAGATCCCTCCACAGTGCAGGGATTCCAGGCAGCTCAGACAGTCCAGGAGATGAGGAGGAGGACGGGGGATGAGAGGAGCTGGCGCACAGCCTTCCCTCACACACACAGCCAGGAGAACACACGGGGGGGGGGGGGGGGGGGGGGGGAGGTTTCCTTGATCTCTCTTAAGTATTGAGCTGGTAACCGGATACTTCCTGTCGGGTTACCATGGCAATGGGTCCTGTACAGAGAGTTCAGGAATTTGGCATGAGGGGGAAGGGAGGAGGGGTCCAGAGTAATTTAATTAGGCCATTTGGCCCAGTGACACAGGGGACAATTGGAACAATACAGAGCAGGACTCTGAGGGCATGTGATACAAGGCATTAATAAGGGGATTAATAATTGGCAGGCTCCCATACCGCGACATTCACATTTCAGTGTTTTTGGTTTGATTATATTATTGAATTAAATGTATTATTATTATATTATTATTTTTTATGATTATTTATTAAATTATAATTTATGATTTCGGGTTTCAAGTTTTATCCTCCCCGGGATGTTTACTAGACTCTTGTTCGGACAGATTTCAGTGAGTTATTCCTAAAAATTACAGGCCTACAATTAAAAAAAAAACATATTTCCATGCAAAAAAATGTACCGCTTTGAGCACAGAAATATGGACATAATCAGACCGCTAGGGAGGTTAATGGATAAACCACGTTCCTCACAGGAACTACCACATTATTAGAAAGATGACAGAATTGGATAACATCAGGTAGTGCCAATATTCCTCCTGGACTCTCTCCAACCACTGGATAATCTTGCAATGCTGCTCACATCAGAGGGTCATTATAGAAACAAAAAAGATCCTCCATAGTGTAAATTAGTAATTTATTAAAGTAAAAATGCCAGAGAATGCCCACTCACATAATAATGAATTCCATTCAGCCTTTCACCTCATGTAATGGGTGTACTGCATGATTTCCTGGTGCCCCAATATGCCACCCGTGCCGGAAGTGACGTCACCGCGCACTGGAAGTCCTGTCACGGCGTACCAACACGTTACTTCACGGTGATCACATGACTTCTTCAGGGATACCAACCTGCTGAGTCACCCAGCCTAACCTCACATTGAACCCACAGAAATTCAGGCTCACTCACTACCATGAGTAAAAGATACATTTCCCGTATACTAGCTTCGCCTAGTGGGCACTACACCAGGAATCAGAGATCTTTGCTGGAGGTTTAGGTCTTGGAGTACTTGGGGGTGTAAAGTGAATGAGACCCCAGTTGTGGAGCTGCTTAAATCTGTATTTGGGGGACAAGACCAGAAACAGTTGGTTCTGGTGAGTGACTAGAAGTTTCATTGGGAACCATTTAAAGGTATCTTGCAGTTCCTGAGTACTGTGGTTACTGGTGAAAATTACTTGCGGGCCTGTGTGGTAGCCACCAAGAGGTCAATATAGAGGGAGATATAGGGGGAGATGTGAGCATAGGGATCCGGCAGTGTGCACATAGATCTCGTTGCACTCATTAATTGTTCTGTGACATGAAAAAATTTATCTGAGCGAGTTTGTCTCTAGTAGGTAGGCGAGGGGTTAATTCTGTTGAAGTGCCAGTTGGGGAAATGTTCCTTGATTTTCTGTCTTGGTGTTACCCCTGGTTGCGGGGGAACGAGAGCCCATTCATTTGAATGGACTCTCGTGCCCCGGGACACACAGGGAAGAAGTCCCTGCACTTCTCCTGAAAATGCAGCCTGCACGGAAACCTTGGATCCCAGTATGGTTGCGATTTCCAGTGCGGGCGGCCTACCATTAGAAGTAATGGCACTCGCCCGCGGGTCCGCATTCCCCTGTGTGGGTGGTGCGCCTGCATGGATTTTTGTGTGGATCCGCAGCCGTACCACCCACACATATGTGAACCGAGCCTAAATGCTGACTGGGAAATGAAGAGAAAGGTAATCACTCCCAAAGGCAATAGTGATAAAAACCCACTTCTTTACAGTGCAGACAATAGATAAATATTTGAGTGCTTTCTCCCTTTTGGAGAGTTTCCCGCACATCCAATAACCATTACTGGCTAATGAATTTGGTTTTGTAATGTAAGTGCATTGGCTGTGACATTTTTAAACAGCTGGAAAGTCTGCAAGAAATGATCTACCAATCCCGTACAATGGAGTGCTATGGGGTTCAATAAATCAGTACAAATACAGATGTCCCTCTAACTCCATAACACCATAGTAACTCATTTCATGATTTACCTATGTTATGATGGTGGTTTTTTTCCTAGCAGAGTAAGTTTGTGGCCTAAAAAACAACATTTTGAATTGTAAATGAAATGTTTGTGGGGAGGGGCAGCTTGGTGCAGGCAGTAAATACTCGGAGTCCAGTAGCCATAAAACTTAGAACTTGCATTGAACAGAATGCCAACGTTACGATCGACCTGGCCATTCCAGTCCCAAGTGGGATAGCTCTTTTCTAGGATAGTCCCTAGCCTGTCCCTCCTTGTCAGGAACCCTACTGCTAGTTACTTTCTGTAACAAGCAGGGTCTCTCTCCCCACACTAGCCACATGGAAGAAGCATGCCAAAACCCGGGGCCAGGGAATTAAATAGACCCTGCTGACCCAAGATGGCCACCGAGGGTGTAGCCAACAGGAATGTTACTTCACTGATGCAGGAAAGCATAGAGAAATGGTGTTTCCCTTGGACTGCCTCTCCAGACTGTGGTGCCAATCTGATTGAGTGCCTCCTACAGTGGAGAAAACAGACTGCACCTGGCTACATGTTAACAAATTCTTGTAAACTAGTAGTGAACACTTGGAGATGTTTCTCCAGTAGTTGGTGGAGTAATCTCTGTTGGGATAGGAGAAAATCTGTAAACGGGATGTCCAGTTGTTCTGGAAGTCACTTGTATTGGGCTTCATCCCAGGATGCCAAAGCTGCCTGCAGGTGAGCACACCCCGCTTCCACCCCTGGTTGGGCCTCAGAAATGCAGTGGTGGGGGATTGCATAGAAGTCAGCGAGAATGGCATGCCTGGGTAGTGCAATTGGTGTATAAACCAAGTTGATGAACTTCACTCGTCCCCAGTGGACCTTGGATAAGGTTCGGCCCACCAGCTACTGCCCTGGTGTTGCTGTATCCTTGCGGGGTTTGACCTGACACTGGCTTCCCATAGTTCCCGGGGTGATCTCTGATGGGGAGGGACCAAACTACTTGCGTATCACCCCTACCTGTTTCAGTTGTTTTTTTATTGCCTTCCATTCAAATGCCTGCAGCACTCAGAACCACACTGTTCACAAACCACAGCTATGGGCTTGTCTACCTGAGCACTCATTCTTGGTCAGCAGGTGGGGTACGTCTAGGTCTTTCAATACATTCATGCCCAGTGCAACAGACACTGCTGGGTTTACAGGGCCATGGGTCACCACCACTCCCACATATTCCATTACCTGATCTTCAATTTGGATCTTCAGCCGGGTGATGCCTTCCACCAGAATAGGCAGGCTATTGGCTCCTCTGATGGAAAGCCAGCATGGATCTAGCTGTTCCTGTGTACAAATCTTTGTATGTACAAGTCATATTCCATAACGGTGAACTCTGATCCTGTGTCAGTCAAGCATGGGACTTCCTGTCCGTTGACCAGGGTGGACACCACTGGTCTGGGACTTTGACAAGGCATCCATGGGCTTGTCCCTCTGCCCTTGGAGATACTACTATAAAGTCCTCCTCGGAGTCCCTGTGCAGCAGGTTCTCGATCCTCTGGGGTTGGGGAGAGTTTTTTTCTGGAAGAAGCTCTGTCTTACTTTAAAGTGGCTACATCTTGAGCAAATTCTCTCAGATTGCAGTGAGGGAGCTAAGGCTGGCTTTTTGGTCACTGCTACAGTTACATTTGCTTCTTCTTGCTCTCAGGCAACGGCATCCTCCACTGCCTGACAGGAAGTTGTTGTAGGCTGTGCTTTGACCTTCTTGTGTAATGCTTTCTGGCCTGGACCAAGCTTCAGGTCTTTGATGAATTGATCCATCAGCATGTAATCAGAGTAAGTTATGTCAGTGCGGCCATGCATGTCCCACTTCTCTAGGCACCTCCAGATGTTCTGCATAGCCACTGTGCAATAGGTGATGTTCTCATCCTCCTGTTGTCTCTTGCTGAAAACCTCCATCTTACCTCAGGCAATGGTGTCTTCTCCCCAAAGAGGTCCTCTAGATGTGACAAAATATGTTCCACAGTGGCCTATTCCTCCTCTGGCAGAAACATCACCACCTCATGTGAATTCTTCTCTAAAGCTATAATAGCCAGCTCCACCACTGACGTGGCCGGGACCTAATATAGGCACTCTCCAGTCTCTTCTCCCATTTTGTTAATGGGATATTAAAGCCATTAAACTTAAGTATCAAGGTCAAGGCCGACCCTAGTGGAGCCATACTGTAGCCCAGTCCTCCTTCTGCACCCGGTGCAAGAGACATATCCTGCCAGCTGCCACCAAGTGTGGGAAGGTGTAGCTTGGTTTGGACAATAAATACTCAGAGTCCAGTAGAAATAAATCTTTGAACTTGTATTGAACTGAATTCCAACATTACAAACCCCTTGGCGGGAGGGTGCCACTAAGGAAATAACCCACAGTTCAATGCAGTCAGAAGGTGAAGTGCAGCCTGGCCACTCCAGTCCCAATAAGGAAAGCTCTTTTCCAGGATAGCGAGTCCCTAGCCTGCCCCTCCTCGTCAGGAACCTTTCCCTACCAATTTTTACTTTCCCTAACAAGCAGGTCTCTCTCCTCACACTAGTCACATGCAAGAAGCATGCCAAAACATGGGGCAAGGGACTTAAATAGACCCTGCTGACCCAAGATGGCCACCGAGGGTGTAGCCAACAGGAATGTTACTTCACTGATGCAGGAAAGCATAGAGAAATGGTGTTTCCCTTGGACTTCCTCTCCAGACTGTGGTACCAATCTGATTGAGTGCCTCCTACAGTGAAGTGCCTACACATTAATCCCTAATTGACATTCACTTTCCATCCTGTGATGTAAAAATTTGATTTTACCAGAGAAAAATATATGATCTTTAGAGAAGTATATCTTGAAAATGAACAATAAAAATTCTGAATTACTGAAAGTGTACTGAATATGAGATAAAAGAATAAACCATCTTTATTAGATCAGCTACATTGCCTCATATAGATTTGATATTTTTCACACTGAAGTTACTGATATTTAATTCTTTGTTCTGTAGTGTAAATCGGTCTCAGTCGATGTTTCTATTCTTCCGTTCTTTGCTCTGTAGTGTAAATCGGTGTCAGTCGATGTTTCTATTCTTCCGTTCTTTGTTCTGTAGTGTAAATCGGTCTCAGTCGATGTTTCTATTCTTCCCTTCTTTGTTCTGTAGTGTAAATCGGTGTCAGTCGATGTTTCTATTCTTCCGTTCTTTGTTCTGTAGTGTAAATCGGTCTCAGTCGATGTTTCTATTCTTCCGTTCTTTGCTCTGTAGTGTAAATCGGTCTCAGTCGATGTTTCTATTCTTCCCTTCTTTGTTCTGTAGTGTAAATCGGTCTCAGTCGATGTTTCTATTCTTCCCTTCTTTGTTCTGTAGTGTAAATCGGTGTCAGTCGATGTTTCTATTCTTCCGTTCTTTGTTCTGTAGTGTAAATCGGTGTCAGTCGATGTTTCTATTCTTCCGTTCTTTGTTCTGTAGTGTAAATCGGTCTCAGTCGATGTTTCTATTCTTCCCTTCTTTGTTCTGTAGTGTAAATCGGTCTCAGTCGATGTTTCTATTCTTCCGTTCTTTGCTCTGTAGTGTAAATCGGTGTCAGTCGATGTTTCTATTCTTCCGTTCTTTGTTCTGTAGTGTAAATCGGTCTCAGTCGATGTTTCTATTCTTCCCTTCTTTGTTCTGTAGTGTAAATCGGTCTCAGTCGATGTTTCTATTCTTTGGTTCTTTGTTCTGTAGTGTAAATCGGTCTCAGTCGATGTGTATAAAGTTCTGGTGATTGTGTCTCCTCCTGGGCAGATCTGCCGGTGACTGAGAGGATCTGCTGTGTGCCATGAGATGGTCTCCACTCTTCTGTGTCTGTTACCTGCTGATCCTCATCCTTCCCATCACATCCTATGGAGAAGTATGGACCCGGAGATCAGCATCTCCTTGTAGACTTGCTATGAACATGCCATTGTTTAATTATGAATATTACCAGGAGGGAGACGTCATTGTCGGAGGATTAGTCTCTGCTCACATTATCAGACAATATAATGAAATGGATTTTGGAAGTATGGATTTGGATGGTTTGCCTACAAGCATTTCTTATTGTATAAAGTAAGTCTCTTTTTACCATCTTTGTTTCTCTGTATAAATATAATGTTTAGGTCTTCAATTTCACTTTATTATTTTTATGAAAATGTACAAATGTTTCTACCGCTGATTTATATATTTTCTCATGATTAGATTCCAGTCTGTGTTTCACCAATATACAAATAATTCATGGGATTTCCATCCGATTTTGTCTTCAGGCCATGCTGTGCTCTCTGATAAATAGTCACGTCACGTCCTTATAGACGGCTCCTGAGGACTGAACATCTAGATGGTCCCATCTCTGGCAGGAGAGAGGGGTGATGTCATGTAATATCTTGTATGTATGATCTCCTAATATTCAGAGATGTTCACAAGAAAGACTATTCACAGTATAGCAAAAATTCAGCCTGATGAGAACTTCGGGGTTCATGTATAAAACAGTGAATATGACATTCAACAAAGATTCACTGCTGGTGATTCTCCCAGCTAAATGTGTTTTAAATGACAGTGATGGATTCGCCGGCAGTAAAGGTTTGTGAAAGTCACATTTATTGCTTTAAAATGGGGTCCTCGGTGTCTCCTAATGCTCACCAATTGCTGTCACTAAGGATGAGCTGTTTGATCCAAACCTAGGTTTAGCCTGAACTATTCCCCGGTCAGCTCACCTGAAGCCAAGCATCATAAATAGAAGCGGCATTGATACTGCCTGTATATATGACAGCTTCCCTCTGTCATTGGTTCCTAAGGAACACCTCAACATTGAGCTACATGTCTACGGCCATATTTGGCCAATGATGTAACCACTGTCCCCCCTCATCCCTTATATACCTGATGATAGCTAGGGGAGCGGTAATATAGGGAGGAGTTCCATTGGGATCCATCTTGTGCTCCAGACACGTTGGGTTTTCTTTTCGATGAATCAGTGGCTATGATGATTGATGATGGATTTACAACAAGGGACATTTTCTGGGGATTTTTATTTTTTAATAAAGTACTTGAAAGAATGTTTGTGTGTCTTTATTTCTAGGTTATATCTCCCCTTTTTAATGACTAGGGGTGCTATGTAACCCTTACCCGTTCACTTGGGGCAGCAACTGGGGGCCTTATTCCTGCTCTCATGTTGCTTTTAAAGGGGTTTCCAGATTCTGATGAGACCCCCGCAATTACTGGGCAAGGGTTCCTGGGGAAGAGGCCCTATCCTCATCAACATGGGGACATGATACTAGGGGTTCCCTATTATGCTATGGTTCAGGAGATGGGCCCTCCTCCTTTCCTGGCACACCAGTCTGCATGCAGACTGCAGATTAAGATCTAGTAAGGATATTAAGGGGGGGACTCTATTTATGTTTATATGTGGCCCCCCCCCCCTTACAATCCTCACCAGACCCAAAGAATAATTAAACACAATTTCATCTTTGCTTTAAATTGTGGTAAAACAGAATTTCATTGTCAAAAGTCCCCCAAAATATATCAAAGAGATGCCCATTCAGAGGAAGGATTAGGACACCCCCAGGCATATTATTTAAAGGAATTGGAGATTTTTAATGTTTTACTCAATTACAGCTCCCAGTCGAATGGAATTTTTCCTTTTTTTTTGTATTGGCACATGTTCCCCGCGGCAGTGCTCACCCCGTAAACCTTTTACACACCCTTGTCTATTAGCCCATAAAATGGGCATTTTTAATTTTACCGATTTGGATCCCATTGATGTTGATGTGGTTGGGATTCAACATCAGAACTTATTTGAAGTTTGGACGAACAATGCTCAAACCAAACCCAAGCCAGTTGGTCTCATCCTTTCTGGTCACAGCTAGTATATATAACACGGTCATATTCAGTCATTCATATTTTTCATGAAACAAATAACGTTTTCTAATGTTCAGGAAATGTAGCACGACATTAGGGCTGTCTCCTACAAGATTCTGCTCCTGTGATACCATGACCCCATCTAGACATCGCACACAATTAGTGAGCATTTTGGTCCTGTGTACAGTGAGGAACAGAAGTATTTGAACACCCTGCGATTTTGCAAGTTCTCCCACTTAGAAATCATGGAGGGGTCTGACATTCACATTGTAGGTGCATTCCCACTCTGAGAGACAGAATTTAAAAAAGTAGTAGCACCTGCCTGAGCTCTTTAAAGACACCTGTCACCCCACAGTCAGACGACAACTACTACCATGGGCAAGACCAAAGAGCTGTCAAAAGACACCAGAGACAAAATTGTGGACCTCCACAAGCCTGGAAAGGGCTACGGGGCAATTGCCAAGCAGCTTGGTGAAAATAGATCAACTGTTGGAGCAATTGTTAGAAAATGGAAGAGGCTAAAGACGGCTGTCAGTCTCCCTCGGACTGGGGCTCCATGCAAGATGTCACCTCGTGGGACATCACTGATGATAAGAAAGGTGAGGAATCAGCCCAGAACTACAAGGGAGGAGCTGGTCAATGACATGAAGAGAGCTGGGACCACAGTTTC